>NW_008236807.1:331204-346909 GCF_000691975.1 Corvus brachyrhynchos
TGTGAGAATTCTTGCTGTCAGTGTCCAGTCAGTCAAAGCCTTCCTGGAATCCCAGGGGATTGAGTATTCCATCCTGATTGAAGACCTGCAGGTGGGCACTGCCACTGGCACTTATTTTTCATAACTTTTGGAAACACTGATTCACAATTTGGCCTCGTTCCCACTTTTCCATACTCTGTTTTCCATGGGATCCTCCCCTTATTTTTGTAGGTTGTGGATTAATTCCTCAAGGACAATCCAAGGATCACTGCAGGTGTACTCCGAGTAGTGACATCAATAAACTCATAGACTCCACAGGACTCTTCTGATAACCCTGAGGAATTCCACATGGCCTTCTGGCCTCAGACATTTGGGAATCCCAACACTGAAGTTACTCATCATTCAGTAAACTCTGCTGAGCGTAGTTAAGGATAAAAATCACCCACTTGGGCACTAATCTGACATTTTCTCACGAGCAGTAATCCCAAAAGGGCACCTAAACCAGCATGAACGCACTGCCTTTTCATTTATTTATTTTTTAGCAGCTGAAGCAGATGCTTCTCACCATTTGAATGTGTTCTTTTAGGATGTTCTGGATAAAGAAAAGCAAGATATGGCCGAGAGTGCCCAAAGGCAGCGCAGCGGCAGCTTTGACTTTGGTGCTTACCACACTTTGGATGATGTGAGTACCTCAGGGGAAGAGTATTCTGGGTTTTTTCTGGGCTCTTTTTATGCTGTCTTCAATTAAACATCCTATATTAGCATCTAAAATGTCCTTGCAGCTTCTTCTGGCACATGGGTTTGGTTTTTGCAGTATTAATTTTGTGCTCAGAACAATCAGCCAGCGCTGTCCCTGACAATGCTGATCAAAATTCCATAAATTCTCCTGCAGAATCTGTCAAAACCCTTCCTTCAAAAGAAAGAGAAATAAAGGAATCTTGAAATTGGGAAATAAAGAACTTTTTGCCCAGAAAAGCTGTGGCTTCCCCATCCTTGGGAGTGTTCAAGGCCAGGCTGGAGCAATTTGGGATCATGGAAGGTGGGGGGGTGGTAATGGGATGGGTTTTCCAACCTGAATCAGTCCATGTTTCTCTGGAAGGAATGATAGAATACATAAAAATGATATTAATGTCCTCATGACCTTTCATTTCAGATTAATAGCGAACTGGACCATCTTGTGTCTGAGTACAGCTTTGTGGAAAAGATCCAGATTGGGGAATCCTATGAAAAGCGGCCTCTGTACGTCCTCAAGGTACGACAAACATCACGGAATGTGTCCATTGAGATGGATGATAGAGAATGCAGCCCAAAGCACCCCAATGGTGTGGGATGTTCTTGACTGAAAGGTGTCAGAGTTTGAAACCCTCCTGTTTGATTTCCCAGTTCAGCACCGGAGGCTCCAACCGCCCGGCCATCTGGCTCGACGCCGGCATCCATTCCCGCGAGTGGGTCACCCAGGCCAGCGCCCTGTGGATCGCCAACAAGGTTCCTGCAGCAGGGATTCATCTTTGGCTTGTCTTGGGAATGTTTCCTGGTATTTCAAAGGATGTCACCCCTCTGTGTTTAGTTAATTCACCTCCCCAAACCAGCCGACTCCCTGAGGGTGTGGCAGCTGCCTTGACCAAGAATTGGAAAACTCGGTCCTGTTAGAGCAGCTGAGTTTAGGCAGACAAAATGTAGTGGTTCAGGTGAAATTGTTACACAAATAACCAAGATCTTTGAGATTATTTTGCTGCTTTGCTCTGCTCATCCAGAAAAACGATGTGGGGTTGGTTTCCTTCCACATAATGCCCAAACCTCCAGCTCTCTATAAATGAGGGTTTAAATCCTGCTGGAAATGACTGAGCCACCAGAGAAGTGACAGAATAAGCCGAGTTGGAAGGGACCCACGAGGATCATGGAGTCCCACTCCTGGCCTTGCACAGAACCATCCCCAAGAGCCACCCTGTGCCTGAGAGTGTTGTCCAAATGCTCCTCGAGCTCTCTCCGTGCAGCACAGTTGAGTATTCCCAACCTGGCTGTTCCATCTCAGTCTCAGTGCCAGCCTTGGCCCTTTCCCTGGGACAGGGAGGAGTAAATTTTGTTGTTCTCTTCCATTAACCTCCTGTCTTCTGAATGAAATAATAAAACAGATTCAGCGTTCACTTCAGAGCAGTGGAGGAACAGTAATGGCCAGCAGATAATGGATGTTTCTCACTTCCCTGCCCCAAAATCCAGCCTTTCCTCTGTCCCAAGCAATGAGGGAATGAACATTTGGGAAGGAAATACTCTGCTAAGCAGGGTGTGCTGTCTGTCTCTTTCTAGATTGCCTCTGACTATGGAACAGATGCTTCCATCACCTCCCTGCTGGACAAGATGGATCTTTTCCTGCTGCCAGTCGCCAACCCCGATGGATTTGTGTACACTCACACCTCGGTGAGTCAGCTCTGTGTCTGAGCTCAGTGGGATTCCTGGCTTTTCCAAGGAAATAATAAACATGAGGGAAGTGGGCTCTGCAAGTCCATTCCTTAATGCTGTGAGAGGAGTTACCAAAGAGCTGGGCAGACAAAGATCCTCATTACTTGTCTAACCCATCCTAACCCACTGTAAATACCCCAGTTTTGGTAAATGCATTTGATTTTTGACCTGTGACCCATCCTGGCAGTCAGAAATATTCTCGGGATCATTCCTAGGATCAATCCCTCATGGTGGCAGCTATTTCTGGGAGCAGTTTTGGAGCCAGCACCCAGATTTGCTCCCTTTTGAAGCATTTCTCTGTTGCAGAATCGCATGTGGAGGAAGACCCGCTCCAAGATTCCTGGCAGCATCTGCGTCGGAGTTGATCCAAACAGGAACTGGGATGCAGGTTTTGGAGGTAGGGATAAAGCTTCTGGATCCTTTACACAGAACCAGCTATTGCCTTTATATAGGGGATTAATCACCCTGGAGCACAGGATGAGGCAGCAATCATGGAATCACAGGAGGGTTTGGGTTGGAAGGACCTTAAATATTATTTAGTTCTACCACCTGCCATGGGCAAAGACACCTTCCACTCTCCCAGGCTGTTCCAAGCCCCATCCAACCACTGAACACCCCCAAGAATGTGGATTCCTGGGTTTCTGGGCAACCTGTTCTAGGTTGCAGCATCTAAAAATACATCCCTTAAACATTCACACTCTGTGGCTGCTGTCTGAGCATTTATCTGCATTTAAGGCCTTGCTTTGGCTGCACACCTGCCCCTGTCCTTAGGAAAGCCCAGCTTTGTGTGGGTCTGCCCTGACCTTCCAGGAATTCTCCTTCTCACAGGTTTGTTCCCTCCTTGCCCCACCAGGTCCTGGAGCCAGTAACAACCCCTGCTCTGACTCCTATCACGGGCCCAGCGCCAACTCCGAGGTGGAAGTTAAATCTGTTGTCGACTTCATCAAGAATCATGGAAACTTCAAGGCCTTCCTGACCCTCCACAGTTATTCCCAGCTCCTGATGTATCCCTATGGATACAAATGCACCAGGCCAGATGATTATGCCGAGCTGGTAAGACAGGAGGACTCAGCTTTACCTTCTTCTCTTCTGTCCAGCTGCCTTTCTGTACTTTCCATGCTCTTCCTTAATGACAGCGTCACAGCTGGAATAATATCTCTGAGGCAATGTGGATCTCATGAGCATCATTCCAATGGAAAAGACCTCTGGAGATCTCTGTTCTAACCCTGTGCTTAAAGGGCTTTGGAGTCAGAGCCAGTTTCAGTCTAAGTTTTGATTAATTGTTTTGATTTGATATTTCTAAAGACAAATTCCACAGCTTTTTCAAGCCTGTCCTAAAGTTTCCCTAATCTCATGGGGATTTTGTTTTGTCCTAACACCTAAATGCAGGTCCCCTGTGGCAATTTGTTGCCTTTTTCCCTCCTGCACAAAGAACCCAGCTCTGTTTTCCATCCACCCCCCATTACGTAGTTGAAGTGAGCACAAAGTTGACCCCGGAGTATTGGGAGATCTCCAACTGCCTTGGGAATTTCTGGTCTCTCTTGAGCCTTCCCTTGACAAGCTAGTGAGATAAACACTGGATGAACAGTTCCAGAACCTGCTGGGAGTTCATTCACCTGCAGTGCCACCTCCCAAAAATGCTGTGGAAGCTGTGAGTGCTGTTAGTGTGAATCATCTCCAAAGCAGTTTGGAGATTTCTGGTGAAATCCTAATCTTTAGTCTCAGGAAGTGTGGCTGCTTCCTGACTTTTCCTTCATCTTCTCCCCTCCAGGAATCTCTGGGAAGAGCTGCTGCCAATTCCATCCGGTCCCTCTATGGCACCACCTTTCAAGTGGGCACCATTTGCAGTACCATCTGTGAGTATTTGGCCACTCAGAGCTTTTGTGGGCTGTCCCAGGACAACAATCCCTGTCCTCCCCACAGGGTCTGTCCCTCGTGGAAACCACGATGCTCCTGTGCAGTGACACCACCGGTCACACATCGGAGCTGAGCGTTCCCATCAAAACCTCAGCCTTGTCCCCAAAATCCAAACAGCAGGAGAACAGAACTCCACCATCCCTCTGCTCACTGCTCTGGATCATCTCCCTCTCTCTTCCAGACCAAGCCAGTGGAGGCAGCATTGACTGGAGCTACGACAATGGGATCAAATATTCCTTTGCCTTCGAGCTGAGGGACACAGGGCGCTATGGCTTCCTGCTACCTGCCAACCAGATCATCCCAGCTGCCAAGGAGACCTGGCTGGGCCTGAAGAGAATCATGGAGCACGTGCAGGCCAAGTCCTCCTGAGGGCTGGGCTGGGAGCCAGCTCTCTGCAGCTGTACAAGGTCATAAATCCTCGGTGTGCTGTGACGGTTGGAATGATAAAAATGGTGGAATAAACCCCCTGTGCAGTCCCCCCATGGTGTTTGACACGTGTCCTGTGCCTTGTGTGTGACACAGCCCTGAGGAGATTTTGGGACAGAACCACACATCCAGTGCCACCCCCTGCCATGGACAGGGAATCTTCCACTGTCCCAGGCTGCTCCAAGCCCCCATGTCCAGCCTGGCCCTGAACACTTCCAAGGATCCAGGGGCAGCCACAGCTTCTCCGCGCCTGCCAGGGCCTCCCCACCCTCACAGGAAAGGATTTCTTCCCAATATCCCATCCAGCCCTACCCTCTGGCAGTGGGAAGCCATTCCCTGTGTCCTGTCACTCCATCCCTTCTCCAAAATCCCTCTCCAGCTCTCCTGGACCCCCTTTAGGCCCTGCAAGGGGCTCTCAGCTCTCCCTGGAGCCTCCCCCAGGCTGAAGGGGCTGGTGCAGAGGGGCCTGGCGTTAACCAGCATAATCCAGGCCCTGGAACTGATTAAAGGAATTTCATTTCCTTTAATGAGCCTCAGAACGCTGCCAGGTCCCCAACCACTGTCCTCAGATGTACATCCCCATAGATTTGGCTGCCCCTTTCTCCCTCCCACATGTTCCCAGTGGACGTGGTTGAAGTGAGGATGGAAATGGAAGGACACTTCCCCTCATGCAGCTCCCAGTCCCTCAGATCCCCTTGTTCTGTTTTTCATCCTGCTAATTTCTTGGGAATTAAGAGCAAAGAGCTCAGGAGGCACTGAAGGATCAGAGATTAGCGGTGGCTGCTGCTGTGGTGATTATCACGTCTAACAGGTTTATCTCAGTGTCTTGTGACCCCCCAGCAGCTGGTGAGTTCCTCACCCTCGGGGAGCCTGGCAGGAGAGCAAACAGCGCTGATGTGTCCGATAAAACCGTGCGGACTCCCAGGGCACGGAGCTGCCGGCAGGAAAAGGGGGAAGCGCAGCTGAGGCAGCTGGAAGTACTCCAGGGGGCTGGATTTGGGTTAAAAGCAGCTGTTTTGGAAAGCAAACCCGTGCTTGGGTCAGCCAATACTCCCCACGTGTTGGGGAAGATGAAACAGGAAAGCCTTATAAATATGATTGCCTGACAAAAGATTTTGGGAATATGAAAACTACAGGCGACATCGAAATGAAAGCCACTTTTGAAATACCAAGTCTTAGTTACTGAACAACTGGAAAACAATGGTATGGCCAACTGAAGGTAATCCCCTCTTGATGGAACAATACCCTCTGCTTGCAGGCAGGTCCAAGGGTCAGAGCAGACCCTACTAGCTCAGCAGAAGGGGTCCAAAGAGGAGTTTTTAGAAGTTAAGATGTAACACTCCATGGTACTCTAAGAACTCTTATAGGCTGTATGTAAATGCTATAGGATTTGTATCTTGTATTAGATTGGTTAGTGACAATCAGAATATTCAGTACAGAAGATGATTTATTGTATTGTAACCAGGACTTCAGACATTCTCATTCTCTCTTCACTTCTACTTCGATTCTCATACTTCTCTCTTCCACTTCTACTCTTGCTCTTACACCCTCTCTCTCTCTCTCACCCGTTCACTCTCTTGCTCTCTTGGGCCTGCTCAGAGCTGAGTCTGGCAGCTCTGAGCAGTGCCCCAATACCCACGCCCTTTGCAATAAACCGCCTGTGTCCCAAGACCTGCCTATAGAGATCTCTCGTCACCGTCCGTCCGAACCCGTCCGTAACCTACACCCACGTGTCCCTGTCCCCTCTGCTCATGGCCTTATCCTGTGGCACCTGCTTCCTGAACTGACCCAGCTTTCCAAAATCCCATCCTCTGCCCTGTGATTAAAAACCACTGATGGTAAATCCCAGGGACAGGACACACACTTGGCTCTTGGACCTGGAGGAGCTGTTGCCTCCAGAGCAGGAGCTGCAGAGCGCGAGGAGCCTCGGCTGGGGTTGGGGACCTGTGACCTTGTCCTGGCTTGGAAGCTCATTCCAACCATCCAGGGCCTGAGGCCCCCTGTCCCCTCCTCTCTAAGTGCCTGATGGGATGAGAGCTCATCCAGGTCTGGGACCCTGAGCCCAGAGAGATCTGGAGTCAGAGCAGTGGATGCCACCCAGAGGAACAGGAGGATGTGTCCCATGGTGGGATAGAGATGACACAGGTGTGGGGTGGGGACCTTCCCATCCTGAGGAAGGAGATCACTGAGGAAACAGAGCCAAGCTCTTCACCACAGAGAGCGATGGGAGAGACGAAGGCAGCAGCTGGAGCAAGGGAGAGCCAGGAGGAACATCAGGAAATGCTTCTCACCAGGAGGAGAAGCAGCAGGACCTGGTGCCAGTGGGGCCCTGAGTGGTGGAGTTTAAGATTATACAAGGAAGGAAAGGCCTGCAAGCAGCAAATGTTACCAGGCCTGGTGGTGTTTCTGTGAAAGGCAGGATAGACGCTGCAAATCGTAGTCATCCCAGGCACTATCCCCATTATAAACAACCCATACAGTCTCCCGTTCCCAATCCTACCTTTCCCCTTTATCCTATATCCTACTACCCCCAGTGTATTCCTAATCCATTCTTTCACTCGTGGTTTCCCTCACAAAACCATGCCTTTACCAATCTGTTTCCCAAAAATCCCTTTCCAATGCTGAGTGGGGGGATGACAAGGGAGAGAGAAAGAAACTGACTATTGTTGTTTAGAGTTCCAACAGGTAAAAATGGAAGAAACCCTCTCCTGCCTCAGTTTCCCCACAAAGCATGCTCAGAGAGTCCTGTCTCCCTTCTGCCAGCCCTAGGATGTTCCAGAGAAAATCTGTTTGGACATTCAGAGACTCAGGAGGGTGGCTTGTTTCCTTTTGAAACTGTTCTTGTTATCTTATGTTTATCCAGTTGTTTCCAATGTTAAGTTTTAAATCTCTTTCAGTTAAAACAAAAGGGTGAAGTGTTGGGGTTCCTCCCCCTGCCCTGGGGTCCTGGGAGCGGGGCCCTGGGGTAGAGGCACGGCCTATGGGGTCTCCCTGCTCCCATGTACCCCAATCCAGGTCCCCACTGGTTATTTTGTGTTCCCCTGCCCGGGGAGGACCCTGCTGGTCCCGTGATTGCCGAGTTCTTCGGCAGTCCCCCGGCCATGTGGCTGGAGAATAGAGATCTCTGAAACATCTATCAAGGATCGGTCCCTGTTTCTTTCCACGGGCCTCGCTGTCTAAGGCGTGCTGCAGGAGCCTCCATCTCTGGAGGACTCCAAGATCCAAGGAGGAGGGACCTGGTGGGTCCCCAGAGCTGACCATGTTCATCCAGGGGGTTGGATGCAGACCTCCCATGGTCCCTTCCCACCTCAACCACCGCGTGGTCCTGCCTCAAGGAGGACCCTGCCAGCACCTCACCAACATCACCCGTTCTGCATCACAAAGCCCCAACAGATCCTGACACCCTCCCCACGGCACATCCTGCTCTCGGGGCGACCAGAATCCCCTGGATTTAATGGGGAAAACACGGACAGAAGATGTCCGCTGTAAAAAACTGCCCTGGGAGGTGCCTGCCAGCCTGGGAACACAGCCCAGGAACTCGGAGCATCCTTGACAAGTGTGGTGGGAGCTCAGGGGCAGCGCAGATAAGGCCCAACAAAGGCCCTGCTGTAACCTGCGGAACAAAGACACTGCTTTAACTGGGGAACAAAGCCACCTCTATGACAACCCAACCTCCTGGGACAGCCCCAGTCAGTGACAGCTGCTCCAGAGCCACTGCTTACACTGAAAACATTAAAAATAATTCATTTTCTCCCCAAAAATGAGCCCTTCTCTCTGAACATTACCCCAGGTGAACGTCCTTGTGCACCTCCGAGCTCCACGGCTTCCATCAGCTTTGAAGTGAGACTTCATCCACCATCAAGTGGCCCCACTCCTGGGAATGGTTTGATGAATAATTTGAACAATATAGTTTAAATTTTATAGATGTATATATATATACACACACACACACATATGCATAAACTAATTAATCCTAAATAAGTATACGTTTAAATGCTTGCTTTTTCTGCGAGTAAATCTGTAGTAGCTTGTAATTACACATGCATTACTAATCATAATTGACTTACTCATAGCAATGAGTAATGAAGAAATTCATGGAAACAAAGAGGTGTTTCCGGGCTCCTGTGACCGCGCCATCCCCACCATCCCACGCCTGCGGGTTGGCAGCTGCCCGTGCCCACGGCAGCTCCGAGCTGGGAGCACGGACACTCATCCAGGACCTGCTCACCGAGGAAGACGTTATCAGATCCTCCCTAATTTGGCTGCTCTTGTGTTGACTTTGCCAAATAAAGCAAACATTTGGGCTCCCAGGAGCCCTTCCTGCCTGCTCTGTTTGTCGCTGCCGACGCCGCGGGGACGGCGGATGCGGCCCCGGTGAGGAGAACCCGGAGGGCCCCCCAGGCACCAAGTCCGTCCTCGGGGCTGAGGCTCTGCTCCCACCCACCATGGAGACCCTCCTGGTCTTCCTTGCCCTCCTGGGGATCGCCAGCACCGAGCAGCTCTTCGTGGGGTGAGTCCTGCCGGAGCAGGGGGCGGTGGGACACCACGGCTGGGATGGGGATCCAGGTGAGAGAGGCCCATCCCCACCCGCTGTCCTTTGGGGTCAGTGAGAAGGGTGACATCCCAAAGGACGGAAATCTGACAGGATTTTTTCCCAAGCAGGAAAGATGAGATTTCACCCCAGGTTTGGAGGGAGGTTTTGAGCATGCAGCAGGCAGAAATTAGGGAATGCTGAACCCTGAGGGCATCACTCCAAGCTGTGCCAGGGTGTAGGATGCCAGGGGATGATGTGTATGGCTCACACACCAACGGTCTGGAGCCATCCAAGAATTGTTGGGAATAAAACCCAAGGATGGCTGGGAATCACAGCCAAGGATTGCTGGGAATAACACGCTGTGGGAAAGAACAAGATGTGGCTGGAGAAGGGGCCCTGTGGAGGGAGGGCAGCACTTTTCCAGGACAAACATTCTGGTTGGAGCTCCTGGAGATGAGAACAGCACAGTCCAGTGCAGGAATGAGGCTGAGAATGGGCATGGAATGTAGGGGGGGAATTGGGACCACCCAAAATTCCCAAAGCCTCCAACCCATTCCCGGAAAGGTCTCAATGACTGCACTGGCAATGAGAACTAATTTGCAGAGAAAGTGGGAATCCCATATTCAGATTAGGGAAAACCTCTCCATAAAAATGTACCCCCGGGATGCTGGGCATCCCAACAGATAGACCGATGCTGGAGCCAGGGCTGGTGATCTCACGACCAGGGACAGGACCCAGGGAAAGGTTGGAGCTGTGCCAGGGGGGTTTAGGTTGGAAATCAGAAAAGGTTCTTCCCCCAGAGGGTGCTGGGCACTGAACAGGCACCCCAGGGAATGGGCACATTCCCAAGGCTGCTCCAGGAGCGTTTGGACAGCGCTGCCAGGGATGCCCAGGGTGGGATTTTGGGGTGTCTGTGCAGAGCCTGGAGCTGGATTTGATCCTTGTGGGTCCCTTCCAGCTCAGGATATTCTGTGATGTGATTGACCCACCTTCCTTCCTGGTTTCCTTCCTTCCTGGACACGATGCCATGGCTGAAGGGATCCATCCAGGATCCCATCACACTCCTCCAGGCAGGTGGTGCTGGGAGGGATCTGAGCAGCTGCAAGCCAAGATGGTCCAGGAAATGCCAGGACTGCTCCCTGATTTTGGAAAAATTGCAAGGGTTTAATGCCTGCCTGAGTCCCCCAGGCACGGAACGGGCAAATGGAAATTGTTCTCACCCTGAGGAGGTGGTTAAACTGATAAATGAGGAGTTAAGAGGATGAAAGGTACAAAAGGGGAAAGAATTTTGTGCCGTTTTGGGAGCGGCTTTAAGCACTGCCCAACAGGAGAGGCTGAGGTTGGAAGTAGAGGATTGATCCAAGGTAGGAAAATGTCTCTTCCATGGGAGAGCATTTCCTCCTCTCCAGGGGCTTTGCCTGTTCTTGGGCAGCCCAGCCAGGCTGGGGTGGAGCCTCTGCTAGGAAATGTATCCAGAAATATGGAACATATCCATGTGAGATATTCCCTAACATTGTGGGAGTTGATCAAACAAGGCTGGAGATCACCTCAGGCTCTCCAGCACTTGCTCTTTTCCCATCATGGCTGCTCTGAACCTGCATTTTTTTCTCTCAACACCAACAATTGATGAATTTTCCAACCCTCCGAGCCGGTGTGGAGCTTCCCCAGCCTCCCCCAGCCCAGAGTCCCCTCCCTGTGATCCCTCTGCCTCCCTGCAGGGACCAGGTCCTGCGTGTCACAGCCAGGAGTGAGGAGCAGATCGCCCTGCTCGGGGTGCTGGGCAAGCGGGAGGAGCTGCAGGTGAGCTCTGAGGGATCCTGAGCATCCCCTGTGTCACCGACCCTGGTGAATCCAGGGCTCCCTCCTTCTTTTGCCATCTCATCCTTTTTCCTTCCCCTTTTGGAGATGCATCGTTTAGAACCAAATAAACAGGAATTCAACTTGGGGCTCCTTGAGCTCAGCGCTCCTGTTTTGTATGAGCTGGGACCATCCCATGAATCCTCATTGCTCAAAGGGACTTTGCAGCCCACAAACAACCCGGGCTGAAACATTTCTGTAGATCCCTATCCGGATATCCATCTGTGTCCCAAAATTTGTCCAAAAACCTCTTTAGATCCTTCATGGAAACTCCTATGGGATTCCTGGAGGTGCTGGGGAGCTCAGTGGATGAGCACCAGCCTGGGATGGAGCCGAGTTCTCCCTTTCAGCTCAACTTCTTCTCCCCAGGTGGACTTTTGGCGTCACCCCGTCAGCCCCAGCCACCCCGCGGACCTGCGGGTGCCCTTCCCCAGCCTCCAAGCAGTTAAAAACTTCCTGGATTCCCATAATTTTTCCTACAGCATCATGATTGAGGACGTGCAGGTAAGGGCTGCAACAGGAACAGGACAAGCTCCTGCAGCTCAGCCCTGGGAGGAAGTCCAAAAAGTTGGAAACCAAGAGCAGGAAGAAAAATCCAACCCCCTGCTCCTTCCAGCCTGGTTGATCTTGGGGTTTTTTTTTGCCTCCTAACCAGGAATTATTGGATGAAGAAAAGGAAAGCATGAGGAGGTCTAGGAGGATAAAGAGAAGCTCCAGCACATTTGATTTTGCCTCCTACCACACGCTAGATGAGGTACCTTTCCCTGCAGAGCATTTGTTTTGTCCTGCTGGGGTCACACTGGTCACATCCCTGTGGTGACAGTCGTGGTGACGTTTTTGGTGACAGGTGAGACCTCCCTGGGACACCTTGGTGGAAGTTTTAGCTGAGATGGGAGACTGGGAAACCTTCCACATCCAGCGTGGCCACTCCTGGAATCTCCCACCTCATGGAAGACATTTTCAGCTTCACTTTGGTGGTGTCACCCTGTCCTTGGAGCCCAGCTGGTGGCTGGGAGGGGGGCTGTGATGGTGTTGGGGGGTCTCAGAGCTTTTTCTTCCACCATTCATTCTACTTTTCCAAAAACCTTGTGATGTGCCTTTCCCTGCTCACACAGAGGCCCAAGCACTTGGTGTTCTCCAGGGAAGCCCCAGATCTTCCCCAGGGAAGCTCTGCCTGTTGCATTCAGCGCTGGACACCCTCAAAACCAAAAGGTGAGATCCAGGCTGAGCCTCGTGACCCAGCAGCTCCTCCTTTCAGATCTATGACTGGATGGACGTCCTGGTAGAGGATCATCCCAACCTTGTCAGCAAGATCCAGATCGGGCAGAGCTACGAGAAGAGGCCCCTGTACGTGCTGAAGGTGGGTCCTGGGGCAGCCTCACCTTGAAAATCCTCCCTCTCTTCAGGATGAGAAGCTGGGCCAGGGGAGGCTCAGGGTGGGCATCAGGAAGCATTTCTTCACTGAAGGGATTGTCAGGAATTGGCTGGGGCGGGGGGGGGGGGGGGGCACCACCCCCCGAGGGTGTCCGAGGAACACCTGGGGAAGTGGCACTCAGAGCTCTGGGCTGGGGACAAGGTGGGGATCGGGCACAGCTTGGATTCCATGATCCCCGAGGGCTTTTCCAACCTCGATGATCCCGTGATTCCGCACAGTTCAGCACCGGGGGATGGAACCGTCCGGCCATCTGGCTGGACACCGGCATCCACTCGCGGGAATGGATCACCCAAGCCACCGGTGTCTGGACAGCCAACAAGGTGACCCCACACCCTGGGGACCCCAATTCTTACCCTGCGGTGCTGCTCTGTCCCATCCCTCATCTCCGAGGGGCACCCGGGCAGCTCCTGCTCCTCTCCATGCACAGATCGCTGAGGAATACGGGCAGGACCGCTCTGTCACCGCCATCCTGGACAGCATGGACATCTTCCTGGAGATTGTCACCAACCCCGATGGCTTCGCCTTCACCCACAGCTCCGTGAGTGCGGGGACACCGCGGGGGGACCTTGTCGCAGCGCTGTCCCCAGCCAGGGCTGTCCGTGGTTTTTGGGTGGGGAGGGATGTTCCTCCCACGTGGGACGGTGAGTGGAGATCCCTGGAGATGCTTGGGGGGCGGGAGATGGTTGGGATTCACATCCCTGTTTCAGTCTCCGCTCCATGTGCTTCTAGAACCGCCTGTGGCGCAAGACCAGGTCCATCAACGCCGGATCCCGCTGCGTCGGAGTGGATCCCAACCGCAACTGGGATGCTGGGTTTGGAGGTGAGACCTCGGCCACCAGGTCCTCACGCCAGGCATTGTTTGTGCCTCAAAACATCGCAACTTTCTGCTAGAGCGGAGAAACCCAGGGATGGAAACCCTTCCTGAGGGATCCTCTCTGGATGGTGCCTCCTCCCCCTGCTCCAGGCGCCAGCTCCAGCAGCGATCCCTGCTCCGAGACCTATCACGGCCCTCATGCCCACTCCGAGAGGGAAGTGAGAGCCATCGTGGACTTCATCCGCGGCCACGGCAACGTGAAATCCGTCATCTCCATCCACAGCTACTCCCAGATGCTGCTCTTCCCCTACGGATACAGGACGGCGCCCATACCCGACCACCAGGAAATGGTGAGATGGCCCCAAAATGTGGGGCTGTGGCCACCTGGGAAACTCAAGCAGAGCATCCCAGGAGCCTCCCTGCTCCTCTCATTAGATACAACTGGAATATTGAACCCCTTCAGCTGGTGGAGGGTGGTTGCATGATGAACCTCAAACATCAAAAATTAAGGGTTTTTTGGGAAAACCTAGAGCAGAGCAGATGGGGAATGATGGGCTCTAGATCTCCCTGCTGCTTGATCCACCAGATCCCACCACTTTTGGTGGGTCCTTTGCAGAATGAACTGGCCAAGAAGGCTGTGAGCGACTTGGCTGCCGTGTTTGGGACAAAATACACCTACGGCAGCATTGCCAACACCATCTGTGAGTGTCCCTCCCTCATCCCGCCGCAAATCCCCTGGGAATGGGCTCCCATCTCCGCTCCTCTCCCTGCAGACATGGCAGGAGGCACCACCATCGACTGGGCCTATGACAACGGGGTGAAATATTCCTTCTCCTTGGAGCTGAGGGACTCGGGGCGCTACGGATTCCTCCTGCCCAGCTCCCAGATCGTCCCCACCGCCACCGAGACGTGGCCGGCGCTCCTGGACATCATGGTCCACGTCCTGGAGCATCCATACTGACCCCAGCACCCCCCACAGCATTCCCTCATCTCAATAAACCCTCATGGAGACTCGGTGGTTTCAGGCACCCTCGTTTTTTCATGCTGAACTCCAAAAAAAGGGTGGAAAAGGACTCCCAGGTGTTTATTTTCCCCTCGTGCCTTTGGCTCAAAGTCCCCATCCTTTGGAGCCAACAGCCAATATGGGAGGAGATGGGGGTTTTTGGGCAACCAACCCCAGATTTGTGGGGTTTTGAGCAGGTTTGCTCCGTCATCCCTTCCTGGGAGGCTGCAAGGAGGAACACAGGGCAGCCTCAGGGTCATCGCTGGGTGCAAGGTGCTTCCAAGCACTTGCTGTTTATTTTTGGCTCCTGGGACAACTGTCACCTGCTCTGACCCCTGTCCTGAGCCAAGCCTTAAATCAGTTTCCCCACCACTGTGGTGTAGGCATCCATCTCATCAAACCCCCAAGTGAAAATCTGCATTTTGCGCTTTCTCAACCCAAATTGATCCTTTCCCTCCCCTCAGCCGGCGCTGGGGGCGGTAGGATTTTGGCACCTCCCAGTCTCACCTTGCTGGCAGCTGACTCACCATGGCCCCAGCCAGTTCCTGGGACAGGTTTGGCCGGGACTGGCAGTGCCTGGATGGGGACGGTGAGGCCTGACCTTGGCCGGTGGCAGCCAGAGCCTTCCCAGGGCCCTGGGAAAAGGGACAGCTGGAGGGGCTGGGCCAGGGACCACGATCCCAATCCCAATGGGATTTAAGAGGCCCCAGGGCACTGTTGGGATGCGAGACCCGCTCTCCCAGCTGACCATGAGGCTTCCCGTGCTCCTGGCTGCCCTGGTGGCAGTGGCCACCTGCACCGAGACCTTCGTTGGGTAGGGGGGCTGGGATGGGGCCGGTGGCACCGGGTGGGGCAGAAGGAGCCAGTTCAGCCCTGAGGGAGCACAGGGAAAGGCTCAGGGGAAATCCCCAGGACGGGGGGATGCATGGGGTGGGGTTAGGCTGGACTAACGGGGCTGGAGCTCGTCCCACGCCCCCCAGCACCCCCTGACCCCACAGGCACCAGGTGCTGCGTGTCACCCCCAAGAGCGATGAGGAGCTGCAGAAGGTGCAGGAGCTGCAGGCCCTGGAGCATCTGCAGGTACTGGGTGTGGGGTTGGATTTTGGGGATGCCCCCCAGCCCACGTCCCTTGTTTTACAAAGCAGGGACGGGGCTGGACGTGGGATTATGGGAAGCAAACGGTGAAAAGCAAGACAGGCTGGTGCTGGGGGGTGCATCCCGAGACAGGATCCGACCCCCTTATCTCCATTTTTCCCTACCCAGCTGGATTTCTGGCTGGCTCC
>NW_008236807.1:347003-349820 GCF_000691975.1 Corvus brachyrhynchos
CTCGGATTTCCCGTCGACATCCGCGTGCCCTTCCCCAGCCTGCAGCCCGTCAAAGCCCACCTGGAGGCCAGTGGAGTCTCCTATTCCATCCTGATCGAGGACGTGCAGGTCAGTGGTGCCACAGGGGAGGCAAGGGAGAGGTGGGATCCCACCCTGTGGGAATGAGGCTCATCCCGCCCCGTGTCCCACAGGCCCTGGTGGATAAAGAGCAGATGGAGATGCTCCGGAGCAGCCGCCAGCTGCTGCTCAACACCAACACCTTCAACTACGAGGCCTACCACACCCTGGATGAGGTGGGAAAGCACAAGATTAGAGGCATTTTTGGGGGAAAAGTTTACTCCTGGCAAAGCCCTGCTGCTCCACGTGCAGCAAGGGCAGGGGGTGAGCTGGCAGTGACCCCCACATCCCTCCTTCCCAGATCTACAATTTCATGGACCTGCTGGTGGCCGAGAACCCCAACCTGGTGAGCAAGCTGGAGATCGGCCGCTCGACTGAGAACCGTCCCCTCTACGTGCTCAAGGTGAGGATTTGGGGATCGTGATCCAGAGGGGAAAGTGGTGGGACAGGGACAAAGCCAACCCCTCCCCTCTCTGCTCTCCCAGTTCAGCACAGGGGGCACAAACCGCCCGGCCGTCTGGATCGACACCGGGATCCACTCCCGCGAGTGGGTGACACAGGCCAGCGGCGTCTGGTTTGCCAAGAAGGTACTGACACATGCCAGGCACGACTTCCGCCCCAAAGGGCCACAGGGTCCTCAGGAACCGTGGGATCCAGGTGGGTGATCCCCCAGGGAGGACAGGGAGCTCCAAACCTCCATCCTCTCTAGATTGTCCAGGATCACGCGAATAATGAAGGTGTGGCCTCCATCCTGGAGACGATGGACATCTTCCTGGAGATCGTCACCAACCCCGATGGCTTTGCCTTCACCCATAGCCAGGTACCGCCCCGGATTTCCTCTCCCTGGTTCCTACAGCCGCGCTGGATGGGGCTGGGGAGCAGGCTTTGGGGTGCTGCACATCCCTGAGAGGGCAAAGCCTCCTCATCCACATTTCCATGGGATGGGAATGGGACCACCACGAGCTGTGGAGCTCCAGCCCCGGGCACCAGCTGAGGTGGCTCTGCCCTTCCAGAACCGCATGTGGCGCAAGACCAGGTCCAAGCACGCGGGCTCCATCTGTGTCGGAGTGGACCCCAACCGCAACTGGGATGCAGGTTTTGGAGGTCAGAGCTCTCCCCTTGCCCCTGGGGAGCGTTTCCACTCTCCAGGTGGAGGCTCCGAGGGCATTTCTGACTCAAAGATCCATTGATGTCCCCTGGGAAAGAGGTGGGATTTGCTCTCTGCGGCAGAGCCGAGGGTTTGGGCTCCACCAGGGCTTTGATGTCCCCCGGTGACAAATGACAGTCACCATACAAATCTCTAGGAGGAGCCCCAGGAGCATTCCTTGATCACCACCAAGCATCTGAGGGGTGGGGCTTGGAAGTTCCCAAATTCCCACTGTTTTCACCATCCTCTCTTCCACAGAGGCCGGAGCCAGCGGAAACTCCTGCTCGGAGACGTACCACGGACCCTACCCCAACTCGGAGCCAGAGGTGAAATCCATCGTGGACTTTGTGAAGAGCCACGGGAACATCAAGGCTTTCGTCTCCATCCACAGCTATTCCCAGCTCCTGCTCTATCCCTACGGCTACACCGAAACCCCAGTGCCGGACCAGCAGGAACTGGTGAGGCCCACGTGGTTTGTGGGGTTGGGATGGGGTGGAGCTGCTCTTCTGCCATTCCAAGGAGGAGCCACCTCCATCCTGCATCCACTGGGAAGCTGGGAGGAGCTTTGCATCCCTTTTGCACCTGGAAAAAAGCTGTATCCCACAGGTTTTTCCTTTCTTTGGCTCATCTTTCCTCCTTCCCTCTATTCCCAGCACGAGGTTTCCGCCAAGGCCGTGGCAGCTCTGTCCTCCCTGTACGGCACCAAGTACAAGTACGGCAGCATCATCACCACCATCTGTAAGTTCTGGGGGCAGCCACGGCTCCCCCAAAACCCCCAAATCCCAAAATCATCCCTCACACCGTGGCTTGGCCAAATATCCCATGGAATTCCCGCACGAAGTGATTGAGGCTCCAAATCCCTCCTGTTTTTTCCTCCCTCAGACAGAGCGAGTGGAGGAACCATTGACTGGACCTACAACCAAGGGATTAAATATTCCTTCACCTTCGAGCTGCGGGATACGGGGCGCTACGGATTCCTGCTTCCCGCCAAACAGATCGTTCCCACCGCCGAGGAGACCTGGCTGGCGCTGAAGGTCATCATGGAGCACACCCGGGACAACATGTACTGAGCTGGGATCAGGGCTGGAGCAGCTGGAGAGGGGGAAGAAGGCAATAAATAAATGGAAAGAAGGATGAGAAAAGCCTGTGGTTGTTTTCCCTTTTTCCCAAATCGGGTGGAAAAGCCCTTTCGGAGCCGCAGTCGGTGCCAGCACAAACAGGGTGTGCTGGGCTGGTGGCCTGGAAAGGGAATTGATTGAAAGGGCATGAAAATAGCAGGAACAAAACGAAGGGAAGGTGGTGGTTTTCTCTCTGTTCTGGCAGAGCATGGAAAGGGAACTGGGCTCTGGGACATGAGGTCAGTGGGATTTATTGGGGCTCCAGGAGAGCTGCAGAGGGACTGGGGACAAGGGCTGGAGGGACAGGAGCCAGGGAATGGCTTCCCAGTGCCAGAGGGCAGGGCTGGATGGGAGATTGGGAATTGGGAATTGCTGGCTGGGAGGGTGGGCAGGGGCTGGGCTGGAATTCCCAGAGCAGCTGGGGCTGCCCCTGGA
>NW_008236807.1:349852-351470 GCF_000691975.1 Corvus brachyrhynchos
TGGCGCCGGGGTCTGCCCCTGGACCTCTGGAAGTGTCCAAGGCCAGGCTGGACATTGGGGCTGGAGCAGCCTGGGATAGGGGAAGTGTCCAGGGGTTGGAACTGGATGGGTTTTAAGGTCCCTTCCCACCCAAACCTTTCTGATTGTATGATCCCTCCTCACCTGCTGCAATCCCTAGGGAATGGGGAGCTGAGCCCACTCCCAGCTTTTCCAGGCTCTCCACAGCTCTCAAAGCTGAAAATAAATCACCCAAGCAGCTGCCATAATTAACATTTTATTAAATTAAACAATTAAACCTCTCAGCCTCTGCAGAGTTTGACTCTGCTCCAACCACCAAGAGTCCAAATCCACACAAATCCATCGAGACGGTGGGAGAGTACATTCAGTCCTTCCTTAGATTCCTTGGATTTGGAGGATCTCAAATGACTCAGGCCAGTTTTGTCCGACTGTTTCACCAGGAGGTTTTCACACAGCACAGAGTAGCCAGGGATTCTGGATCTGTCTCCCACAGCTGGATAGCAAAACCAGGATTTTAGCCAATGCAATGACACTTCCAAGAGCTCATGGAGCTGGAAAACTCTATTCCCACAACAGCAGGATCTTATCAGACTGAAACTGCCAGTCCTGCAATCAGCATTGTCTGATTTCAGACCCAGAGATGCAATAAATGATAAACGTGCTCAGGGATGGCAAGTCTTAAGCTGCCAAACTGGAAATTATGTGCCATTTCTCCTACTTTTTGTCCTTTCACCAGAATGACCCCAAAATCGCCAGTGAATTTTGGGATGTGTTGAAGATTGTCTGCTTCAAAAAGGAAAAACCACTGAATCCAAAAAGACACAGAAAGCCCACAAGACCACGATAACCAAAGCTGGAGCAGGCTCAGCAATGCCAGATGGAAAAACTGGAGAGCAGAATCCCTCCACAATCACCTCCAAAGTCTCCCACAGGCAGCTCAGGAAAATCAGAGGATTCCCAGGTTATCCAGAAGCACCAGTTTGAGGAAAACTGGGCTACTCATTTTCCAGCAAACCTTCACCCTGCTCATTTCCAGATTCCAGGGCCCTGCTGGGTTTTAGGGACCCTGGTGAGGCAGCAGCAGCAAATTTCCCTTCAGCTACCCTAAACCTTAAAGCAGCTCCTAAAAAAACTCTGGCAAAGGAGTCACTGGAAAAAAAAACTCCAGTTATTCCTTTCCAGCTCACTTTGAAAAAGACACAACTACTCACAAAGTGCCCACGAGCAAACACGACTGTCACAGCACCAACTGGGCAATTCCAGACACATCTTTATTAAAAATACTTCTGTTCATTATCATAATTTATTTTTAAAAACCCCAAAAAACCCTTCCGGGATCTTCTCTCACTTTTGGCAAGCTGCTGAATGTCTTTATCTCTGCTAAAAACACCAAAGGTTGTGCTCACAGATGATTTCTGGCCTATTCACCCTCATGGCTCCAGGCACGGCCCAGGAATGTTATGGACACAAATTCCTTCAGCTGGACTAAAAGCTTTGTGGAATGGTTGCTACTGGTCCCAGACTTTACTACCAGTTTGCTCCCTCCCCTACAAAACCAGTTCTATCACCTCTGCCCTGCCCTGCCCCTCAAGTGATGCCA
>NW_008236807.1:351481-352543 GCF_000691975.1 Corvus brachyrhynchos
AACATCATTCCAGCTGCCCAGCCTTACCCGAGCTGCCAATTCTCACCACGGCTGCTTTTCCCTGCCGATTCCCAAAACCACAAACGGGCTGCATTGCTCAGGATTCCCAAAACCTGGATACTCAATTTATTTCCACGGCCTGTTCTGGATGCTGGTCCTGCTGTGAGAGCGGCTGCTCAGGGAGCCCATGTTGCCAGCGGGGCTGGGGAGGCTGGGGTTGCTCCTCACGGATGAGAGCTTGGAATCATGGCTTGAAACACCCCGGGTAAGGCGGCCTGTGGGAAAAACAACCCCAAATCAGAAATTGGTTGCACAGAGGTTGTGGTTGCCCCATCCCTGGATGTGTCCAAGGCCAGGTTGGATGGGCTTGGAACAGCCTGGGATAGGGGAAGGTGTCCCTGCGCATGGCACGGGGTGGAACTGGATGAGGTTTAAGGTCCCTTCCCACCCAAGCATTCCATGATTCCATGGTGAGGTTGCAGCATGTTCTGGAGTCTTACTGGCAGTGTCTGAAGGAACGTGCTCCTCGGCCAGGTAATGCTTTAACTTCTGGAGGTCATCTGCAGAAAATCTCCATTTGTTCTCTGCACGTGTGGGTGGCACCCTGGGCGTCGTTTTCCTGCGGGCAGATCCTGAGGGAGCTGGCACCTGGCAGGACACGGGGAGCGTGCCAGTGATCAACCCCTCTGGGATCTTCTGTGCAAGGACTTTGAGGCCTGCAGGGACACAGATCGCTCGTTATCCCAGCTGGGACGGACCAGTCACAAGGGATTGATGGAGCTGAAGGTCCAGCAAGTTTGGATGGAGAAATGTGGGCAGCAGGAGAGGGGGGAATTCTGCTGCTCTGCCCCGCTCAGGTGAGATCCCGCATGGAGTCCAGCTCTGGGGCCAACATCAGCAGGACCTGGAGCTGCTGGACAGAGTCCAGAGGAATCCATGGAGCTGCTCCCAGGGCTGGAGCCCCTCTGCTCTGGAGCCAGGCTGGGAGAGCTGGGAATGTTCCCCTGGAGAAGGGAAGGCTCCAGGGAGAGCTGCGAGCCCCTTGCAGGGCCTGAAGGGGCT
>NW_008236807.1:352637-353124 GCF_000691975.1 Corvus brachyrhynchos
ATTGGGAATGGCTGGCTGGGAGGGTGGGGAGGGGCTGGAATGGAATTCCCAGAGCAGCTGGGGCTGCCCCTGGATCCCTGGCAGTGCCCAAGGCCAGGCTGGACATTGGGGCTTGGAGCAGCCGGGGACAGTGGGAGGTGTCCCTGCCCATAGGGCTGGAACTGGATGATCTTTCAGTTTCCTTCCAAGCCAAACCATCCCATGATTCCAAGATCCCCCCGTTTCCCATCTCCAGCTCCCACAAGTCGCTCTCCACTCCCCTTTTCCCCGGGAGGTCTCAGGGAGCTCTCCCAGCCCCACGTACCCCCAGATAACATGAAGAGGTTCTCGAAGCCCCTCTCACACATGGTGGTGGCCGCCTGGCTCGCCAAGCGCTCGTCGTTGTCGTACACGATGATGATTTTTCCATGGGCATTTTTCTGCCATGGGAATTGTTAAGGAGTCACTGAACTGCAGAGGATATTGATGCATTTTAGAAAGAAAAAGA
>NW_008236807.1:353229-360946 GCF_000691975.1 Corvus brachyrhynchos
CACTGGAAGGACCCAGCCTAATTCCCACTGGATCCAGCATTGCTTGAAGATTGGGAATGGCAACAGCACCTTTGTTTACAACCTCCCCTCAGAGTCAACAACCTGGGAATGATCAGCCTAATCCTTCCTAATAATCCTCTGGCTGTCCCCCAATCCCCATCAAGGTGCTGACAGGAAGCCAAAGGATTTGATGGATGTACCCCTGGAGCAGCCCAGCACTCCAGCAGCAGCAGGAGAGCAGTGCCCAAGTCTGGCTTTGCCTTCCAGCAGCCAAAATCCCGAGAAATGCCAAATCCAGGCAGCTCCCACTGGAGTCAAGAGAAGCCTTGAGGAAATAGAATCCAGCACGTGATGAAGGCAGTGGAGCTGCACCAGGTAATTCCACCTCCTGTCCCACCTTCCTTGCAATCCCTAATTTTGCTTGGATAAGCTCCAATTGATTTTTGAGAGCCCCCACCAGCATCCCCCCACGGTTTTCTATGCCAGTTTCCATGCAAAGGATACATATTCCAGAATACTGTTTGTATAGGGATTCATGGTTCTAGACAATGTTGCAATGGGGTAGGAATAAGCTGCAGAAGGGGAAAAAAAAGAGGGAACAATCATCCAGTGGCTGAACACCAACAGCCTGGGACACAACAGCCTTGAGAACCCACTGAGTAAGGGATTAACATCAGCTCAGGCCCCTCATCCCTTCCCAGGAAGGAGGGATGTGCTGGATAAGCGCAGAGAACACCCAGTGATGTCCCACCTGGGGGACAAAATCCAGCTGGAATGTGCCCCAGAGCTGAACATCCATCGCCAGGTGCCTGTGGGATTGTGGCTGCTCACCCCCAACGATGTGGCACTGCTCATACGCGTCCCGGTCCCGCACGTCCAGCAGCAGGAAGGGGCAGTCGGGATAAGGCTTCTCCTTAGCCTGGGTGTCCTCCTCTTTCTTTGGAGCATCCTTTTCAATGTCCATTTCCCCAACCCCACTGATCACGCTGCAAAGGGAACGGGAGGTTAAGGTGGGAGAGCTCTGGATGTTTCTGTGTCTTTCCAGCAGCTCCAAGGCTGGGGAAGAGCTGGGATAAAGCTTCCTCTTACAGCATCATCCTGGGATCCCTTGACATGGTGGGTTTGGAATTGGACTTATTGTCAATCCCGGAATGGTTTGGGTTGGAAGGGACCTTAAGGGTCTTTTCCAACCCCTTGCCATGGACAGGGACACCTCCCACTGTGCCAGGCTGCTCCCAGCCCCAATGTCCAGCCTGGGCTTGGACACCGCCAGGGATCCAGGGGCAGCCCCAGCTGCTCTGGGAATTCCATTCCAGCCCCTGCCCACCCTCCCAGCCAGCAATTCCCAATTCCCAATCTCCCATCCAGCCCTGCCCTCTGGCACTGGGAAGCCATTCCCTGCCTCCTGTCCCTCCATATCCATATAAACACATCATGCACATGACTGAGTTCCCCAGAGCACTGTGTGACTCCCAAAATTCAGGAATGTGGGGACCTGGATGGAATCCCACAGACACATTTCCTCATCAGACCGTCATCAGGTGACAACAATGTTGAGTTCCAGCCTCAAGCCAAACTCATTCCAACAGGAAATCCTGCCAATCCCTTCCCTCTCACCTACAAACCCAGGCTTTAATGAGAACTAGAGCATAAAACCACTTAGTAGCAATTTAAAATCAGCAGCTGGGTTCAAATAATCATCTGCTAAGACAGGAAGAAAACTGTGTTATCCTGAGGCACCTCTGCAGCGTGGAGCGATGGGATTCCCCGGCTCCTGAGTCATTTAGGGACAGGACTGGGCTGGGTGTCCCCTCAGGGCTCCCTTTCCCATTTGTCCCTGCTGCATCTTCACCTGCAGCATCAGCATCTGGGGAGAGAAGAGGGCACGAGGAGTTAAGAAGCTGCAGGAGGTAAACAAGCAGGTTTTAAAGCCAGTTTCTATTCTTGGAAAGAAGAGTGTGACAGCTTTATCTTCATCCTCTTAATGAAGAGCATTTTACCCAGAGCCTCCTATTCAAAATAATAAAGAGCCAACTGATTTTTTTTCAGGGCTCGAGATCTCATTTGAAAATCTCAATAAAATAGAATTTTTGATGGGGGTTATGTTGTTACAACAACAAATCTGCCAGCACGAGGCCTTTCCTACTCTTTTTTTAGCAGTGGTTCTATTCCCAGCATGGAATTGCTGCAGGCCACAGGTGAAGTTTTGTTTTTCCTCCTGCTGGAGCCCTGCTGCACTGCCAGCTCGGCCACTTCACCCCCTGGCACTGATGCCCAGCTCTTCCCCTTTGTTCCTGCCATAAATGTCATCACCTTGCAGCTTGTGCAGCTCCTCATTTGTCACTTCTAAAGTTTCATTGGACAGAGAGGCGACCTGGATAACCTGCAGGGCACAAAAACAAGAGACACTGATCCCCACATCCTCATGGCAGGGAAACACAGCAGGGATCAGCTTAAGGAAGAACGAGCCAAGGGTTGCTTTTAACAACCCAGGGGAAAAGAAAAAAAAATCACAAGTCTGCAGAATCCCACTCCTTCAACATCTCTGAGTTTAACCTTCCCTTATCTTCTCTCCTGAGAAGACAACTGGTTTTTTTTCTTTTAGTTTTAAGCAGTTTTCTTGAACCAGCACCCCCCAGCTCTTCGTTTCCTGATCAATTTTTCACTTTTTAAATATTATGATTCACTGCTTTGAAATAAAATAATGCACAGAAAGCCTTGAAGTCCCAACCTGCCGACCTTCTGCAGTTAAACCTGGGGTCAGGGAGGGCTTCAGGCTGCGATTACTTGACACAAAACTCAGATTTAGGGGCTGTTTTACACAGCTTTTTTTCTTTTGCAGATGCTTGCAGATCGTTTTAAGTTAACAGACAAATAAAATAAGGGATAAATTTCAAAGATGGAGTCACCACAAAATTTAATTTGTAATTAAAGGCATTTGGCCACTGTGGAAATGAATTATTTGCTTTTATTAAAGGGCAGGAAGAAGCCAAGACAGAATAATTGCACATTAAGGCTAAATAATTACAGAGAAACTTTTATTCCAAGGAAAAATGCTGTTCCTAAAAGGTCTTGGAGGCCAGAGAGGGATCTGTACGTACCAACTGAGCAAAAGTTGTCACCTTCAGCCTTTTAAACAGCTCATCCTTTTTATATCTGTAATCTTCAAAAACAAAACAAAGAGGACAAGGTAAATTTTCAGCTCATTCCCAGTTTTTTTAGCCACCAGGTCATAGTTTAATCCCATCTTTTCTCAGAGACTCTTCTGCAGCCAGGCAGGATCTCAGGGCAAGTTTGCACTGAAGGATGAGAGCAGCAAACCTGGAGACTTAGTGAAATGCCAGTCATAAAGAGAGGGTTTAATTAATACCAGTCCTAGAGAGAGGGTTTAATTAACACCAGTTACAAAGGGAAATCTTGTCCAGATATGATGAAGTGGAAGAGGCAGATTTAATTGCTTTTAGACTCCAGTATGAATTTGTGTTTTCCACGGTGCTGGGGAAGGAAGCAGCTCAGGAATTCCCCCTTTTCCTGCTGTTCTTTGGAGCCCACTGGGGTCACAAAGCTCCTTAAACCAAAAGATTCATCTACCTGAGTTTTTAATTTGTGTAAATTACAGCAGAATCAGAGCATGGGGCATCGCATCTTTGCAAACACCAAACTAAACGTGCAGGTTTCATCTGAACAATTAAAAAATCCCAAGTTTTTATACTTTATCCGACAATTAAATTCTGATTTCTACCATTTGCTGACACGGATCTCTCAAGGAATGGATAATTGACACAAGAAACTCGACTAATTGAGTCTTAATGGATTAATTAACACAAGAAACCGGACTAATTGAATCTTAATCCTGAAGACACAGCTTAGGGAGCAAGAAAACTGAGCAGGGCTGCTGGAAGGGCTGGCAAAGATCCAGAGCAGAGATTCCCAGAGCTGAGGGAATGATGGCAAAGTGGGAGGGAGCCTGATCCCATCCTGATCCTAGAGATGCAGAGCAAGGGAGAAACCTCCTGGTGTGAAACAAAAGGTGTTTGGAGGAGGAGAGAGAAGCCAGGATGGGTATCAGTAGGAACATCTTGATATGGAATAACCTCTCCTGGGAAGCAATGGGAGCTTTGTCCTTTGGGAAAGGCAGGGTTAGGAAGGAGCTGGTCCCTCTCCAGCTGTTCAGCTCCGAGGGATAACAACGGAGCACAGGATCTTTGGCAAATCCACCCAGTTAAACAATTCTAAATCCTCTAAAACCATCTGCTGAATGCTCCATTAGCTTAGGGGAGATGAGGGAGAAGGGGGAAGGGCTCCCATGCACATTCCTGCAGCCACGACACAAAAAATTCCCCCGGGATTTGCTTATTTGAGGAAACTCCCAAGCTGAGTTGTGTTTAGAGAAGGAGCCACAGGAATGCTGGAGGCTGAGATCTCTTCCCAACACATTCAGAGTTCCCAAATTCCACATCCCACCCTAAATCATTTTGATTAGGCTGCAAAACAAGCACCTGTTTGCTCCTCACAACTTGTCCTAGGAAAAAGGAGCCCCACCAAAATATCCACTGCACATCCAAAGCATGGGGCTGAAGCACAGGAGGTGCAGAAACTGGTTTGCAGGATGAGGAGGTGCAGAAACTGGACTGCAGGATGTCAATTAACTGGGAAATGACCCTCGTGGTTCTTGCAAAACCACCTGGTTTCAAGCCTCAAGCTGAGGTTGTTAAATCCTCCTTTAGCTCCAAAAAAACCAGCAACAATTATCTCCTGTATTTATTTCCCATTTCATCAGCTCAATGACTAAAATTGCCCACCCAAGGCGAAAAAGGAGCCTTTCTGTCATGTCAAATAAACTTCATTTAGAAGGACAAATAAAAGCAGCAAAGCTTGGGAAGTGCTGGATGTATAAAAACACCGGCAAAGCGGAATCGCTGTCGCACACTGCAGCTCCTGGATGGTTCCTTCCCACCTCAAATAAGGATTTTTCATCCCAAAAAAAGCCTCTTTGCCCTAGATCTTGCCTTTGCCACCCAAAATGCCTTCCCAGCAGTTCCCAGAGAGCTCAGAAGTGCTGCTTCCAGCTCCAAAAGCAACCCGACGTACCCGGTCCGGTCCTGGCGGATCCGTTGGAGTTTTCTGACATGGTTTTGCTCGGAATGATTGCGTTTTCCAGGATGGGCTCCTCGGGGCTTTGGAGAGGAGGGCAGCAACACCAGAGAGAAGGAAGAGACTTGGTGTGTGTCCTCAAGTCAATCCTCCCAAGGATGAATCATCGTGGGTGCAGCTCTCTCATTTTTGATGCCGTGGATTTAAATCTCTCACGTTACATAAGGGACAGAGAGGTGCCTGTGCTGGGGATTTAAATCCGTGTCCAAAGGGTGTCATCTATCCCTGAGAAACCAAGGGGGAGAAGTTCCTCCACTCCCTGGGAACACAAGGTGTCCATTCAGCCTGGAGAGAATGACAAAGTTCCTCCCTGGCCTCCAAAAAAAGAGGGAACAAAAGAAGCGCACGGAACAGATCCGCGGCGGAGATTGGAAACCCAGCTGGGCCACCAAACAACATTTTCAGCACAAATAAAAAGTAAAGCAGTGTCCAGCACTGAAATCTCAGTCAAGAGAGCGTTTTGGAAAGCCAAGGTCATTCCTCTTTTGATTTTCCCCCCAAAGACCTGCAGTGTTTGAAAAAAAAAAAACCAACCCAAAAACCCAACAAACAAACCACAAACAAAGGCCCATTTTGCACAAATAAATTCCCGTGGCCTCCCTCACAAGGGGGGCACAGAAAGCGGGGCTGAGAACTAAAACTGAGCATTTCAAACCCTAATTAATCCTCATTAATGGAGGTTTCAGTTCAATTCAGGGTTGGGGTTTTTTTTCACCTCCATAAATGCAGCTTTCAGGTTGAAGAGTTTTCCTGGCTCCTTACGTGAGAATAATCTGGAAATAAAGTCACCACTTTGATTGGGGAAAATTATTTGAAAAGCCTGGGTTTGGTGGGAAAGCAGAGAAATAAAAATATTTTAGGCTTTCATTAGCCTGAACAACCTAAAGTCTTCAGAATGCCAGCGTTTAGTGATGGTGAAATCAATGGAAACACGAGGAATGAGCTTGGTTTTTTCCTGTCTTGGAGTATTTTGATAGAAATTTAAATTAAATAAAGAGAAAAGAGCTCAAATTGTGACCTAAAAGTGAAATAAAGTCTCAGAAGGAAGCCTGCATCTCCCCAGATGAGTCTAGCCTGGATTTCTTAGCTCAGAGAACTTCCTGTCTGGTTTCAATCCAATAATAAAAACTGCACAAAGAAGGATCTGGAAGATTTCCTGACCTGCCTGCTTGGATTTTTAAATTAAATCTGTGGAGATTTTCAAGGAAAACCTCCTGGGATTCACCCCCTGCTCTTTGAGCTTTGAACCAACCCATTTTTAACCCGTCCTGCTCCTCCCCAGGTACTCACTTCTTTTGATCTCTTCCAGCTTCTCCATGTATTTTGACAAACTATTCCCTGTAACAGAACAAAAAAATCGGTTTATTATGATTCCTTATTTATTAGAGGTTTTCTTCAGGCCCATTAAGGCTTAAATTTTAATTGCTTTGAAGGAAACAGCTGCTTGTTGTAGATCCTCCTTCACCATTACAATACAAGGCACAAAAAGGCCACGATTTTCCTCTTTTCTCTCAAGGAATGTTGAGCAAAACAGCAAAATCCAAGGACTTGCTGTTCCTTTTCCAGCATTTTGGTGAGGATGCTACAGGCTGGTGTTACTGGATAAAATTCAGCTGCTTTAACAACAAAAAAAACGCCCCCAAAGACACCCCTAAATAATTATTTTGCCTCACAGCCTTGACAAGATACAAGAAAAGTCCATGGACAGGAATTGCAAGACCAGTAATTTCTATGGGAACCACCACAACAGAGCCTGACCCAGTTCAAAGCTATTTTAATCCCTAATTCTTCTTAAAAAAAAAAAATAGAAAATATAAACAAGCTTTAACACAAGAAAGACTTTAAATACGTGGTTATCTACACACAGAGCATCTAACCTCAACTTTCAGGGGATGAACAGGGGTGTGTGAAGATAAACATACATAAATATACACAGCACACATAAATACACATAAATCTGCATGATTTGTGCTTGATTAAATTTCAGCTTTGAAAGAGAATTGTAAATAGGAAATTTTTATAAGCTGCAAACGTTTGGTGAGACAAATCATCATCACGATGAGAATTCTGTAGAGTTTGGGGTAAATTAGCTCGGGACAGAGGTAATTAAGACATTAATTATACTTTTCTATCATCCTACACCTATTTTTTAGTGTTTTTACCACAGAACAATTTCACTTACCAGTATCCAGACGCGTTTTTATATGTTGATACTTGGGATTCGAGGGGATGCGCCGCGTTAGAAGCTGTTTCAAAATGGAAAAGACGAGAAGCCAAAATTTAAAAAATAAAAAGACACTTTAAAAAAAGCAGAAAAATGAACAGAAAATGCGATTTGAAGGGGTTTAAGAGACAGAAAAATGAGCGAGAAAATCCTGAATCCCCATCTCGGTATTAAACCCCGCTGATTTAAAGCCTTCAAAGGAGCATTTCTCCCGTTTTTTCTCCACACTGAGCTCGCCCGGCTCCAGGAGCTGCAGGAACCATCCCCCCGCGCCTCCCTCGTGTTCCCCCTCGCCGCCCGGAGGGTGTCGGCGAAGGAAAGGCCCCTCACAGCACCTGA
>NW_008236807.1:361435-369247 GCF_000691975.1 Corvus brachyrhynchos
CGCTCCCCCAGACCCCAATGAGCCCGTGACCCGCACAGAACCCCATGGGTCCATAACCCCCCTTCAGACCCTTTATGGATCCACATCCCCCCCTCCAGCCTCCCAATAACCCCGTGTTCCCCCCCTCAAACCCCAAATGGACCCACAATCGCCCTCAGACCCCAAATGAGACCCACGTCCACTCTCAGACCCCAAACCTTTGCTGGTTCTGCCACCCTGGGGATGTGCAGGTTATGGGAATGGGGGAGTTTTGGGGACATGAGGGTGGGTTATGGGAATGGGGGAGTTTTGGGGACAGGGGGGTGGGTTATGGGAATAGGGGAGTTTTGGGGACATGGGGGTGGGTTATGGGAATGGGGGAGTTTTGGGGACATGGAGATGGTTTCGGGGGACCTGGGGAGCTTTAGGGGAATGCGGGAGTTCCGGAGTGAATCCCGGTGTCCCGGCTGTGTCCTGCAGGATGAAGGAGTGGTGGGTGCAGGTGGGGCTGCTGGGCGTGCCCCTCCTCGCCGTCTACCTGCACATCCCGCCCCCCCAGCTCTCCCCGGCGCTCCGCTCCTGGAAATCCTCCGGAAGCTTCTTCACCTACAAGGACCTGAACATCTTCTACAGAGGTGACGGAGCCCTGGGGACGGGATCATCCCGTGGTGGCCATGGGGACATTCCCAAAAACCTGGGCAAGGTGGTGACAAATCCCTTGCAAAGGCCTCCAAGAGGAGCCGCTGCCTGGATCTGGCAGGGATGGATCAGAACATTTTAACTGGGGTTAAATGGTTCTTGTACCTTGGTGGGAAGGATCCCAAGAGCCTCTGATGGATCCCAGCAAGGAGAAGACACTGGAAACCCTTCTTGCAGCAATGTAGAGGTTGCTGGAATTAATGTGGGCTAATTAAATCCCTGGATTCATCACGGAACCAGTGATGTTTCCGAAGAGAACCACTGGGAAGCTGCAGTGGGAATCAAACCCATCCTGGGTTTTGGGGAGCAGGGGGAGAGGTGCCCCACGGGTGGGTGGATTCCCAGTGGGATGAGCGGCAATGCCTCTCCCAGGAGGGAGGAATTTTGGGAAAAGCTGCTCCTGAGGTGTCCCGTTCCCTCAGCAGATTCCAGCGGCGCCGTTGGCAGCTCCGACATCGTGGTGCTCCTCCACGGCTTCCCAACGTCCAGCTACGACTGGAGCAAGGTGAGGGGGTTGGAATCTGGCAGTAAATGCCAGGATTTGCAGCTCCTGGGGATGAGCAGGCAGGACAGCAGGGAGTCAGCCTGGGGTGGGCCATGCTCCAGAGGAGAATTCCCCAGATTTTTCCTTGGGATTCCACCATGCTCCAGGATATCACCTTGTTCCTCTCCCAGCATGGGATCCAAACTCTTCTCGCATCACCCTTTCCCACAGTCCAGCTCAAAGCGTGAGGAAATCACCCACAGCTATTCCTTGGCTTTTCTGGGGATGGTCTTGCTGTTTAGTGGGAAATTTTGACTTCCTGCTGTTTCCTTGGAGCTGGAATGTTCTCCTGGGGCGGTGGAGAGGAGCATGTCCATCCATGACTGCTCATCACTGCAGATGTTTCCATCCTCTGCTCCCACTGGATGCTTTGTTAATGCATTTCTCCTCTTCCCAGATCTGGGAAGGGCTGACCCAGCGCTTTCACCGGGTGATTGCCCTGGATTTCCTCGGATTTGGGTTCAGTGACAAGCCTGTGAGTACCCTGGGACGAGGATTTTCATGGTTCCTTTCAGCTCAGCACTCTGGAAAATTGGGTTCTGCCATCCAGTTTCTCCTCCCATTTCCCTCTAGAAAAGGGATAAGTCATTATTATAGTGGAAGGGATGGGGAAGGTTTGTGGTGGACCTTCAGCTGGGTTTGATGGAACTCCAAAACACACCTTGACCCCTTTGGAGCACGGACAATGCTCCCATGGCCTTGTGGACATCACAGGACATCCCGACTGCTGAGTCTGGGGTCACAAGCTGCTGGCTTCCATATTCCAGATTCCCATATTCCTCCCTTGGAGTGTTTATTCCGGAATCTGCGGGCTCCTGGTGGGTCAGGCTCTCATTGGGGCCCCTCTCCCACTTTTGCAGAGGCCCCATGGCTACTCCATCTTCGAGCAGGCCACCATCGTGGAGGGGCTGCTGCGGCACCTCGGGCTCCGGCACCAGAGGATCAACCTCCTGTCCCACGATTACGGGGACACGGTCGCCCAGGAGCTGCTCCACAGGTCCCCGCCACCCCTCCTGCCCTTTGTTGTCTCCATCAAGATGATTCTCAGCAGATAAGTGGAAGGACGTGGCGCAGAATCCCCTTTTCCTTGTGCCTGAGGTGTCTCAGGGCAAATCCGAGGCTCCCATCCGTCCAATTCCCAAAAGAAATGGAGATGATCCTCCACGGTTTGACCTCGTGGTTGGTCATTTCTCAGAGCCTGGAGAGGTTTGGTTGTGTTTCATCTTCTTCTCTGCTGTCCCCAGGTATGAGCACAATAAAACTGGAAGCATCCTGATCAACAGCCTCTGTTTATCCAACGGAGGTAAGCTTTGCACCAGGTGGGATGGGAGGAATGGGGATCCGTGGGATGGGGATCCGTGGGATGGGGATCCGTGGGATGGGGATCCATGGGATGGGGTGGCCTTCTGATCTCCGTCACCTGAATCCCAAGGATTGCAATCAAGGTGCTGTAATTAACCAGGAGCATCAATCCTGGGGTTCCCTGGGCCACTTCCATGGTACCGTGAAGGGGGAAAAACTGGGACATGTGGAGCAAAACACTTCCCGTGTTCCAGCTCAGTTCTTTGATGTCCTTCCAGGGATTTTTCCCGAAACACACTACCCCCGCTTCATCCAGAAGGTGAGCTGCTCCTCATTCTAGTCACACTGAATCCCAAAATCCCAAAGAAACCCCCCTTGGAGCGCTGCTGTCGCACCACCGAGGCCCCACGGACACTTTGAGGGGCTGGATTGGGCTGGGAGCCGTGGCAAGAGCTCTCCATGGAGGCAGGATTTATCCATGTGCCCGATGCAAGTAGTGCTGTCTCCTTTTTCCCTTCTTCCCAAGCTCCTCAAGGATGGGGGGTTGCTGTCCCCCATCATCCTGCGGCTGATGAACTTCTTTTTCTTCTCCGGAGGGTGAGTCGGGTCTCGGGGGTGCTGGGCACGATCCATAAGGATGTGAGCCAAGTGGGAAAGGGGCAAGGCAGGAATTGGAAGGAATTCTTGGCTGGGAGGGTGAGGAGGCTCTGGGATAGAATTCCCAGAGCAGCCGTGGCTGCCCCTGGATCCCTGGAAGTGTCCAAAGCCACGTTGGAGCAGCCTGGAAGGTGGGAGGTGGAGCAGCCACGGCAGGGGGTGGCACTGGATGATCCTTAAGTTCCCTTTCAACCCAAGCCATTCCGTGCTTCCATGAGCCAGCGCGGCAGGGATTTGGCAGGGGAGAACATTCCCTGGCACTGTCCCTGGAGAGGTGGGCTTGAGCTCCTGGCCCGTTCCCTCCGCACACTGGCCGAGCCCTTCAGCTTCATGATAAAGCCCACAGCTTTTCCCTGGACACTGAAACCCTCCTGTCCCACAAGCGTTGGAATTACACATTACAGAGGCAACAAAACCCCTGCACAATCAGGTTTATTTTATAATAATCTGGTTTATTTTAAAAAGCAGATTTATTGATCAGATTTCTTTTTATAGATTATTTTAAATTGATTATTGTATTATTTGTTTTATTATGTATCAAATTTATTAATCAGATTTATGTCTTATTAATTTTTGTTTTTATTTTATTATTAATCAGATTTATGTTTCATTTACTTTTATTTATTTTATTTTTATTTTTTATTTATCAAATTTATTAATCAGATTTCTTTTTTATTATTTACTTTTATTTTTTTTTATTTTTTATCAAATTTATTAATCAGATTTCTTTTTTATGTACTTTTATTATTTTATTTATCAAAATTATTGATCAGATTTCTTTTTTATTATTTATTTTCATTTATTTTTAAATTTTTTATTTATCAAATATATTGTTCAAATTTTTTTATTATTTACTTTTATTTATTTATATTTATCAAATTTATTAATCAGATTTATGGTTTGTTTACTTTTATTTATTTTTTAAAAATTTTTTTATGTATCAAATTTATTAATCGGATTTCTTTTTATTATTTCTTTTCATTTATTAATTTTTATTTATCAAATTTATTAATCAGATTTCTTTTTTTATAACCAGATATTTTTAGCAGTGTTAAAAACCCTCTTTGTTTCCCCCCAAAAAACAAGCCCTTTGAGGCCATCCAACACTTATCCCCACTTATTTGTGGGACATCTCAGCACTTGGAGTTTCTCATGGAAACTGAAAGTGCTGGAATTTTTTGCCCTCGAGTAGTTTTTGAGTGGTCCCCTGACACAGCTGCTTCCAGGTGGCTCCAAATTCCTTTTCTTTTCAGGCTCGGGGCAGTTTTTGGGCCCTACACGCAGCCCTCGCAGGCGGAATACTGGGATATGTGGACAGCAGTGCGGAATAACGACGGGAATCTCGTTATGGACAGGTACGGTGGCATCAATTCCCTGCTCCGAGGTTCCTGGAGCTCAGCCAGGCTCTGCAGAACTTCCAGCTGCTTCTTTTGGAGTCTGGGATCAACACTGCATCCCAAGAAAGAGCTGGGGGTGATGTCGGAGCAGGGATTCTCTGGGATGGTGCAAGGCAGTGAAATGCAGGTTGGAGTTGGATCTGAGCCTGCACACGGCTGGAGATGTGGAACCTGGGGATTTCTTCTTTGGAAGTCAACGGCTTGGATTTGGGAAGGGGGGGGAGGGTTTGGTAATGACTGGAGCTAAAGCTGTGGCAGATCCCCCAGCATTGTCCCAGGAGAGATTTGCCTCTGGATTTGAACCTTCTGGGCCATTCCCAGAAGTCCCAGTCCCAAATCTCCAGCTTGGGAGTTTGGAAGTTTTGTTTTCTCCAGTTTGTGGCTTTTAGAAGGATCTTGGGCTGGTGGCCACAGGTTCAGTTCCTTGTCTCCCCTTCTCCCACTGGGAGAATGGAGTCACTGAGCCCAGGGATGATGCTGTGGTGCTGTTTTCCCATGGGAGATGCAGATCCCACCTGGATCTCACTGCACAGCCCCGGGAGCAAATTCCAGGCTGGGCAGCACCCACTGCATAACAACGAATTTTCCTTCAGTATTTTGCAGTACATAAACCAGAGAAAGAAGCACAGAGAGCGCTGGGTTGGGGCTTTGATGTCTACCTCGGTCCCACGTGAGTAGGAATCCATTCCTTTTGCTCATTGGGATTGTTGGGAATTGCCTCCCTCACTTCCAGGCGCTGGCTCCTTCCAGGCATCAGCCTCTTGTTACTCTGAGCTCAAATCCAGTTTATCAGCAGAGGTAATTCCCTGGTTCATGGCTGGTTCTCCAAGTGCTGCTCCAGGGAAGTTGAGGAGCTTTTCAAGCCCGGAAAGTTGTAACCAGGGAAAAGTTTGGGGTTTGGAGGCTGAACTTGACCCCAGGGCACACCAGCGAGAGCCCATTCAGAGCTGGTTGGTTCAGTGTTCCACTGGAAGCTTCCCAAGCTTTTTGTGAGGAGGGAACACTCCTGCAGGTCTCCTTGGCATTAATTTAGGGATGTCCTAATTAATGAATCCATTAATTTATGGCTAGAAAAGCTCTGCCTGTGCTTCCCTTGCAGTGCATCTCATCTACGGGCCCCTGGACCCTGTGAATCCACACCCGGAGTTTCTCCAGTTTTACAAGTAAGACAAAAGTGGGAATGTGCAACTGGGGCTTCATCCCAAGGGATATTTTGCCTGGCTATTCCCTCAATTCCATTCTCATGGAGGCTGTTTTTAATTCCCACTGTGACCTGCACAGCCAGGTGATTCAGTCAGAGCAGTTTGGAAGTTGCTTCCACATTTTAGGCACCCAACTCAGGATTTTCAGTGGATCCCATGATCCACTTTAAAACCACAGAGGGAAGATTTGGTACCTGAGGAAGTCTCCCCCTCCAAACTACCCTGAAGGAAATCCAGCCCTCGGAAGTGGTCAGCTGCTCCAGGCTTTTTTTATCCCAAAAATGGGCAGAAGCCTGGCTGTGCCATTGGGCTGAGTGTGCTGCAGTTCCTGTGTTTCAGCCTTGCTCCATTTTTCCACCAGGAAGGTGCTTCCCATGTCCACAGTGTCCGTGCTGGATGACCACATCAGCCACTACCCCCAGCTGGAGGATCCCACGGGATTCCTGAATGCTTATCTGAATTTCATCAACTCCTTCTGAGCTGCTGCAGCTCAGTTCTGACCCTCTGCTTCCGAGTCAGGCTTTGGGGGCAGGAAAAACCCCCTTGATTTTATCTCCCACATCCAACACTGCACTCACACCCTCATCCTGGGCTGCCAAACAGAGTTAAATCCTTGGAGCACTGGAAAAATGAGGGGAAAAGCAGGATGCTGACAGCTCTTCCAACCCTCTACTCCCCTTCTTGCCCAGCTTCTGTATTTAGAGAGGCAGGGGTTTAAATTAGCATTAAACGTGTTCCTTCCTTCCATCCTCACCCTGACTTGGGAAGAAACACCAGTTCATCAGCAGGTCCCTCCATCCCCTTCCCTTCCCAGTTTTCCATATGGGATTTTTCCCAATTTGAACCCAGGAAAAGGCTGCCCTGGGGTTTGGTATTACCTGACATAAGGCTCAGAGAATTGAATCTGCCTCAAGAGATGGAGTTTTATCTCTCTCTGTACATTGATTTTTCTGTGTGGAAGAAGAGACAGTCACAAAAATATTGCAAATTTGGAGGTTTGGGGTGGGTTTTAATTGTTTATGTTGGGAATTTAATAGCATCCCTTTAGGAATAAGAGGATTTTGCTTCATAAACAGCCACGATGGGCTATTTTTTCTGTACTGGAGCAGACAGAATTAGAACAAAAAAATTCTATTTTATTAACAGTAATTCATATGAATTCCACCACTTGAACCAGTGTTTATTTTCTGTTAATAAAAAGCAATTTTGACAAAAATCTGATTCCATTTTCTCACCCCCTGCATCTTTTATCTTCCCTGGTTGACTGCAAGTGGCCAGAGATGCCATAAGTTAGGTGGGAATGTGTAAGTGACAACGAGGGAAGGGACTTGGGAATGGCTCAGTACCAGCCAGCCACGAATGGAACATCATACAAAATATTTCCCAAATTGAGGAATAAAAACTACATGCAGAAGGACAGCCAGGAAAAGGAGGAATTCCAGGAATTGCTGTGCTGGAACTCTCAGCCCACGGAAGCCAGGATGACATCGACGGACGTCTCATCCTTGCTCCTGACTGTCACCTGCATGGTCACACCGTCCCCCAGTGCCAGCCTGGACCTCACCAGGACGTCACAGCCACCTCTGTACACACCTGGGACAAAGCAACAGGGACAGGTCACTTTGGGAGAGGCTCAGGGATCCAGTCCTGATCCAGGGACAACGGCTGAGGGCAAGGCAGGTTTGGTCTTCAGCTCTGCACGTGGGTCACAACCCCATGGAATGCTCCAGGCTGGGGGAGAGGGGTTGGAAAGCTGGGAAAGGCCCTGGGGGTGCTGCTGACAGTGGCTGGACATCCCCAGGTGGGTAAGAGGCTGGTGGCACCTGGGCTATGCCAGCCCCAGTGTGGGGACTGTCCCCTGTGCTGGCCCTGCTGAGGTACCACCTGGAATCCTGGGGGCAGCTCCTGACAGGAGAGACCTGGAGGGGCTGGAGTGTGTCCAGGGAAGGGGCTGGAGCCCCAGGAGTGGCTGAGGGAGCTGGAAAAGGGGCTCAGGCTGGAGCAAAGGAGGCTCCGGGGGGACCTTGTGGCT
>NW_008236807.1:374964-394571 GCF_000691975.1 Corvus brachyrhynchos
GGGGGGACCTTGTGGCTCTGCACAAGTCCCTGACAGGAGGGGGCAGCCGGGGGGGTCGGGCTCTGCTCGCAGGGAACAGGGACAGGAGAGAGGGAACGGCCTCAGGCTGGGCCAGGGGAGGCTCAGGGGGATATCGGGAAAATTTCTCCCCGGAAAGGGTTGTAAGGCACCGGAAAGAGTTGCCTGAGGCAGTGCTGGAGTCCCCATCCCTGTTTGGATTTCAAATCCCTGTGGATGTGGCACTTGGGGACGTGGGCAGTGGTGGCCTTGGCAGTGCTGGGAATGGTTGGACTCCATGACCTCAGAGGGCTTTTCCAACTTAAACAATTCCATGATTCTAGAAGAAGTTGTGGGTGCTGCAGAGCAACTCAGGATGTGTCTTTAGCAACAGGAACTTGAGAACAAGATGCTCCCAGAATCACTCTTCTGAGATAAGCTCAGGCAAGGAATTGAATTTGTCTGCTCTGGGAAGTTCTCAAATCAGAGATTCTCCACCATTCCCACAGGTAGAATTCCCTCATTCCAGGAGACACAGAGCTTGGCCTGAGCACATCCACAACAGAGGGCTCCAAGTTGGCACCAGCTGCATTCAACACACTGGGTCCCCCTCACTTTTCTACAGAGAAAAAAAACCCCTTTCCTACAGAGAAAAAACTCCCAAAACAACAGCAGGATCTCCTAAACCATTTCCCTTCATTTAGAAAAATCTGTGGGGCCATGGAAACCTGGAGTTCAGCAGCAGGAACACTTACCAGCCAAGTAGAGGGTGTGAGAATTTTTGTTTTCTGGCACTTTATCTGACCTCTCACAGGGCTGCATGCCCAGGAACTTGATGATGTTATTGACAGCCTCTGCATTCAGAGATTGAAGGAGAAAATGATTCCAGGTAATTATTTATGACACGAAATAAAATCCCAGCATGATTTCCCAGGTGGGTCACCAATAAACGAGGGATTCTCTTACCATCCAGGGTTTTAATGGAACTGAGTGCAAAGGTTTCTTCTTTCTCAAAGTCATCTCCCACCTCTTCCCAGGCAGCTGCAAAGTTGGGTTTTAGAACCTTCTGGAGATGATCAGACACTGTCACCTCCAAGTCTTCCAACTGGGAGGAAAAAAAAAGGGAAATTTTCAGAGCAGTTATGGAAATGATCCTCACCTTGGAAAGGAAAAAAAAAGAAAGAGAGCCCACAGCATTTTGCCAAGACAATTCCTGGTTTTAATTCCAGGAGAACTGTTTAATCACAGCTTCTAAAAAGAGGGAAAATAGTATTTACGGTGGAAACTTTAAAAATATTTACACAAAACATCTGTGAAACTAAAGGAAAGCAGAAAATGAGGCAATCACTAGATGGGCCAAAGCCCTTTACAGCCCCTACTGGGCTTCCATGGAGAGACTTTCTCAGAATCCAGGGAATCCCAGAATGGTTTGGGTGGGAAGGGACATTAAGGATCATCTACAGTGCCACCCCTGCCATGGGCAGGGACACCTTCCCCTATCCCAGGCTACTCCCACCCCCAAAAAACTGGCCTTGGCCACTGCCAGGGATCCAGGGGCAGCCCCAGCTGCTCTGGGCACCCTGGGCCAGGGCCTGCCCACCCTCCCAGCCAGCAATTCCCAATTGCCAATCTCCCACCCAGCCCTGCCCTCTGGCACTGGGAAGCCATTCCCTGGCTCCTGGCCCTCCATGCCTTGGCCCCAGTCCCTCTGCAGCTCTCCTGGAGCCCCTTCAGGCCCTGCAAGGGGCTCTCAGCTCTCCCTGGATCCTTCTTTTCTCCAGGGGAACATTCCCAGCTCACCCAGCCTGGCTCCAGAAGGAGCCTTTATTTCCCCCCAGTACCTCCTGGGATCTGGCTTTCATCCCCATCACTGACCACACAATTAACAGAAATGCAAATGCTTGGGGTGGAAAGATTGGGGCACAATTCTGAAAACAGACAGTGGAAGTTACTCCTTCCTCCCTTCCTGTCTGATCCCACAAACTCTCCATAGGGTACTAAAACTTCTGACAGAAGTGAGGTTTTGGGGAAGGATCCAAAAATGACATTTTACAGTATTTTGGTGTTTCAGGCAGACCTGCCATGGACTGATTTCAGGTTTGAGAGGAAATGTGACCCAACGGCCACATTTATCCCAAATTAGTGCCAATGGGAAAAGGGAACAAATCCTGGACTCACCACATATTCATCCTCATACCCATCCTCGTCTGGCACCCCCGTGTTGGGGTCGCAGTCCCGCACCGTGAACTTCATGGTGCAGCTGAAGGTACAAGTGACTGGAAGAGAGAGAAATCTGGGATAACTAGGGCAGATTCCTCTGCTGGAGCCCTCTATTCCCAAAAAGAGACTGGAATATCCATCAGTATTGCCGCAGGAATACAGAATGTGGCTGGGGCAGAGCACTTGAATATCATTTTCCCCTTTGATTTGAAAATAAAGGCCAAAGGAGAAGCTCAGGAGTGTTCCAGGGGTAACAAGCCACTGATTCCAAATGCTGCCATGAGATCCAGCAGTAGCCACCAGGAGGAATTCCACAAGGATTTCTGACAAATGGAATATGATCCAAACCCACAGTTCAGCAAGTTCAGATTAGTTCTGATCTTCCCAGGTATTAAAATAACTTCCAAATCCACTTCACTGCTAAGTCATGTAAATAACTGCAAACCCAGTGGTGTTTCAGTGAGACTAAGGAAAGAAAGGGAAGTTTCATGCCCCAGAAAATCTCATTCCTACATTTTGTACTTGTTTCTAATTCTCTAAAGCCTCAAATTAAGAATATTTTTATTCTATTTGCATTTTCCTTTTACTGGTTCAGTTCTTAAACACTACCAAACATCCACAGTTTGAAACGTGCTCCTTTCATTGATCCCAGGCAGTAAATCCAAGTTTCCATTACCTGCATGCTCTGCAATCCTCTTTAACATCCCATTTTTCATCATCCAACACCACTGATTATTTATAACCATTATTCTGCTAAAAACCAGCACTTGTGACACACAGAAAAGAAACAGCAAAGAACCTCGGGATGAGCCAAATCCCACACCTCCAACTCCTGGTGTTCTCCCCAAACCTTTACATGAGGGATTTGTTGGGCAGAATTTCTCACCTGCAGTGGGGTCATCCTGGGGGATCCTGACCAGGGTGTAGCACATTCCAGGCTGGTTGTAGGCCAGGCTGGGAGCTGGGATGCAGCAGATCACATCATAAGCATCTGATGGCTCCATCTGCACCGTGACTCTCTCCAAGAGCTGATCATTCAAGGTGTTTGTGCAATCAAACTGCAGCAGGAAACGGGGAAAAGGACTTGCAAACACGTCAACATCAAGAGTTTTTCCCTCAAATTACCAAAAATCTTCCATGGCATGCAGCGAACTTCCTGCATTTCAAGCAACTTGTGCAGATCCTGCTGCACCCTGGGAAAAGGGTGTGAATTCCCTCACCTGGAAAACGATGTGGTTTGGGAACACGTGTTTGATGCAGCGAACAAAATACTCTGTTTCTGCTTCTGTGAGCTGCACTGGTTCTGAAGATTTGAACAAAGGACCCAGGCCCTTAAATTCTGGGATGGCTGCCAGTTGTTCTGTGCAGGAAGGAAAAGAAGATCAACAGTGACAGGCTCTGATCCTGCCATCATCCCAACACTTCATGGACTCTAGGAATGGTTTGGGTTGGGAGCAATATTAAAGATAATCCAGTTCCACCCCCTGGACACCTTCCACTAACCCAGGTTGCTCCAAATCCTGTTCAGCCTGGCCTTGAACACTTCCAGAGATCCAAGGGCAGCCACAGCTGCTTTGGACAACCTGTGCCAGGGCCTCCAGCCAAGAATTCCTTCCCAATCTCCCATCCAGCCCTGCCCTCTGGCACTGGGATGCCATTCCCTGTGTCCTGTCCCTCCAGCCCTTGTCCCCAGTCCCTCTGCAGCTCTCCTGGAGCCCCTTTAGGCCCTGCAAGGGGCTCTGAGCTCTCCCTGGAGCCTTCCCTTCACCAAGGGAACTTCTCTGGGAATTCCAGCTCAGCCCCTGCCCACCCTCCCAGCCAGCAATTCCCAATTCCCAATCTCTCATCCAGCCCTGCCCTCTGGCACTGGGAAGCCATTCCCTGGCTCCTGTCCCTCCAGCCCTTGTCCCAAGTCCTTCTCCAGCTTTCCTGTAGCTCTGCAGAGCCACTGATCTTCTCTCCTACCTTGAAATATATCCTGGCGTGACGGAGCCACTTTCTCAGGTTTGCTGGTCACCAGGGCAATCTCTGTGGAGAAAAAAGCAAAGACTTAGTGCTCTGTCTCAGCTAAGCCATGCAGAAGGTTTAAATGCCATTAAATCTCCACTAAATATTCCTTAAATTATATTCATTAAATGTTCCACACATTCTGCTGCAAACCACTGCCAGCCTGGCTGCTCACACACTGAAACACCTTTTTTTTTTTTGGTGTGGAAATAGTGAATTGAACGTAGAAAAAAAGAAGTCTGAGTTATGAGGAATAAACCACACCTTAGCCACGAAGAGACAGCAAAAAAATGGAAGGAGGAGGAGAAGGGAGCAAAAAACCAAATCCAAAGCTGGTTGTGCTAAGTCAAGACACTCAAGAATTGTGCAAGGATGTGGAAGAAAGCCAGGGAAGTGACTGAGTGCTCCTGGAAAGGCTTTTTTCCAAAGGCTATGAACCAATAAATCCTGATTAAGTACAGACTTGTCCCTGATAACAAGATCAGCACAACAAGAGCAGCCCCAAGGCTTCAAGCCTTGCCTCCAGGCCTTTTCCATGAAGCCTGGGTGTTACCTGCTTTCTGTTCAAAGATTGGTGCTGTAGCCAGGGGAACTGTTTTCATGTCAAAGGGTTTCTCTGAAGGCTCCAGTGTGTACTGGTGCAGGGCTTTCTCCATCCCAGGAACAGAGACTGTCAACCCTGCAGAGGAGAAAGGCAGAAAAATTCAGTTTTAAGAGCTGGAACTGCCACAGGCAATGCCACGCAGGGCTGATCCACAGGAAACACAAACAGGCAGAGGAGAAAAAAAGCTGCTCTGAAGATGACACAAAGTTGCCAAGTCTAAACAGTTCACTCTCAAGAATCTTACATGTATTAAAATTAAGTTCTCTGCTCATACGAATATTCAGTTACAGACATAAAATGTCGTTATAATCCACCCTCATCCTCGTTTTGGATTGGAAAAGACTGAGCAAAAATCAAAAAATTTATGCCAAATGAAGGAAGGATCAATGACAAGCCCAGCTCAAACTCCTGTCTCCATTTCCCAGACCATGCTTCCCCATATTTTGCTAAATCCACCACTCTCACCATAAGCACTTTGCAGGCAAGTGCTAAGGCCAGAAAAAAACATGTGGATTAACAGCTCAGAGTGGTTTCCTTTCTCTCACTGACCATTAAAAATGTAGGCAGCATTCAGGGCCAGCTGTCTCTGCTGCAGGACGTTCAGGTAGAACGTTGCCCTGTCCCGGACCTCGTCGTCGCTGTCCATCATGCACCTGTTTGGGGACAAGGGGACAGGGGTCAGCCAGCTCTGGCCATCAGAGAGCTGAGTTCAAAATGGCACTGCCAAAACTGGCTTTGATACTGCAATGACAGTCAGAGCTCCTTCAAGAGATTTTTCAAATTATGTAAAAATGTGTTTCTACAGTACAGGAGTTGGTTTAATTTCAATTAAATCATTAACACTACATGTCTTAGCAAGAGACATGAACCTGTGACATGGGAACACCCAGCTCTGGAAACACAAAAGTTATTTATGAGTAACCTGGATAGGAATTTTCTTGCTTCAAGGGGTGTAAAAAATGCCCACATGTAGAAAAGCTCTGTAGGGGGAGAGTTTTTATATGGGCAGATATTGATAGGACAAGGAGGAACAATTTTAAACTAAAAGAGATTTAGGTTGGATGGGAGGAGGAAACTCCTGGCTGGGAGGATGGGGAGGCCTTGGCAGCTGTGGCTGCCCATGGATCCCTGGAAGATCCAAGGCCAGGCTGGATGTGGCTTGGAGCAGCCTGGGATACTGGAAGGATTCCACCATGGCAGGGGTGGAATGGGATGAGCTTTAAGATCCCTCCAACCCAAATCAGTCAGTGATTCTGTGATTTATTACCCCCTGAGCAATGTTCTCAGACCAAATTACCATCTCGTTTCCATGACTAATCCCATCTCTCACTTCCTTGTCTCCAGCAGTGCTCTGCTCCCTCCAGCCATGCATTTTCCCACTCCTCAACTGGCATTGACAACCTCAGTGCAAGTTCCAGCCAGGTCTGATCTTCCTTCCCTGGCTGCTTCCAGGGAATCAGAGGGCTCTGTGTCACCACAGGCTCAGCACAGGCCCAGCCATCCCCACTCACCTCTGGAGCAGCACCAGGATACTCGGAAGCAGATTCTCATTCTGTGCCCCAAACTTTGCCAAAGCACTGACAGCAGCTGCAGAGAGAACAGGGAGGTGTCAGAGGGGCCCAAGTTCTGCACAAACACATTCTCACAGCCCTGAATTTTCAATTTCCAGACCCTTTCACTTCCACACCATAAACCTTTCAGTGATATGGATTCCTGTATTTCCAAATGGAAATAATTTTGTGATCAAGATCAGCTTAAGAGCCCTGCAGCTCTGTTCTGAGAGAGCTCTCCATGAGATATTTGTTAAGATCTGTGGAATATTCCAGTTGTTGGCCCTTCTGCCATTTGCAGCAGCTGCCACTCCAGATAAATCTGTTTTCCACACAAGCACCCAGTGGTGACCAGGGCCAGGCTACACCCAGTGGCTTTGCAGGGAGCTCAAACCCCTCAGCAACCACTTGGAGCTTCCTCTCCAAACAAATCGAACTTCAGCTTGGCACCAGCTTGGAGAAAATCCCCACCCAGAAAGAAGAGGAAGCTGTTTCAGGAAGTACAAACTTAGGACGATGACATTAAATAGGGAAGCAGCAGTGTCCCCTCCTCATGTATTACATCTTGAATTCCAGCAGACACTCTAAGGGCCTAGAACCAATCTATTATTTATGCTCTGAAGCCCAGGTGCTGACGCCAAGATGATGTGAGGAGTTGAAACAACCTCAGGGTAAAACCACCTCCACAGCTCTGCACAGGGCCTGGGGAAGAACCATCACTCCCCATACTCCAAACCCACTTTTAGCCTGGGAATTCTCAGCCATGGGAGCTTCCAGGACTGGAGCTGCACTCACCAGCCCTGGAGCTGCACTCACCAGCCCTCACAGCCTCGTTCTCCAGCACCACCCTGTTGAAGATGAAGCGGATGTACTTGGACGGGGACGGTGTCCTGGGGCCCTCCTTGCCCAGCAGGTGCAGGATCTTGGTGGCCAGCACGGTGTGCTCGCAGTCCTCGATGAACTCACAGAGGTGAGCCAAGCCCGCCTCCTTGCTCTCAGGGTTCTCCTCGATGATGCTGATTATACAATCCACAATGGCTCTCTTGTACTCAAAGCCACCCTGGCAAAGGGAAATCAGGGACAGTGACCCTCTGATCGGAGCGAGGCTCAGCTCCCTGATGCTTCGGTGACCGCTCGCCATGGAGAAAACAATCATTTGTACAAATTGGGGTAAGGAAAGGTGTGCTGCATGACCTCACAGAGCATTCCCAGCCCCCTGACCCATCAAGGCACAATATCTGAGCATCCTCAGCTCTAAATCCTGAGCATTTCACACAGCTCCGACCCACTCAAGCACATCTTTCAGTGCACCCACCGACAGAAGAGACCCTTCCCATCACCAAGCAGGCTCAAATCTGCCAAAACACCCCCCAGAGCAAGTGTCACACGTACATCATCCCTGAGCATGTTGGAGAGGAAGGTCATCATGACACTGTGCTTCCGAGGGTACTTCTGGCACAGGGCACTGATGGCCTGCACAACCACAACCTGCAGAACAACACAGAAGGACAGGGGTCATGTGTTTGTTTTCCTAGGAAAAACACAGGCTTCTATCTCAAGTTGTCACCTTGATTGATTAAATCCACGTACAAGGATAAAAATCAGGTGGTGGATTCTCGGGGTCAGCATGTAACAACTTTGTGCCAGGGTGCTGGTAGACCTGGCTCTGGCAGAGAGACTGGAATTTAGGATGGAATATGTTAACTCAAAAGCCTCCTCATCTGCCTTCCTTCTGCCCAGGGATGATCATGATGCAATTTCAACTTGTCATATTCTGTCATTAAAACTCTCTGCAATTTCAAATTTATCTAATACTCATTTTTCTTATAAAAACAAGGACTTAAGATCACTTGAAGCAGACTGATTTTGCAGAGACCTGCTGTGCTCCTCATGATGTAACAGGTACAACTGAACCATCCTGAACTAATTTATTACCAGTTTAGTCACTACAAAACTTACAAATATGGTAGGAATTTAGAATTCACAGTTTCCTAGACCAATGTGATATAAATTCAATCAGAACAATTAAAATCCTTTTTCCTCTCTAAAACAACCAGAAGGAAGTACAAGATTTGCAGGATATTGCACAGGAGCACAGGAGCCAGGAATCCACCAAATGATATTTTTCCTTTCTTGGACTGGTGGGAGGAATTTTTTAGGATATTTAAGATGGAAAGCAGAGCACTGCACCTTCTGAACTTCGCCCTACCACACGAAATCACCGAAGCATTAACAGACAGGAAAAGCTTGATAAAAAACAAGAATGGGAGAAAAACCTGCAGCTGGAAAGAGCAGAGGCCTCCAATGCCACACCTTAAACTCATCTGATATTTCTGACACGAAGGAGGAGATCTGTTTCATGAGCCTGTCCACGCTGCTCTCGCTGCCCGTCTTCAGCAGCGTGGTGATGGCCAGGGTGGCGATGCTCCGGTTGGAGTCAGTGATGAGGTTTTCCAGGTCCAGGTTGCAGGCAGTGACTGCAGATGGATGCTTCATGGCCACCTGCAAGGAATGCAGATCCAAAATTATGTGGGAGCAGGAGCATCCTGCAGTTCAAAGCATTTGATGCAATCAGAGCTCAGGGTTTTGGTTTCAGCGTTTTAAACGAATTTTAAGTTACAGCTCATGGGTTTGACAGTCACAAATTGCTGCTGTTGTGTTCTGCAGCTCTGCAATCAGAGTATTTCCTTCACGTGGATTTTGTAACATTAAATATCCAGGATTCTGCTTCCTTCCAGCTGAAAGCTCACAAATTATCTAACTACAGCTTGTTATATCCCTGTGGTCCAGAAATCAGCAAACACAGCCCGAATGCAGAAAGATTTCTGTCACACCAGGGGATCTGGCATGGAAAAGCCAATTCTCCAGCATGGAAGAATTCCAAATAAGGTCATCACAGGGGCAGCTGCTCTGCTTGAGGTAACACATCATTAGGCACTGTTGGCTACATCTGAACTCAGAGAATGAAGTTTATTCAGAGGTTTTGAAAGCACTCACTTTATTAAGGGTCCGGACGGCTGCGTAGCGCAGGACAGGTTTGGGAGAGCTGCAGAAAAGTTGTAACACTGGGGAACAAAAAACAAACCAAAAAACAAAAGGATGACCTCTTTCAAAGAAAGGGAATAGAGCAGAAAGTCTAATGTATCTCCATTCAACTACACACTGATAAATAGTCATGCAGCTCTATGCATAATTTATCACGAGCTTCACATGCAGGTTAAAAATAAACTCCTGGGTTTTTATCCTATTACCAGTAACAGGAGGGTTCTACAGTTGCCTTTACATTCCAGGTCTATATTCCAGGTGGAGGAGAATTTTCCCAGAGAAACTGTGGTTGTTCCATCCCTGGCAGTGTCCAAGGCCAGGTTGGACAAGGCTTGAAGCAGCCTGGGATAGTGGAAGGTGTCCCTGCCCATGGCAGGCACTGGATGATCTTTAAGGTCTCTTCCAACCCAAACCATTCCATGATTCCCTCCCATCCCAACTTCCTGCAGCTGGATAAAGACAAGTATCACCCTGTGCCACCTCTACTGCCATTTATCTGGATGAAACAAGGAAAAAGGATCTCATCCAAAAGCCCTTTCACGTGGGGACAATCAGAAAATTCAGGGTTTGGGTATTATAATTATGCTGTATTTTCTCTCAATTTCTTTATTACCCTTTGTTTCAGCTGCTGCAGGGGTACAATGGGCTGTGACCAACCTGACACAGCAGGTGCCAGCTCCCTGGCCGTGCAGTTTGGCAGGTGGATGATGGCAGAGGCAGCCTCATAAATCACCATCTCATGCTTGTTCCTCAGGCAGCTCTCGATGAAGTCGAACAGGGGACTTTCATGGCTACAAACACAAGAATCCCAAGATCTTTTAAGCTGGAAAAACCCTTTAAGATCGAGGCCAAGCATTATCCCAACAGCTACAGTTCTGTCTCTGTGGAGATTTCCACAAACACTGAAAAAACGCTGCTGTTTCCAAACCCTAATTGATTTTTGTATTTCAAATTCTGCCTCTTACTTACCCCTCTTCAGACTCCTTGAGGAGTTTGCTTGCAATCCTGATCAGCATGCAGTAGGCAAACTGGGATTTCAGCCCAGATTTGGTGAATTTATTCAGCATCTTGGACACAGCCAGGCGGTCGTTTTTCCTAAGGTGATAGAGCAGCCCCAAAGCATGATACTATGGAATGGGAAACAGAGGGGCAGGCACTGAGTACAGCTGGAAAAGCCACGTTAAGACATCAAAGAGGGGTAAAAATTGCTCTTTCCTGGCAGAAATACCTTCTAACCTCAACTGAGCTGAGTTTCCTGACAAGTTGCAAAGATCTGCAACGTTTCCTTCCCCTTTCTGTCCACTCTCAACTATTCCTGAAGATCCAAAGAGCCACAAAGTTAATTTATTTCCTTTTTTTTCCCCCCCCCCATTAAATATCATAACTTCAAAGGTTTCAACTTTGCACAGTCTGCATTTCTAATGCACTCCACATCCAGGATATCCCAAGGCCCTGAAATGACAGCTGACCTCACAAAAACCCTCAAGGCCTTTCTGATGGAAGCACAAAGGAACATTTCTAGTTCCTTGCCAAGTTATTTTTGGGGGTTCCCCGCCCCCCCCCCCATAAAGCTGATTTACTGTAAGGCTTAATGAAGCTGCTAAGTGGGCAAGAACAATGCTGATTTTACAGAATCTTTCTGATCATGAGTCTGCAACAGACAGAATAATTCCATATTCTGAACAGGCAGAATAATTCCATATTCTGAACAGGCAGAATAATTCTATTTCCGCCAATGTCTGGAATATCTGTGCAGAAATTTTGCTCCTGGGGAGATGTTACTGATATTTGGGTTCATCTTTGCGGTCCTTTTGCATCTGGCAAAGTTTCTGAAGGCTGAGAGATGCTCATTGGGAGGCAGTGAGATAATTTCCCAAACTTTTTGAGCACTCAGATTCAAAGCCCTTCTGCAACCACCACTGTGGGACAGGCAGCAGCATTCCAGCTATCAGAAATTTAGCAGGAGAAGGGAAGAGAACTCCAGAGCCAGCTCATAATTAACAACCTTGTGCTGGCATCATGGTAAAACTCATGATTTTTTTCAAACAGTCGAGTTGTTTCCCACAAATCACAATCCTTGCTTTTAAAAGAGTAAATGAAAAGAAGGTATTTTTTCTGAAGTCTTCTTAAGAACTCCCAGAATTTCACTAAACCCCCCAAGTGTTTTTAGGGCCAGCCACCCTCAAACACACCTGTACCATGATGTTGTCACTGGAAGCTGCTTCCTGAGCTTCATTGATCCACCTTTTGACCACGTCATAGCTGATCTTCATCATGTGCTGCAAAAAAATTGACATTGGAGCCAAGCTCACAACAGATTTCCCAACACAGCCAGTCTTTATCCTGTAAACTGTGATTTTCCTTACATCTCAGTCTCAAACTACCACGCTTCCACTTCTATTGATAAAAAAATGAACTAATGAGATCTTTCCCAGCCTTTTCTCCTAAACAAGGGAGAGGAAAACAGAGTGGATTCCTTCATCTTGCCCTTCTGGTGCCTATTAGCAGAAATAATCCTGACTTGCAGTTTTAGCAGGTGATTTCATGGCCCCTCCCCAGATAAATTCATGTTCTACACTGACTGCAGAGATGATGAGCATTTTGCACTAGAAATTGTTACGATTGATGTACTCAAATGTTAAGGAAGGAATTTGAGGAGAGAAAGGAAACTCTGTTTTTCCCTTATTTTCCAGTGAGATGAAGAGTCATGTCAGAGAAAGGACAAAACAAACACAGCAGACTCACCTTCCCAGCTGGACACAACCCCAAATTTACAAAAATCTTCTGCTTTACTTACCAAGGAAGACACCAGAGCAGAGCTGGACACGCTGGGGACTTTGTCCACAATGGCCTGTTTCATGTACCTCTCGATGGCTTGTAGCATTGTACCCTAAGAGGGGAAAAAGAGGGAAAAAGGGAAGCATGGATACTTTGGAGGAAGAGTATAAAAGCAGCATAAGGCAAAAATCCACATTCTTGAGTTAATTCTGCAAGGCAGACGTGGGTTTGAGCTGCCTGGTCCTGAAGGTTCAGTGACAAAGTCACCAGCAGAGCAACCCCAGATCAGAAAGGAGCTTCCAAATCTTCCAACTGCACATTCCCAGTGCTGCAGTCCCACAGAGCTCCTGCCAACGCACAGGGCATTGAGCAGAGCAATTCCAGAGGGGAACTGGAGCTCCTAAATCTTCCGGCTCCACCAAGCTCCTACCAATGCCCAGGGCAACAAGCAGAGCAATCTCAGATCAGAAAGGAGCTCCCAAATCTTCCAACTGCACATTCCCCGTGCTGCAGTCCCACAGAGCTCCTGCCAACGCACAGGGCATTGAGCAGAGCAATTCCAGAGGGGAACTGGAGCTCCTAAATCTTCCGGCTCCACCAAGCTCCTACCAATGCCCAGGGCAACAAGCAGAGCAATCTCAGATCAGAAAGGAGCTCCCAAATCTTCCAACTGCACATTCCCCGTGCTGCAGTCCCACAGAGCTCCTGCCAACGCACAGGGCATTGAGCAGAGCAATTCCAGAGGGGAACTGGAGCTCCTAAATCTTCCGGCTCCACCAAGCTCCTACCAATGCCCAGGGCAACAAGCAGAGCAATCTCAGATCAGAAAGGAGCTCCCAAATCTTCCAACTGCACATTCCCCGTGCTGCAGTCCCACAGAGCTCCTGCCAACGCACAGGGCATTGAGCAGAGCAATTCCAGAGGGGAACTGGAGCTCCTAAATCTTCCGGCTCCACCAAGCTCCTACCAATGCCCAGGGCAACAAGCAGAGCAATCTCAGATCAGAAAGGAGCTCCCAAATCTTCCAACTGCACATTCCCCGTGCTGCAGTCCCACAGAGCTCCTGCCAACGCACAGGGCATTGAGCAGAGCAATTCCAGAGGGGAACTGGAGCTCCTAAATCTTCCGGCTCCACCAAGCTCCTACCAATGCCCAGGGCAACAAGCAGAGCAATCTCAGATCAGAAAGGAGCTCCCAAATCTTCCAACTGCACATTCCCCGTGCTGCAGTCCCACAGAGCTCCTGCCAACGCACAGGGCATTGAGCAGAGCAATTCCAGAGGGGAACTGGAGCTCCTAAATCTTCCGGCTCCACCAAGCTCCTACCAATGCCCAGGGCAACAAGCAGAGCAATCTCAGATCAGAAAGGAGCTCCCAAATCTTCCAACTGCACATTCCCCGTGCTGCAGTCCCACAGAGCTCCTGCCAACGCACAGGGCATTGAGCAGAGCAATTCCAGAGGGGAACTGGAGCTCCTAAATCTTCCGGCTCCACCAAGCTCCTACCAATGCCCAGGGCAACAAGCAGAGCAATCTCAGATCAGAAAGGAGCTCCCAAATCTTCCAACTGCACATTCCCCGTGCTGCAGTCCCACAGAGCTCCTGCCAACGCACAGGGCATTGAGCAGAGCAATTCCAGAGGGGAACTGGAGCTCCTAAATCTTCCGGCTCCACCAAGCTCCTACCAATGCCCAGGGCAACAAGCAGAGCAATCTCAGATCAGAAAGGAGCTCCCAAATCTTCCAACTGCACATTCCCCGTGCTGCAGTCCCACAGAGCTCCTGCCAACGCACAGGGCATTGAGCAGAGCAATTCCAGAGGGGAACTGGAGCTCCTAAATCTTCCGGCTCCACCAAGCTCCTACCAATGCCCAGGGCAACAAGCAGAGCAATCTCAGATCAGAAAGGAGCTCCCAAATCTTCCAACTGCACATTCCCCGTGCTGCAGTCCCACAGAGCTCCTGCCAACGCACAGGGCATTGAGCAGAGCAATTCCAGAGGGGAACTGGAGCTCCTAAATCTTCCGGCTCCACCAAGCTCCTACCAATGCCCAGGGCAACAAGCAGAGCAATCTCAGATCAGAAAGGAGCTCCCAAATCTTCCAACTGCACATTCCCCGTGCTGCAGTCCCACAGAGCTCCTGCCAACACACAGGGCATCTAGCAGAGCAACCTCAAGTCAGAAAGGAGCTCCCAAATCTTCCAACTGCACATTCCCCGTGCTGCAGTCCCACAGAGCTCCTGCCAACGCACAGGGCATTGAGCAGAGCAATTCCAGATGGGAACTGGAGCTCCTAAATCTTCCAGCTCCACCAAGCTCCTACCAATGCCCAGGGCAACAAGCAGAGCAATCTCAGATCAGAAAGGAGCTCCCAAATCTTCCAACTGCACATTCCCAGTGCTCCAGCTCCACAGAGCTCCTGCCAGTGCATGGCATCAAGCACAGCAATTCCAGATGGGAACTGGAGCTCCCAAACCTTCCAGCTGCACATTCCCAATGCTAGAGCCCCACAGAGCTCCTGGAAGTTCCACAGGGCATTGAACAGAGCAATCCCAGATTAGAAGCGAGCTCCCAAACATTCCAACTGCTCATTCCCAGTCCCACAGAGCTCCTGCCAACGCACAGGGCATCGAGCAGAGCAATCGCAGATAGAAACTGGAGCTCCCAAACATTCCAACTGCACATTCCCAGTGCTCCAGCTCCACAGAGCTCCTGCCAATGCAGAGGGAACTGAGCAGCCCTCTCTAGAGTCCCGTGACTACTGTAAAATACACCCTGCAAGAGAGCAGTTTTGGGATTTTAAACCCACTCATCACCTTTCCCACAAAGCGGCACAATTTGTACTCACATCAGTGATCCTGCACAGAGCTCGGATGGCCGGGCCTCGATAGACATCCTCCTTCCCTGTCATGTCTTTGGTCAAACTGAAACCATCAAAAACATCCTGTTAACACTTCCTTAATATCCCCATGTCTCACTCTTTTTGTGATATTCACCTCATTTAGATATTAACTGCTAAGCTCTAGTTCTGGCTAGGGACAACTTCTTAATACTCAGCTTAATTTGAGAGTTATTAACATCAAAATCTGGGGAAATACAGAACTATAAAATGCACAGTCCACTGTATTGCTTTGCCATGGGCCTGGTTTGTTTAGCTCAACCATTCTCTTTCTGTTTGTTCTACACAAAATTTTGATTTAGAAATAGTGAACAAAGCTCAGTTTGGTTTATTTTATGTATTTCTAAAGCTGTTCAGCAATCAGTGCTGTTGGCACACACCACAGATCAAATTTTTGCTCTTGCAACAGCTGCAATGTCTATTTTTGAAGTCAAAAAATTTGAGAATTCAGCTGGGAAAACGAACTGGGCTTTGCTCTGCTTTTCTTTAATTGCTCTGACAGCGAAGTCACAGCCTAAGCTCCGACAAGTCCGTGGAGCAGCAAGAATGTTTAAAAAACGACCCCAAACACAAGAAAACAAAGTGACAACCAGCTGATACACTGAATTCTCCTGCTTTTTTAGCAAAGTATAATATCAGAGTGGGAACAAAATAACATTTCAGGGAGTGGCACATACTCTGTATCACAGAACTGCTGTATCCTTACAAAACCTCAACACTCTAGCAGCCAAAACAAACCCAGGGAGATGCAGCCCCTTTTCCAGAGCTCCGATCCCAGGTTCTGGAGGGTGTCCCACCTGCTCGTGACAATGATGACATCCTCAGAGATATTGGCCATCTCTTTGATTGTGAGGTAACACATCCTTCTGAGGGTTTGCTGTGGAAATGCGGCGCAGAGAAAGATTAAACTCAATGGCAGTTAGAAGTTTTAAAAGATAAATAAACATAAAAATTAAATATTTCACTTTAAAAGATGAATAAGCTTTTAAATAGAAGATAATTCTTTTCAATTCAAAGTTATAAATGTAAAACTACATTTGATAACTGGATAAGTGCCAAACTCCTTGATCTCAAACAAATCAGAAGAGTAAGACATAAATATTTTGTAAACTGGTAAGAACTAATACAAAAATCCACGTTAATTATCAAAGAAGTGATGCATCACATCTGTACTCAGAAGCCTCACAACTACCAGTTAAAAGCTGTAAAAATAACTTTGTTACTGTAAAAGAAAAATAGAAACACCCAGGGAGTGTTGACACTAAGTCTTTGCAAACAATTGACATTTGTATTTTAAAAACCCCTCTCTTTCTAAAATGTGGATATGAGAAGCATTCCAAACACTCTGTACTTCCACAAATTTTGTTTCATCTTTAAACAGCTTCCATGGACAAATCTCTAACAAACAAACCATTTTTAACCAAAATTAATGAGCCCCATCACATGAAACACACTGCTCTGAGTTCTTGTACTCTGCAGAAGAGATCACAGAACGACTTTACATTCTGCTGAGCCCAAAGTTGAACTCCAAAATTCAATTCCCAAACCATTCTATGATTTTTAGGGTGTTCTCACCCCTTGCCTCGATGAGATCAATGAACAGAAGTTGTTCTAGGGAACAGCAGCCTTTGATCTGCAGGCAACTTTTAAATTCTATTTTGAGTCAAGCAGATGGTGATGATTTGTAAGTGGAAGCAACAATCATCAAGTGACACTGATTTGTAAATTCAGCCTTTGTCATTATCCCCATTTTTATACCAGTAATTAACTCAGAACCCACCTCCATCCCCAAACCAACCCACAGAAGTAACCACACGTTATTATTCAGTCATTTGTTTCCAAACCAGGAATTGCCTCCAGAGCTCCTCCTGTGAAGTGTTTGCCTCCCACATCCCAAGATCCAAGTGTTTGGCAGTTCCTGCAGGCCCAGACAAAGGCAGGGAGAGGCCAAACACCAGGTACTTACATCGTTAGACTGGAACAATCTGGTCATGGCAAAAAAGGCTTCCGTGGCTTCCGTGGTTCCAAAGTGTTCACCCTGGAATTAGCAGAGAGGAAAAGCAGTCATTATTCAGCTCCCTTTTCTAATGCCCTCCCACACACCAGGAATCTTTTCTTGGAGACTTTCTCGTGTTAGAAACCATCCCTTCCTCGCTTTCCTTCCCACGGAATCCACAATTGCCTCCACTCTAAATGCCCTCCACAGGGATGGAATCGTTTCCCAAGGAGTTTTCCCTGTGACAGGAAGAGGTGGGAAACTTCTTTCCCACTAAAAGCTCTCAGGAATATTCGTTCTGGATAGAGAGAAATCCTACCAGTTACCTGGTTCAGCAGGTACAGGATCTTGGTAAGGATGTGAAGGCATCTTCGTGGGTTTATAGGGGTCTCATTGAACAGCCGTGCCTGGAAATGAAACATAAATTCTGCTTTTATATAACCCAGCAATAATTATTTCTCTTTCAACATCGAAATTTAACAAATTTGTTTCCAGCCAAGCAGCTTGTCATTTTTATTTGTACTAAATATGTGTCCCAGAGAATGTGGTCTTGCATCTGTAGTTTGCAGCAATCTGAACAAAGCACAGACAACTCAATTTGCCATCTGGAACTGGCAAAAATACCTCAAAATACAACATTTTTTCTTCAGGAAGAGCCCCCTGAGATGCCACATGTCCGTATGGAAGACAGAAGCCATGTGTCATCTAATTACCCTAAAAAAAACCCCCTCATTAGCTGTAGATAAAGCTAATTTATTTGCACTTTCTCTGAGATTTTTAATTACTTATATGAATTTAGCCATTCACGTTTCCCCACAATCATTCTGCCACACTTCCCGAAGGAAAAAATAAATAACTAAAAAGCATTATCCTGTGATAATTCCTACCTCCTGAAGCACAGCACTCTTCTCCAGATGCTGGAAAGGATTGGAGCCACTACCTGAGGAAGAAGAGACGTCTCAGTTGAGGAAATGAATTTCTCACAAACCCCAACAGATCTGAACATGCAGGAAGAGCCCCAAAACTTTACCAAACCACCTCAAAACAGTGACATTCCTCTTTGGAAAACTGATGTTGGCCATCAACAGCTTTGAATCCACTTTCTTAAGGGGTATATTCAGAATTATAGAAAGAATGAAGGGAAAAAAAAAAAAAGGAGAGGAAGAAGAAAATCGTTTGCTATTTAATTTGCCTTCACATAAAACTACTTCCATTTTCTACTTTCCTAATCCACTTATTTTTATTCCTTCAGGCACCAAAAGCACTGAAGGCATCAACACAAGAGCTGCTGATCAGGACCTGAAACAGAACTGAAACCACCTCTCAGACATGTAAATCCCTCCACAGCCTCACTTCCACTTCTGATCCTCTCCCCCCAAGCAGGAACTTCTCATTTGCAGGTCATTTATTCCTCAGTTCTCACATCCCAAGCAGAAGGAAACCGAGAATGAAACAGAACTCAACCCTGGCTGGGCACATTTGGAGCTCAGAGCAGCAGCACAGAAAATTCAAAGCAGCATCAGTTACTGTAGGGAACACAGACTTAACTTCCACACGTTTGGAAGGGACTTTCCAGGGACACCTTCCACTATCCCAGGTTGCTCCAAGCCCTGTCCAGCCTGGCCTTGGACACTTCCAGGGATCCAGGGGCAGCCACAGCTTCTCTTGACAACAAGACCTGCCCCCCTTGGGTGCTGCTGAGCACAGGGAGATGGGGCCAGAGGCTGCCTAAACTCCCTGTTGTGAGTTCCAGATGGGCAGACAGAGAAGGTCTGGAAAGGCTTCTCTGAAGCCTTTTGGATTTTGCTTTGTGTAGCAAAACGACTAAGAAAATAGTTCATTTTCTTGACATGTTTCACAACACTGTCCAGGTAGTGATATAAATATAAATACATGTAATCAATGCTCTCTTCTTCTTTGAGGGAAGAAACATCTGCACTGGGCAGAGACAGGGATAAAATCCTCTCCAGAAACCAGCTGTGCAAACAGGGAGAGCAAACAGCCTCCAGTTCCTTTGGGTTTGTCACCAGAGGAGAGAAATACTTTGACAGTCAGTTCTTACAGCTGAAGCACAAATACCCTGGAGCTGTGAGAGATGGGAGATCACAGAACCATGGAATGGGTTGGGTTGGAAGGGAATTTAATGTTCGCTTCCACCTCCTGTCATGAGCAGGGACACTTCCCATAGACCAGGTTGCTCCAGCCTGGCCTTGGGCACTGCCAGGGATCCAGGGCCAGCCACAGCTTCTCTGGACACCCTGTGCCAGGGCCTCCCCACCTCAGCACCTCCCTCAGCTCAGCATCCCCTCAGCTCCCTCATTCCCACCCCCGTTCACCTCAGCGCCCCGGTCACCACAACCCTCGCTGTCACCCCAGCACCCCTCAGCCCTCTCCTCACCCCAGCTCCCTTCCCCTCAGCCCCAGCCCCCCCGTACCGGACTCCTCGTCCTTCTTATCGAACTTCTTGATCATGGCGGGCCCGCACCCCCACCCTCCCCGGCACCGCCGCCTCCC
>NW_008236807.1:394693-401329 GCF_000691975.1 Corvus brachyrhynchos
GGGGCCAGAGTGAGGGCGCGTCTTAAAGGAGCCGCGTCGTTATTTCGTGAGGGGGAGTGAGGCTTCGCTGACCGACGGAGGGACAAATAAATAAATAAAGAGATCATCTGAACTTCAGGCGGAAAAACGGGAATTCATGTGGAATTCACAGGACAATCCAAGTCTCTGAGACCCTTGGCAAAAGCCCAGGTAAGTCGCAAGTAACTCCTATGTTACTCCTATGTAACTCATTTAACTCCCATGACAAACCAACCATTGAGCCCCTTGGCAAAAAACTGTGTGATTCCCATGTAACTCACAAGTAACTCTCACGTAACTCTCAAGACAAACCAACCATTTGAGCCCCTTGGCAAAAAAAAGGATTCCCATTAATCTCCCAAGTAACTCCCATGTAACTCATGCGTAACTCACAAGGAACTCACATGTAAATCCCAAGTAATTCCCATGTAATTCCCATGTAACTCGTGTGTAATCACACGTAACTCACATGTAACTCTCATAACAAACCAACCATTTGAGCACTTTGGCAAAAAAATGGCCTCAAGTTGTGCCAGGCAAGGTTTAGGTTGGATACTGGGAAAATTCCTTCATGGAAAGGGGTGTCCAGCTCTGGCACAGCCGCCCAGGCAGGGGTGGAGCCCCTATTCCCGGAGGGATTTCAAAGCCATGTGGATGTGGCACTTGGGGACACGGCTCAGTGGTGGCCTTGGCAGCACTGGGAATGCCGGGACTGGACAAGTTTTCCCTAAAATATGAGGAATTGGGATCAAGAGAGATGTTGCTGCTTCCGAGTGGGAATAACTTTGTGGAGCTGGAAGGCCGATCCATAGGAGCAGGTTTGCCTGCGGAAGAACTGGTGCTGCCTTCACTCAGCAGGCTGGGGAGGCTGGAATTCTCCTTTTCATCCTGCAAGGAAAATAATTTCATGCTTTGCACCTCTGGGAATAAAAGGAAACCAGGCAATTCCTTAGGAAACGTGGTAATCCAAGGCTATATTCTGTTAAATCCAGCAGCAGTGACCTTGGAGAGGCTGGAGCACGAAGCCATGAGCCCATTTTTAAGGAACTTTCTTTGCAAAGCTGGATTTTTCATGGTGTTTTAGGAATGTGATGATAAAAACTGTTTAATTCCATCCCATATTCCCAACTTCTCCTGTTGTAACACAATCTCCTGACCTTCACGTGGGATTTTTCCACGATCCAGGGAGTTGTGAAAACAGGTTTTTAAACTTAATCCTGGTTTTTCCTTGTGCTGCTGAGCCAGACTTAACAGCCCAGACAATAATTTTGGGCAGGACACAAAGAGCCAAGTGACCTTTCCTGTCACGTCCAGCTCAAGTGGGAACACATCCAACTCCTGACACAATTACTTCTTCTTGAAGAATCCCCTAGGGGATAAATTAAGATAAGCTGACTGGTTTCCAGTTCAAAAAACAAATAGACTGGAGTGATGAGTGAGTGCATTCAGTGCCTTTTCCTTTTGAACTGAGAAAAAAAATCAACCTATAAAAACATCGTGGGAGTCACGGGATCACTTCAAGCCTCTGCTTTCCCTTCCTCATTCCTTATCTTCAGTATCTTCGGTGTCTCCAGTCTGGAGAACTGTTTCCCATTCCATTGGGAAACTGGGCAAGAAGATTGGCAGAGCTGCAAAATGACGGCCAAGAATCTCAAATATGATTTTACGGAATGACCTGAGGGATTTAGAAACTTCCATCCCAAAGCTGCAACACGTTACCTGTGCTTTTCCAAGTGGGAACTGTTTGCTGCATTCCAAACCCGAGTGACAGAGGAATTCAGAGCAAACTGGGTTTTTTTTTCCATTGGAAAATTTGAATTGATTTGTCCGACTTCCCTGATATCACCCTTGTTTCCGTGGAATTGTGGATTTGTGCTTTCTGTGGATAAAAATTCCAGTGGTTTTCGCTTGGATCAGAGGGTTGTAAGGAAAGGGTTTTGTTTTGCTCTTCTGAACACCACCAACAGATGGGTTTCTGAAACAAGGGGGGTACAGGAGGGTTTATTTCCTAAAAGAAACTAAGAGGTGTGTTAAAATATCTAATATCTAATACCTAATATCTAGTATATAACATAAAATATATAATATATAATATTAATACATTATATATTATAGATTATATTTTATAATTTTTAGGTTATATGTTACATAATATATATTACTTCATATTTTATATGATATACCAAATCATGTACTGTTTTATGTATTATTATTGTACATATTATATGTGTTATATGTTACATATGATATATAACACATATACCATATATTATTATTTATAATATGTATTATATATTACGATATATTCTACTATATAATGTTATGTTGATATTGTTTCATTTATTATACATTATATTTTGTTGTACATTATTATATATATTAAATATCCTATATATTATGTACTATGTATATCACTTATATGACATGTTGCAATGTGTCATATATCTAAGTACAATATATTTAATATAATATAATTAATATAATATTATGCTTAGTAGACTGCATAGTATATTATAGATGATATTTTAATGTATATGTTATTAAATATGTATTACACATTATATATTACATGTTATATTTATTATATATATTTCTATTTTGCATATGTTATATGCATTATATTCTATAATATTACATTATATCATGTTTAATAAACTGCATAATATTTTATATAATATATTAAAATATATTAATTAATTTTATGAAATATTCTATAAATATAATACAAATTAATAATATTTTATATAAATACAAATAGTATGTATATAATATCCATTTTTATATATTATGTGTATTACATAAAATTATATTTTTTATATCTATGGGATATTATTTATTATATTTTATCATATATTATTATAAATTATATAACATAAAGTATATTATGGGAGGGAAAGGAAGAACAAAGCACCTGAAATACACCTGTTTAAATAATTAATAGTAATAATAATAGCAATATTATTAATATATTAATCATATTTAATTAATCTAATATAAAAATATATATTAATATTTAAGAGAAAAAGGATTCAAGAGCTTCCCTCTTTATGGAGAAACATCCAGTTCAGGATCACAGCATGTCTTGATTCTCATCCTAAAATCCCACTGCTGCACAGTGCTGATATTGGTCCTTTCCTGGAGCTTTCTGTGGCTCCAGCAGCAAAATCCCTTTTTATGATTTTAATTAAAAATGTTATTTAATTATTTTAAATATTTTAAATATTTTTAATATTTTAATATTTATTTACTTTAAACGTTTTTATTTCTTGGCATTAATTCACTGAACAATTAAACGCATCTCTTAAAACACAAGTTACTCCTCACGAGTCATTCTCCTTGTAAAGAAAGGAGAAATTGAGGATTCTTCCCTTTCAATGACATCCAGTGGTTTAAGAAAACAGGGAATGTGGAATATGTGGAACATATGTGGAACACCACATAAATCCCTATATTTTTTCCAGGTTGGACAGAACCTGGTCTGGTTGGATCAAGATGATCTTCAAGGTCCTTCCAAAGCATTCCATGAATTTTTGAGCCTGGATGAGGGAGGAAATCGTTGTGGAAATCTGGTGTGGAGCAACTCTCGGAGCTGCAGAGGTGTGGTTTTAACCCTTGGGTAGGAAAAGAACTAGAAAAATTATAAATATCAGCAAAAAAAGATGAATTGCTCCAAAATTTAGTATTTTTGGGGGTCTTTTTGTCTCTATAAATCCCATGGGACTTGTGCAAGAGTTTTATCCATTGAAAAGAACCCCCAGTCCTCCATCTTATTAAAAACTTTAAAAAATCAGGGATAGGGATAAAAACTTAGGAATTAAAAACTGAAAGAATTAGAAATTAAAAGCTAAAGAATTAGGAATTAAAAGCTAAAAAAATAGGAATTAGAAGCTAAAAAATTATTAATTAAAAGCTAAAAAAATTAGGAAAATTAGGCCTGAGACTCCTTCACCCTGACAAATAACTTTTTCCTACCACATAAATTGTCCCAACATAATTTTTCCAGAGTTTTTCACTCCCTGGCTCAGATTTTAATCCATCCTGACTGTTTCTACTGTAATCACATCTGTGTGGAATTAACCCCAGAAGAATTTACTGCTCTTTTTAATTGTATTTAATTTATAATCAATAGTGGCGTGGTTATTTTTATCCAGATATTTTAAATGGCCCTTGGCTTCAAACAAGACTTTTCCTGCCAAATAATTTAATCCACTCTGGAACTATTCTGTTTACCAAATCCTTCTCATTCCTTGTCCAAACTTTTGTCCTCTGCCCAGTTTAATTCTCAATTTGATTAATTAATGGAATTTGCTACTTCAAGTAAATGTCTCAGCTCCAAATATTCCATTATTTGGGGCGTGGAAGATCTTAATTCCATCCTCTTGGGATAATTCCAGGTGTTAAAGCTCCAGGGATGTGGTTGAGGTGTTGTCCAAACCCTTTCCTCACAGTGTTCTCCATCTCCCCACCTCTTTCCAGCTGCCCTTGGATCCACATCCCAAAATCTGGGATGCCTTTATTCCTGAGGAAGGATCCACTTCACAGTTGTGTTTTCCTGGGTTTTATGCAAAGAAAGAGTTTTTTTGGTGTATTTACAGGAGCAATAATAAGAATTAATAAGAAGATTAAAATAATAATAATATTAAAATAAAATAATATAATAATCCTTCCCCCTTAAAGATGAATCTATTTTAATAAAAAATTATTATTATTATTATTAACTTTTTATTAATTCTTATTATTGGGATTGTCAATACCTATTTATAAATAATAATAATAATAATAATAATAATAATAATCCTTTGCCCTTAAAGATGAATTTATTTTAATAAAAAATTATAATAATAATAATAATCCTTTGCCCTTAAAGATGAAGTTATTTTAATAAAAAAAATATTATTATTATTATTATTATATAAACAGGTATTGACAATCCCAATAATAAGAATTAATTAGGATAATAAGGAGGATAATAATAATAAGGGTTAATAAGAAACGGGAAGAAAATAAAGAAGATAAACAGGGACACAAACCCGATGAACCCACAATGAGGCCAAAGACAAGAAGCAACCTCATCACTCACCACAGCTAATGGGCTCTCAAAACACTGCAGGGGATGAAATCCATCCAACAAAGAGCAAATTTGCCCTTTCAGAGGAAATTCCTCCTTCTGACCCCTCCAGTTTAATGGTTTTCTTTGCTGTTGACCCTGGGGGCAACTTTTAATTTCATATTTGCTTATCTGGATCTGCTCAGGAGCCCCAGATTCTCCTGGAAAGCTCCTCACCAGCACCTGATTTCTTTGTTGTTTTCCACGGTTGAAATTGTCACCCCCTGCCTGGGGTGAGGTTGTGGGGTCACCTCTGGTGACCTTCAGGAGCAGCAGCACCTCCTTAATCCTCTGCTGAAGAACTTTTAATAACTCTCTGTTACTGTTTTAATTACTTACTCACATCCTACAACACCCCAAAAGCATGGCATAGAGAGAACCACCTAAACCCACCGATTTTGAAGCCCTCAGGAGCCTCCAGGAAAGGCTTTGCTGTGGGTGTGCCACACGATCAGGATGTTTGTTCTCAGGGTTTATTGTCCCAGGGTTGCTGAGGAAAAACAATCACCCAGCAGGGACAAGCTGTGGATGCTTCCCAGCCCTCCTCCCACTTCCTAAAGAGGCTAAAAGCTGTTGCTGTCGTGCTCCCAATGCTGGATTTTCCACCTAAAACTTGAGGTTTCATAATCTCAGCCACCTGCAGGCAGAAAATAATTCCAAAATAAATCCCAGCCCACTCACAAACAAGTTTTCCCTGCATTTTGTGCTCCACTTTAATACATTGTTTTCTTCAAGTGTTTGTAAAAGCCAATGAGAACATCACAACATAAATTCCAAGGGGAATATGTGGGTTTGTACAAGTTTTTCCAGTGATTTAGCACAAGCTTTTAGTCAAAATTTCCAACTTATCATAATTCACAGCTGTTGATAGCAGAGCCAAGTTGAATTTGACAATTATCAACTTTAAAGATGAACTTGATTCAGGAAAGTTTCCCCACCTGACTGGAATTTATTATAGAAGGGGAAAAGGAAACAAACCCCACTTGATGGACATTTATTTATTCCTAAACATGAGGGTGGAAAGACCAGTACAAATCTTCCCTCTTCCTTCTCACCCTCCGAGAATAAATAAAGGTGTGAGCAGAATTAATTCTGCTTCAGGAGAAACTCTCTGGGAATGTTATTTGCAAGGAAAAGGAGATGTGTCCAAGCCTCCAGCTGGAAATTTCACCACCTCGTGTTTTGTCAGTGCTCCTCCCTCCTAGAACAGCATCAAATAATTTAACTGGATAAAGTAAAGGCTTGTGACCCAAATCTGCTCGTTCTCTGTGGGAAAGGGCTGCAGTGATTCTCAGAAACATCCTCATATCCAAGAACTGAAAGTCCCCAAATCAGAAGTTGAGACCTAAAGCAACTCTGAGGCCGAAAACCCCCGGGTGCTTTCATGGGTGCTTTCCCCTCACATGGAAAAGGAGTCGAGGTTACAAAACAATTCCTCTGGAGATCCCCTGCGAGTCCGTGAGCCGAGCACATCCCACCCTGCTGCTCCCCTGGCTCCTGCTGGGTTTCTC
>NW_008236807.1:401578-404156 GCF_000691975.1 Corvus brachyrhynchos
CTCCAGCATGGAATGATTTCCCTTGGAAAGCTCTGGAAAGGCCAGAATCTCTCCAGCCTGATGCCCTAAATGCAGCAGCAGCTCGTTCCCACAACCAAGGTGTTCTGTTGGGCAGCAAAACCACCCCGTTTTCACCAAATCTGCCAAATTCCAGCCAAAATAGGAAATTTTCATCATGCATCAATTTGTAAAACTGCAGCAAGCGTTAAAGTTTTGGTTTTCTCAGAGAATGGCCTTGCCTACAATGCTTAGCACTGGATCTACTTCCTTTTCTTGTTGTTATTCTCCTCCTTCTTCTTCTCCTTCTCCTTCCTCTTCCTCCTTTTCTTCTTCTTCATCTCCTTCTCCTCCTCCTTCTCTTCTTTCTTCTTCTCCTCTTCCTCCTCTTCCTCCTCCTCCTCCTCCTTCTTCTTCTTCTCCTTCCTCTTCCTCCTTTTCTTCATCTCCTTCTCCTCTTTCCTCTTCTCCTCTTCCTCCTCCTCCTCCTCCTTCTTCTTCCATTACAGAGGATCAATGATTTCAAAATTCCCACAACACAAAATGTTAACACTGGAATCTCTTCCTGGAGAAGGAAAAGCCTCCATCCCTCTTAATTTCCAGGGCCATATTTTGACTTTTCCAGGTGCCTCCAAGCGCAACTGGCAGCGCTGCTTTGGGACAGAGTCTGGGCCCAGCGACTGTTTCTTGCTGGATTAATAGCAGGTAATTAAAATGAAAGTAATTAACTTGATGGGAAATCATTCCAGGCTGCCAACCTGAGCTTTACAAATCATTTCTTGGAACCATTTGCACTCAGTACATGGAATTAGCAGGCATAAACCTGGGAGGGTCAACTCACATCCCGAGCAGCTTTTATGTGCTTGGTGCAGGAACCTGTGGGAGCTGATAAGAAATTAAGTAATTCCTGGTTAAATCCCCAAAGGAAAATAAAAGCTGATTCATTACCAGAGTTTGGACCTTTCTGCTCCTTGAGATGAAGTTTTGGTTTCTGTTTGCTGGAAAATGAACCCAAAGGAATATTTGTGCCCAGGAAGGAGATGGATTCTCATCCCTTCTGCTGGCATCTTGAAACAAGTGGTTTGTCTCCCTTTGGACACGGGCCTAATCTCTAGTCCTGGCTTAAAATTCAGCTTTTCTTACCCAAAAATCTCTGGCTCAAGAGTCACAGCTGACAACACAACCTTTCCATGAGCTACCTCCAAGGAGAAACCTGGAACTCCTCAACTGCTTCCAGTGGTGCATCCCCCTGCTTCCTCTTCCTTGGAGCTGCTCTGGGGCCTCAGGAATTCCCACATGGATCATGAAGTGTCCCTTGACCAAACCAGCTGGACAGGGAAGCATCCTTTGACCATACCAGGAACTCGTGCATGGAAAAACTGGAAGAAATTGTCCATATGAAGAGCCCAGTTCCCTGAGTGAGATGGGATAATCCCTTATTCCCTGAAGGCCTTGGAATATCGCTTTCCGGAATCAGAGCCCAAGTGGAAAAGTGCCATTGTAAGCAGAGCTCTGAAAAAAATGCTCCAGTAATTCCCATCTTGGGTTATGGCCAGGATGGAAATCTACTGGTGACTTGCAGGAAATCATGGAAACATAGAATGATTTGCAAAGGATCTTAAGGATCATCCAGTCCCACCCCCTGCCATGGGCAGGGAATCTTGCACCATCCCAGGTTGCTCCAAGCCCACTCCAACCTTTCCTTGGATGCTTCCCGGGATCCAGGGGATCTCTGGGAATTTCAGCCCAGCCAGGAATTACCAATTGCCAATCTCCCATCCAGCCCTGCCCTCTGGCACTGGGAAGCCATTCCCTGGCTCCTGGCCCTCCATGCCTTGGCCCCAGTCCCTCTGCAGCTCTCCTGGAGCCCCTTCAGGCCCTGCAAGGGGCTCGCAGCTCTCCCTGGATCCTTCCCTTCTCCAGGGGAACATTCCCAGCTCTCCCAGCCTTGCCTCCCAGCAGAGCTGCTCCATCCCTCTGATCATCCTGGTGGCCTCTGGACTCTCTCCAACAGCTCCATGTCCTTGGCAAGGTCCATCCTATAATTTATTACATGGATAAACGAGCACCAGGTCAGAATCAATTTACAATGATTTATACGGAGACTGGTGGTGAGGAGGGTGCAAAAGGATGAGGGCACAAAAGGTTTTAGCTGCACTTCATCATTGACTGATTTAACATTTAGTTTGATAGGGTTTGCTCCAATTACAACAGTGATTTAATTATAGATCCCAGATGGAAACACTCATCCTTTACTCATTTAAATCCATTCATACACAGAATTACATATTGAGAAGGGATTGGTCCAGGCTGGGGGATGAAGGGATGCAGAGCAGCCCTGGCAGAAGGATTTGGGGTGTTGGGGGGGTGAGAGCTGGACCTGCCCCAGCCCAGAACCCCCCCAGTCCTGGGCTGATCCCAGCAGGGGAGGGGGATCCTGTCCCTGTGCCCCTCAGGTGAGAGCCCACCTGCAGAGCTGCCCCAGCCCTGGGGACACAGCAGCAGGACCTGGAGCTGCTGGAGAGAGCCCAGAGAGGCCCCGGAGCCGCCCCCAGGGCTGGGGCCCCCCTGTCTCGGGGCC
>NW_008236807.1:404378-407184 GCF_000691975.1 Corvus brachyrhynchos
GAGGGGCTGGAATGGAATGCCCAGAGCAGCTGTGGCTGCCCCTGGATCCCTGGCAGTGGCCAAAGCCAGTCTGGAAGGAGCTTGGAGCAACCTGGGATAGTGGAAGCTGTCCCTGCCCGTGGCAGGGGATGGAACAAGATGATTTTAAGGCCCCTTCCAACCCAAATCATCCCATAATTCTGTGAAATTTATATTAAAAGCTGCTTTTGCCAATACCTTTGATGGTGGCGATGATGAGACAGTGGTGATAACCCAGCCCAAAAATTGCTTCTCAGGTGTTCAAAGCACTTGAAACCAGACAACCCCTAAAGCATGAGCTTGGTGGATCCCTTTGGAAATCCAGATGTTGTGTCCAGCCCTTGGTTTTCACCCTGCCCTAAGGGAGGGATGCCTTAGGATTACATCCTTGTCCTGGATGGGATGGATCCTTTGATGCAGTGCCTCGGGGGGCAGGGCACCAAGGGCTCCTTGGGTGGGATGATCCCACAAATCAGCTTGTCGGGGAAAATTTCCTGTCTGGCCATCCAGGAGCCGCTCTGGAACTCAAAATTGCTGAGCTGGGAACAAAGCCTCTCCCCAGCTCCACCCCCACACTCACAGGGTCAGACCGGCGTTTCTCACTCCAGGTTTCCCATGACAGAGGCTCAGATGTCTGAATCCTTAAAATAATTTAATCTCAGTGCAATAACTAAATAATAAAACAGCAGCTCGAGCTGGCACCTCTCAGGAGAGCCCCCGAACAAAAGACACCCTGGGTTTTTCACCCTCACATTCCAAGCATGGAAAAGTCTGGATTCCTCCGCTCCTGCCGTGGCTCCGAGTGTCTGGTCACTTGGCTGGACTCCACGTCTTTGTGCCCTTTCCTGGTCATTTGCCAGCTCACATTCCCTTATCCCCAGCTCACATCCTCTTGTCACCACGCAGAGCTTGCCCTGCGGCTGCACCTCCAGTTACCAGCACTTCCTCAACAGCTAATCATTCCCTAGCTCTGGATTTTCTTGGAAAGGCTCAAGGATTTCTGTGGAAAGGCATTTTAAATGTGCTCTTCTCAGGGATCACTACCCTCTGATTCAACCAGTATAAACTCTCACCCAGCTCTGCTTATGTCCTGGAGGATTAGCAGCTGCAGGGCTCGTTTGCGCCAGGAGCACCCAAATCCTCACCTGGAAATTTAGGACGCGATTGGACTTTTTAAGTCATTCGAAGGAATTCTCGAGAAGAACGGCAAAGTCTTTCCAGACTTTGCCAAAACCGGGGATTATCACACTCAGCTCTTGTGTAAACGCTGTGAACCCTGCCCGGCTGATTGCTGTTTGTCACGCTCATCATGTGGGATCCCAGCCCATCCAGAGTACAGCCACAGCCTTCACCAGCCAGCCTCGGGAATCTGGGATAGCGCTCCGCTGGGGTGGAAGCCCTCCGCCGCATTTTCATCTGGAATGTTTCTGAGCACTACCCTCAGGCGTCTCCTCCTTGTTCTCCAGGCTCACGTCGCTCTCTTTAAAAGACATTTGGCGGGGTCAAGTGGTTTGTCACGGGTGCAGCCTCTCTTCTGCTTCAGGAGGGGTTAACTGAGGTTAATTCTCTTTCCTTGATGGCAGAGGGAGAATTTATTCACCTCTCACGAAGACATGGGGAGTGGCCATGAAATGTTACCCTGCAAATAACCCTGTTTGCTGGTGCTCACTGACAAAATAAAACAACGTGAGAATAAACAAAGAGGCCACCAGCAAGGAGCCGAGTTGGGGAGGATTTGTTGTGAGCAGGATCTGTGGGATGTGAATCCTCGGAATGCTCAGGGATGGAGCCCGACGGCAGGAGCTCTGCCGATCTTCCAGGGCTTGATCATAGCTTGTCCATTTATGAGGTTTGTGTGCGGACCAGCATGTTCCAGCTCCAGCACTGGGATTCCTGCATCCCAAGGACATGGAATCCCCACAGATCCATGGCCAGATCCTGCCAGGCATAGGAGGCAGGAACAGCATCCCCCCAGGACACCACGATTCCCTTGGATACCACATTCCCCTGGGCAGGGAGAGCTGCCTCATCTCCTGCCAGGACTGCATCTCTTCCCAAGGTATTGCATCTTTTCCAAAGGTATTGCATCCCGTCCCAAGATATCGCATCCCAAGAGTACCACGACCCTCCTGGGCATTGCAGTGGCCCCCGATATCGCATCCCCCCAGGCACTGCTTTCTCCAGGGCCATCCCATCCCCTCTCCCCCACCCCTGAGACTGCAGCCCCTGGGTCCCCTCTAAATATTTCATCCTCCTGGTGTCCTTCCCCTCCCAGGGGATCTCACATCCCGTGGATATTGCATCCCCTCCCTGGTTACTGCATCTCCCCACACGCCGGGAATCGTATCCCTCTTTGGGCACCAAATTCCACACCCTCCCTGCTCCCCCAGGATTTGTATTCCCGGGTTTTTCCATCCCTTCTGCTATTCCCTCCTGCCCGGTATTGCACCCCCCACCCCTCCCGGTATTCCATGCCCCCGGGTATCTCATCCTCCCGGGAATCTCATCATCCCCGCGGGCAATGAATCCCCCTCACCCCTCTATTTCATCCCGTTCCGGGTATTGCGTCCCGGGTACCGAACTCCTCGGGGCACCGAATTCCCCTCGGGTGCCGAATTCCCCCTGGGGACCGAATCCCCCCCGGCATCGCAGCCCCCGCTCGCCCCTCCCGGGCACCGCATCCCCTCCCTGTCCCGGCTCCCCATCCCAGCAGGGCGGTGCGTCCCTCCCGATGGCCCCTATCCTAAACCGAAAGTGAAACCCCTCGGGCCGACCCGCGACAGGCGCA
>NW_008236807.1:407455-422253 GCF_000691975.1 Corvus brachyrhynchos
CGCCCGAACTCTCCCTGGGGTGCCCGCACCCTCCCCGGGCTCCCTACACTTGCCCCGGGGTACCCACACCCTCCCCGGCGTCCCTATACCTTCCCCGGAGTGCCCACGCCGTCCCGAAGGTGCTCGCTCCGCTTTCCTGGGATGCCCGCATTATTCCCCGGGATACCCGCCCTGCTCCCGGGAGAGCCAGCTCCGCTCCCTGGGGAACCTGCTCGACTTCCGGAGGGAGCCACGCCACTCCCTGGGGTATCCAAGCTCCCGCTGAGGTGCCCACACTATCCCTGTCCCTGGGGTGCCCATGCCACCCCCAAGGTATTTGCTCCGGTCCCTACGGTGCTCGCTCCGCTTCCCGGGATGCCCACAGGGATACCTATGCCACTCCCTGGGGATGCCTGCTCCCCTTCCAGGGGTACTCACGCTACTCCCTGGGGTAACCGAGCCCCCACTCGAGGTGCCCAGGCTGCTCCCCCGTGCCATCCCTGGGGTGTCCATGCCATCCCTGGGATGTCCACTCCGCTTCCTTGGGTTCCCAGGCTGCTCCCTGGGGTGCTCAAGCTCCCACTCAGCAGTGTCCTTGCTGCTCCCTGGGGTGCTCACTCTGCTCCCTGCCTTCCCAAACCTCTCCCTGGGTGCCTCATAACCCCCACCCAGAGTGCCCAGGCTGCATCCCTATGTTTCCTGGGTCCCCACTTTGCTCCTGGCATTCCCACACCACCTCCTCAGCAGTGTCCAGGGAGGTTGGGGGCAATTTTTAGGATCCATGTGATGGACCCATGGCAGCTGCATCACTGTGGGATTTCAGCCTGGGTGGGTCCTGTGTGTTTTCCACGGCACTGGGAGTTGTCCATGGCTGCTGAGCTCAGAGTGTCACATCGTGTCTTGCCTCTCCAAAAGCCCAAAATCCCAAAATCCCTGGAGCGTGAAAGCTGAAAAACTTTAAGATCACTGAGTCTAATGATTAACCCAGCACTGCTGAGGCCACCACTGACCACAAGTACTTTTAAGCCCCTCCAGGAATGGGGATAGCCCGGGCAGCTCTGCCAGGGCCGGACAGCCCATTCCTGGAAGGAATTTTCCCAATATCCAGCCCGCCCCTCCCCTGGCCCAGCCTGAGGCCGTTCCCTCTCTCCTGTCCCTGTTCCCTGCGAGCAGAGCCCGACCCCCCCGGCTGCCCCCTCCTGTCAGGGACTTGTGCAGAGCCACAAGGTCCCCCCGGAGCCTCCTTTGCTCCAGCCTGAGCCCCTTTCCAGCTCATTCAGCTGCTCCTGGGGCTCCAGCCCCTTCCCAGCTCTGTTGCTCTTGGACACAACAGCTTTGAGGAAAATCTCATCACAGCTCAGACATTGGAAGCATCCCTTGGTTCATCCCCCGGGAGCCCCTGGAAGCAGCAAGAGCATTATGAAATATTTAATTCACTAAAAATGTGGAAACTGAAGGATTCTGTGAAATAAGGCTGGAAGGGAGCACAGAGCTTTGGGACAGCTTCAGTGCCCTATCTTCTCTAAGCTCCTGTGTGCTCCTGAAGCCCTGGAAAAGTAATTCATCCCTATTTAGAAAGGGACGATGGGAATGGCGAGGTCTGTAAAATATCTTGGGTGACAAAAATAAGCCAGAAGAGCCACGTGAGCTGGGAGGACACGAGCCCTGAACCTCAGGAACAGGCTAAAAATAGCCTTCCCTGATGTCATTCCCCCTGACCACTGATCTCAGATGTCCAGACAGCATTCCAGGCAGCAGTGGTGCCACCAGGATCCTTGCTTGGGGCAAATAATGTGGTTTTAGGGGGTGTTAGAGAAAAAGAATAATATTTATTTCTTTTAGTTTGGTTGATGGATAATTCGGGATGTGCTGCTGCATCCCATGATGTTCCCACCGGGTATCCAGTCCTCTCCTGCTTTCCATCCCAGGCCCAGCTGGTCAATTGGAAAGATTTTTCAGCTAAAACATGAAGTTTTCTTTATTTCTGTGATTTTGGCATTTGGCATGGATTTTTCGTGGGTCCAGATTTGTGAAATTCCTCTTCTCTTCACTGTTTTTTGGCTCATGGCTTTTAAATTTTGAGCAGAAAACCCCTCACCTCTGTGGGCCTTTCCCTGATAATTTTTTAAGGAGAACAGCCAAATTTTTCCCGGTGTGGATTCTCTGGTGTCCAGTTGTGGTTGTGCATCCTTGGGAAGCTGGATTTGGACATGGGATGACATCACACGGCAGCATCTCCATGCCTGGGATCATCCTGGCTGTATTCCCGGTGCTGGCACATTCTGCTTCCCAACGTGCCGGAACGAACTCATCCTCCAAAACCGGCATCGCTGGAGATCACTGGTGGTGAAAGACAAGAAAAAGTGAAGTAAAAAATTCATGGAAATGCAAAATCCATGAATATTGGGCACTTTTCAACCTGGATATTTGATGCCAGCAGGATGCAGGGAATTCAGATGGAAATGAGGCAGCTGGAGATGTTTTCCTGGGAAGGTTGGCTCCTGGCACCGCAGCTCCTTTGGGAGGTGGGCCAAGGATGGGATGAGTCTTTGAGCACCTGGGATGATGCATCCATGGGAAATTCCAACTCACTGCCAAAGGATAAAAGCCTAAATCCTGCATCTCCAGGGCTGTTTCCTCCCCTTTTCCCCATTGGAATGTGTTTTGTTTCATCAAACAAGCTGAAATCCATGGATGGCATGAGATGCCGGATCGTGATCCTGGAGAGCGGCGTCACTGGGGTCTTGTTGAACAACTTGGGCATTTTTTGGAAGAGAAGATTCCAATCAACTGGAAAAAACAATTCTTTAGGATGAGGAGAACAGGTTTAAAAACTGGAAGGCATAAGCAGAGCTGGCAGATCCCTGTTTTTCCCGGATGGTTTTGGTGTTTCCGACCATCTCCTGCTGCGCTCCCTTCGGAGAAGCACCTGGAGTTGGCACCGGGTGGGATTTTCATTCACTAAAGGCACATTTCCAGTCTGGTGAGTTGTGAGGGTGTGACAAAACATCCCCAGGTGTTTCCTCAAATCCTGGTTCCAAGAGTTGCTGCCTCCTGGAACTTTGCCCACGGCTTGAGAGGAGGCAAAGAGGCTCAACACACGCGTGGTCCCCGTGTTCACTCTGGCCACGCTGACTGCAGCCCTCAGGGTGTCCCGGTGCCAGGATCACCCTTGGATCCAGCCAGATCCAGCCGAGCACCGAAATGCAGCAAATTCCCCCCAGGATGTTCTGGGGATGCACCTCGAATTGGGGCAGGAGTTTTTGAGGATGGAGACTTTTATCTCTGGGTGTTTTGGGTGCTGCGGGAGTGCGTTGTGTTCCTGTCCCCACTGCTGCTGTGCCACTGACCCCTTCCCCTCCTGCTCCCATTCCCACTGTGCTCCCAACCCCACCGTGTTCCCATTCCCGTTGTTTCTATCCCATTGTGCTCCCATTCCCCCTGCGCTCCCAACCCCACCGTGTTCCCATTCCCGTTGTTTCTATCCCCATTGTGCTCCCATTCCCACTGTGCTTCCAACCCCATCATGCTCCCAACCCCATCGTGTTCCCATTCCCACCATTTCCATCCCCATCCTGCTCCCATCTCCACTGCCACCACATTCCTGTCCCTGGTGGCTGCTGTCCCTGTCACCAGCACATTCCCATCCCTGTGTGCTCTTGTCCTCACTGCCATGGCATTCCCATTCCCATTCCCACTGTTCTTCCATCTCCATCCCATAACGATCCCAGCCCAACCGTGCATCCCTCCTGACTGGACACTGCTCCATCCCAGCTGGACATTGCTCCATCCATCCAGCCATCCATCCATCCATCCATCCATCCATCCATCCATCCATCCCAGCCATGCATTCCATCCTATCCGTACTTCCCATCCCAGATATCCATCGCTCCATCCTGGCTGTATTTTGTGTTATTCCCATTGTACATCTCTCCATCTCTCCATGTTGGCTCCCATTGGGATACGGGAGCTTCCAGCAGCCAGGATCATGGATGAGCCATTCCCTCACCACCACAGGGATCCAGGTGCTGGCAGTTTTGGAGCATCTGGAAAATTCTTCCCCATTGCACCAAAAAAGAAAGGAAATTTCACCAGCCTGGTGTGGAACCTCATCCCGATGCCGAAGGGGAAGCAGGAACTCCTTTGGGAAAAAACAAAGCTGTAATGATAATCCATCACTGTCCCACTGCCTGGGATACTTGGATTTCAGCTGTCACTTTCCAGAGCAGAAAAAACCCTGGGAAGTGGCTGGAGGACTCAGGCAGCATCTGGAATTTTTCATGTCCAGCTGCGAAATGAGTGGAGACAGATGGGGGCAGTGAGTGCAGAATGCAGCAGCTGGAGATGGGATGCAGCCAGGGTCACTGGCCTGGGACGGTCACTGCAAGGGGATGGAATTCCATAAACATTCCGTGGTGGTGGGAGGAGCTGCTACAGTGACCACAAACACATAGGAAGTGGAGTTTTCCCTTTCTCCCGCCACCAGAGGAGCTGCCACAAGCGATCCCAAACATATTTTCCCTTTCTCTATCCCCTGTGTCAGGCACAGGGCCCCTTTATTTTTGCAGGCTGGATGAGGCTCTCCCAGCCCCAGGGCAGCACCAAATCCCTGTATCCACCCCTAGGCAGGATTTCACAGGATCATGGAATGATTTGGGTTGGAAAGGAATTTAAGGATCGCCTCATTCCATGTCCTGCCATGGGCAGGGACACCTTCCACTATCCCAGGTTGCTCCAAGCCTCATCCAACCTGGCCTTGGGCACTTCCAGGGATGAGGAGTGGGGAATTCCCCAGCACAACCAGAGGTTGCCTGATCTCCCTGCTGTGATTCCATCTTTTTTCCATCCCATTCCCATTCCAGTGCGATGCAGCCGCCCCAAGGCCGTGGCCAACGCTCACATCGACGCTGGGAACCGCACGGAGCTGAATTCCCTCCTGCGCTACTCCTGCAACCCGGGATACAAACGGAAAGCCGGGACCTCCAGCCTCATCCAGTGCATCCTCTGGAACGGCTCCGAGCCCCGCTGGACCGACCCCACGCTCCAGTGCATCCGTAAGTCCTCGGTAGGAATTTGGGAGCGGGGACGCCTCTGGCACCGGAGGATGGGAAGAGATGTGGGAGCCGCCCACATCCAAAAGAAGCAGAAGTGGGAGGGAAATTATGGAGAGGAATTTAATCTGTGGAATTCCTAACGGATCACGGGTGATGTCCATGGGTTGGAAACACAAAAGTTTAGTGCCTCACATCCTTCAGTGCTGCCAGACCTGGGGGAGGAAGTTAAAACCTGGGAGAGGATGGAACATCAGGAATGTTGAATCTACAAACCACAAAGAGTCTCTGCACAGAACAGAGGTGCCTGATCTGGGAAAGCATAATTAAAAGGCTGAAAATAGGGATTAATTAGGATAAGAAGGGAGAAATTATTAATCAATAGAAGGGTAATCAGTAACTTGTAGCCAATGAACATGAATTCCTTTGTTTGCTAAAATCTAAAAATAGTTAAAATTTGACAACTGAAATCTGGGATTTGTGGAATTTCCCCCGGAAATGTTGGATAAAAGAACGTTGACTTTTGAATCCACCGAACCAGAGTTCATTTCCCAGCTGATGGTGGCTCCCTGTTGTGTCTTCCCAAAGGAGATCCGGCTCTTTCCCAGGAAACCCCCAGCCCGGAGCTGCCGCCGGCACCGCACACGGAGAGCACGACCCAGAGGGGTGAGCAGGGGACTTGGGATTGGGTTTGGAGTGGCCACAGCCACGGCAAAGCCACAATTCCCAGGGAGTGGAAACCACAACATTCCCACGGCAGGATCAAATTCATCCAAGGGTGAAATCCCAGCATTTTGTAGCTGTTAGATGGAGGTGCGGAAACAACGGCGCTGCCTTTTGATTTCGGGAATTTAAAGGCTTCCCACTGTTTTCCCAGCAGGAACCACCTGTGCCAGCCCAAATTCCAGCCCCTCTCCAGCTTCCAGTCAGTCACCTGTGCCACCAGCACCTGATGGGATGTCCCCAGACAGATCCAGGCCACCGGAGACGCTTCCAACACCGGACACATCCACACTGGGAGAGGGCACAACCCCGCTGCCCGTCCTGCCCACGGATTATGCCGCAGGTTGGGCCAGTTCCCAAGGGAATGCAACCCTCCCCGGGGGCTTGTTTCATCCACAAAGGCTCTTTTGGTTTTCCAATGGAATTTTCCCTTCTCTCCAACCTCCTTTTTAGTGAGGCTCCTCCCAGCATCCACCCCTTTCCCACCTTTGCAGCTCAAAATCTCCTTTTCTCTCTTCTTTTCCAGTTGCCATCCAGTCCGTGGCCTCTTCCGTCGGTAAGCTGGGAAAAAAAAACTTATTTGGGAAAGGAGGGGCTTATTTTCTTTATTTTTTTTAAGCTTAAAAGCCCTTTTGGGGGCTGCAGGAGCTTTATTCCATGGCCAATGGGAATGCCACCAAGGGGGGGGAAGGATTCAGCACCCAAATTTCTTCACAGAAAGAAGAATTCCCAATTCCATCCCTCCAGGGGTGGGGATGGCATCTTGGGATGGTGCCCGGAGTGGTTTGTGATGGTGCCCGGAGCTCCTCATGGAGCTCTTTTGGTGGAATTCATGGGTTGGGAGATGCTCCTCACTCCGTGTGTCCATCCCACAGGACTCCTGGTGCTGCTGGCCGCCGGAATCGTGGCCATCTGCTGCTGCAGGAGGAAGTAAGTGTGCCAAACCCCAGGGATGAGTTTTCCAAGGCTCCTGTGCTTTCCAAAGAAAAGCCTTGGAATGCCGTTGATGCTCCTCTTCCCTCCACAGGTACACCAGGCAGGGCTACACAGTGACGGAGACGAACATTCCCATGGTGGCTCATTCCTCTGGGAATGAGGAGGTGGCACCTCCTGTGATTGTCCCCACGGGCTGAGCACCCCCGGTGGGGACGCTCGGTGCACCCATCGTCCCGAGGGATGCCGGAGGATGGAATGCCGGCTGCTTCCCTGAGGGGTGGCAGAGCACATCCCGGTCTCCGCGTGGAGCAGCCAGGGATGCGCGGCTGCTCTTCCCAGCCTGAACATGGATGACTCCCAGGGATGATCCAGCTCCAGCACCCAAAGGTGGGTGGGTGTCCTGCACCGGGAGCTGGGATTTCAGGGAATCGGCCCTGGGGATGCTGGTGGTAGGCAGGGAGAGGGTTGGGATGCTGGGATGGGGTTTGGGATGAAGCTGAGCTGCCCTGCCCCAGGTAATTCCCATTCCCTGTCCGGGAGCATGGATAGAGTTGGATTACCTGGACACCAGCTCCATCCCTTTCCTGGCTTTGTCCATAAATCCCCGAAAATAGATGGAGAGGGACCCAGTCCCAGCCAAGCATCCCTTCCACATCCTCATCCCTTTCCTGGCTTTGTCCATAAATTGTCCCAAATCCCAGGAATTAGGTGAAAGGGACCCAGCCAAGCATCCCCCACATCCTCATCCCCTTCCTGTTCTCTTCCAGCCACTGAGCTGCAGCCAAAGGTGCTGGGACCATCCCACCCTCACAAAGCTCAGGGATCCTTTGGAAGCACTGCCAGTGCCAATCCCAGCTCTGGATCCCGATCCCGGCTCTGGATCCCGATCCCCACTGGCTCACAGGGAACCCAAGCTGGAGCAGTCTCACTACAGACACCATCGAGGACCAAAGGCAGTAACACAACTTAGGGAATGTTTTCCTTTGTGTGTTTTTCCTTTATCCATCAGAAGTTTTTATCCACTTGTTTCCTTACCCAGTTTTTATCCAATTGTTTCCTTACACTCTGGAAAAGGCAGCTCTCTATTTTTATGTACAAATAAATATATTTTATATAGAAAATAGCACTCGGAGCAGTGGATTCCTTAACTGGACGTCTCAGCCAGGATGGTGGGAAGGACTGGATTGGGATGAATCCATCCCCAAGGCACCAAGGGTTCATCGGACACCACGGGAATGAAAGGTTCATTCCCATCCTCCGGAGGTGATGGTACAGTGGCAGCTGCTTGGGAAGCAGGAGGGATCCAACAGCTGAAATTCCACGGCTTTTCCTGGCTGCTCTTGTCCTGTTTGTGCCTCGGATCTGGGGATGGGTGACAGGCACTGCACTGGGTGCATCCCTGTTCCCAGGGAACCCGGGATGGTCGGGAAACAGGAGAGGCTGGAAGGGAGCACTGGAGGTGCCTGATCCAACACCCACTCCAGGCTTTGTGGTTCCATCCAGATCCAAGTGTTTGGGGGAATTCCTGCCCATGTAGGAATTCGTTCCTGGAGTCGGCTTGGAAAGTGAAAGGAGAGGGAGGGAAGCAGTTCCATGAACAACCATGGAAAAAACCAGGATGCACGAGAGCTTCTGCAGCAGCTCCGGGCAGATTCCTGAAACCACTCTCAATTTTGAGTTCCCATGGCACAGGCTCTGGAATTGTGGCACGGAGAGCAGGATCCACCCGGATTTACAAGAGTGCTCCTGGGAGGGCTGGGAAATATTTAAGGATATTTAAGGGAAGGGAAGAGACAAAAAGGAAGTGTTAAGGCTTTTTTTTGGCTATAAATTTAATTTTAGGGTTAGAAATCTCTCTTCAGTTTGTCCCTGAGTTTGGCTGAAACCAAACCAAAGGAATTTTTCTGCTGCTGTCCCATTTCTTCCCTCCTGGCTGGCTGCAGGGAGAAGGGTAAGAGTCCAGGGAAAACTCCTGCATGCCAGGTTGGAAAAAGAATGCGGAAAAGGAATTCACCAGGAGAGCTTAAGGATTTCCTCCCATGGCTGGGCAGGAAAAGTTCATTTCCAAAAAAAAAACTTTCTTTGGATACTTTCCAGCATTGTGTTTCCTCTTTTTTCAGTGGGTCAGAGGGATTTCCAGGAACGATGGGATATTCCGGCACTCTGGACACTGGTGATGGGAGGAAGAGGGGGAATGCTCCAAAAGGAACCCTGCTCTGTCCGATCCCATTCCTACAGTGCAGATTCCTCTGGATATCCCACTTCCCAGCTCCTGGGGGATGAGGCAGGGCTGGAGGGAAGGCACCACATCTTCCCCAGGGAGCCTGGAGGTTCCTCTGGAGCTGGGCTGAAATCCTGCTCCGACATCCACCTGATTTTGGAGCTGGGCTGAAATCCTGCTCCGACATCCACCTGATTTTGGAGCTGGGATGTGCCAAGAGGATTTATCCCACATCCAGGATGGTTCAGGGAAGCTGGAGGGCTTTGTTAGAGCTGGCCGGGCTCTTCCCTGATCGTTGGGAAGGAGGTGAGCGGAGCCAGGGAGCCGAAGCACTGCCAGGTGCAGGCCTGGCACAGGAATCCCCCGGGATCCCGGCTGCCGTCGCTCTGCGGGAGGAAAAGAGGAGATTCCAGGGAAGAGGAAGCTGCAGGAACACAACCTCTGCTTCCAAGTTCTGCCACAACCCCCTCACATCCAGGGAAGGGAGCCATGACGTGCCCAAAGCAAGGAAATCCCACACAGAATCATGGAATGGTTGGAAAGGATCTTTAAGGACATGGAGTCCAACCATTCCCAGCATTGCCAAGGCCACCCGTGTCCCCAAGTGCCACATCCACACGGCTCTGAAATCCCTCCAGGAATGGGGACTCCACCTGGGCAGCCATTCCCATGCGTGAAAACCCTTTCCACGAAGGAATGTTCCCAATATCCAGCCTGCCCCTCCCCTGGCCCAGCCTGAGGCCGTTCCCTCTCCTCCTGTCACTGCTCCTGTCCCTGCCGATGGCTTGGAGCTGTCATCCCTTGTCCTGGACACGGAGCTCCACAGATTGACCTCATGTTCCCTATGGAGCTTGGTCTTTCCAGCACCCTCTGGACAAGGATCCAGGTGGGATCGAACCCAAACCTGACCCCAAAAGTTGGATTGTCTCTGGGGCCAGCAGTGCTGTGCCAATCCCAGATGGATGCTCCAAGGGCTCCGAGAGTCACACAAGGGATCTGACACAACAAAACCCCAAACCCGGCTCCATCTGAGGTGTCAGATGGGATGTTCAGGACAGAGTGGATCTGTGGGAAGCGCAACATGACCCGGAATCACCCTTGGAATTCACACAAATAAATGGATGGGGAGCCAAGATCCCTGCTCAGAACAGGGATTGGAATGGCTTGGAAAAGCTCCCAAACCCCAAATCCCAGGGAAGGGACGTACGTGAGTCAATGGGAGCTTCTTCACCACCAGCCCAGAACTGAATTCCAGGGATTTTGCACATCCTGATATGCAACAAGTGATGGGAGCTCTGCCCTCGTCCTTCCCAGCCTCACTCAGCAGCTCCACCCGAAGGAAACGCTCCTAGGAAACAAGGGAAAAAGGGAATATCACCCGTCAGAGGGAGCTGAGGGGCTGGAACAGGTTGTTCCATTATTTTTTTAACCCCTATGGAAGTGACTTGGAACGTGATGGGATTTAAAGAAGGAACAAAACCCCAAATTCCTGGGGATGAAGAAACTCTGGCAGAAGCCAATGGCAGGAAGGAAATAAAGGAAGGAAATAAAGGAAGAGCTGGAAGCCACTGGAGGCAGAGAAAAGGGAACCTACACAGTTCCATGGAGATAAGAACTCAGGATCTGTGGAAAACAACACCCAAATGCAGGGAATGTGGGAAAAACCCCACTGCAATCTTGTGTCTTCCTACTGGAATCTCTTCATGGAGCAGCAAAATGCAGGAATAAAAGCAATTCCTGCTATTCTGGGGTGTGCCAACACAAGGAACAGTCCACGGCATGAATCCTAGGATCAGGGTGGATCTCAGGATAATCCTTTGGTGCAGTGGGCCTTAAATGAGCCCACAGCAGGATTTCCTTGCCCTGGGAAGGTTTCACTTACTCCAGCCAACATTAAAAGGTTTTCCAGGGATTTGGACATCAGCAGGCACTTCTTGGCTCGGGTCACGGCCACGTAGAGCAGGTTCCACTCATCCTCAGGGGTCCTGCCTAGGACGGAGGAGAGATGATCCATGGATTTAGGGAACAAGGATGAACAGCTCTGTGGTTCTTCCAATGCCTCAACCAGCTTGGATGAGGCTTGGAGCAAGCTGGGATAGTGGGAAGTGTCGCTGCCCGTGGAATTGGATGGGCTTTAAGGTCCTTTCCAACCCAAACCATTCCAGGATTCCATTTCTGGAAGGACAGAGGGTGTTTCTCTGGGAAAGCAGGAATTGGCAGGCCCTGAGTTTGCTGTGCAGGTCCCCACACCATCAACAGCTCCTGCCTCATCCCACATTCCTCCCTCCAGGCAAAGGCAGGACTCTGCACACCCGGAGAAGCCACTCCCAGCTTCCCGTTTTCCTGTTTGGGGCACAGGCTTGGCTCCTGAGGAGCTCCCCAGCCCCTGGATCCCCTCTGCTCCCTGGGCAGAGAGCAGCTCCTCCAAAACATGAGCCCCCGGGAAGCAGTGCCTTTCCCAAGGCTGGGTTGGTCTTTGTTGCTACACAGCTCCAAGCGGGAATATTCATGGAATTGGACAATCCTTAGGGTTGGAAAAGATGTGCAGGAGAATGGGGGAGGAGAAGTGATTTTAATAGGAAAAATCCCTGGGAGGGCTCTGAAAAGAGGTACAAACTTTCCCTTTCTTCTCCTTACTCTGTTTGGACACAGGATCCTGGAATCAGGGAATCAGGGAATCATTTAGGTTGGGAAAGGCCTCTAGGACATTGAGTCCAACCGTTCCCAGCACTGCCAAGGCCACCACTGCCCACATCCCCAGGTGCCACATCCACAGGGATTTGGAATCCCTCTGGGAATGGCGACTCCACCCCTGCCCTGGGCAGCCCATTCCAATGCTTTCCAACCTTTTCCATGGAGAAATTTTCCCTAAATCCAATCAAAACCTCCCCTGGCCCAGCCTGAGGCCGTTCCCTCTCTCCTGTCCCTGTTCCCTGCGAGCAGAGCCCGACCCCCCCGGCTGCCCCCTCCTGTCAGGGACTTGTGCAGAGCCACAAGGTCCCCCCGGAGCCTCCTTTGCTCCCGCCTGAGCCCCTTCCCAGCTCCCTCACATGCTCCAGCCCCTTCCCAGCTCTGTTCCCATGCTCCAGCCCCTCACCACACTTTTCTTTCCCACTTTTTGGGATTCCCTTACCAGGAATGATGTTCATTCCCCTCAGGAAAGCCCCACTGACAGAAGGGATTTGCACAAAATCATCTGCAACGCAAACGGTGTCGAATTCCAGGCCTTTGGCTTGGTGGACGGTCCCGATGAGAAAATCTGGATCCAGCAGGTGTGGAAAAAAAGAAGGAAAAAGGATCAGTCCCTGCAGCAAAAATGGTATTGTTAATTTAATTTAATTTAATTCCATTTCATTTCATTTTTCATTCTGCTTCCAATCCCCTTCTCCCAAATTTAAATGGGGAGCAAAGCTCCTCTGTGGGGAATCCAGATGGATGAAGGGATCTTTGTGCCAAGGGAGATTCCTGGTTGGCATCCGAAGCTCCAGCCACATTCCCAAACAGCAATGCTCTGTATTTGAGGAATTTTCTACTTGATTGCTTTGTCCCCTCCCCAAATTCCAACAGGAATCCCAAATGAGCAGGGACACCTCCCACTGTGCCAGGCTGCTCCAGCCCCAATGTCCAGCCTGGCCTTGGCCACTGCCAGGGATCCAGGGGCAGACCCCGCTGGTCTCGGCACCCTGTGCCAGGGCCTGCCCACCCTCCCAGGGAACTATTCCTTTCCAATCTCCCATCCAGCCCTGCCTTCGGCCCTGGGAAAGCCATTCCCTGCCTCCTGGCCCTCCATGCCTTGGCCCCAGTCCCTCTGCAGCTCTCCTGGAGCCCCTTCAGGCCCTGCAAGGGGCTCTCAGCTCTCCCTGGATCCTTCCCTTCTCCAGGGGAACATTCCCAGCTCTCCCAGCCTGGCTCCAGAGCAGAGCAGCTCCAATCCCAAAAGCTCCTGTTCCACCTCCTTTCTCCCTAAAAACCCAACTCAGCCCGGCCGCAGCCGTTCTGCAGGATGAGGAGGATTCCCAGCCGGAGCAGGGCTGGCAAACAGCTCCACTCGGGCTCCTGGCTCAGGGACACAACGTGCGCCCACCTGCCAGCGATTCCCGGGACACGTGGCTTCCCTGAATCCTCCGCACCAGCTCCGGGATCCGTTCCCTGTGTTTCTCCACGATGGAAATCTTCAGCTGCAGCTCTCTGTCGTCGACGTGCTCCGCGTATTCCTTCAGTCCGATGAATCCCTCGGTTTCTTCCCATTTCTTGATGAAGGAATCGTTAATCACGAGGTTTGCTGGAAGGGAGGATGAGTTGATTTGGTATCTTTTCGTTTTTAATGAAAGGTTTAATGAAGATTCTTCCATCCTGCATTAAGCTCCCTTTTGTTTTCCGGCTGCCAAAGGAATTTTCCTGGAAGTTCGCCTCACGAAAAATTGGGAATAACATCCATGTAATCAATTATTTGGGGTAAATTGGTGAATCCTTTGTTTTCTCCATAAAAGATTCGTCTGCTGCTGCTGGATTTTAAAGGAGGGATTTTTATCCTGAATTTTTATCCTGAATTTTTATCCTGAATTTTTTAGCCTGAATTTTATCCCGAATTTTCGTCCTGAATTCTTTTTCCTGAATTTTTATCCGGAACTTTTTTCCTGAATTTTATCCTGATTTTTTTTCCTTATTTTTTTCCTGAATTTTATCCTGAATTCTTTTTTCCTGACTTTTATCCTGAATTTTGGTCCTGAATTCTTTTCCCTGAATTTTTATCCTGATTTTTTTCCTGAATTTTATCCTGAATTTTTTCCTGAATTTTTTTCCGCAGCAGCAATTCCTTAATTTTATCCTGAATTTTTTCCTTAATTTTTTTCCCTGAATTTTATCCTGAATTTTTTTCCCTGAATTTTTTTCTCCTGAATTTTTTTCCTCCTGATTGTTTTCCTTAATTTTTTCCCTGAATTTTATCCAGAATTTTGTTCCTGATTTTTTTCCCCTGACTTTTTATCCTGAATTTTATTCCATATTTTAAAGGAAATTTTAAAAAGGGAGCTATACAACCAAAACAATCCAGGCAAAGCCTAAGATAAATCCAAAATGATCTAAAATTCAAAAACAGAGGGAAAAAATCCCAAATTCTGGGTTACTCCCACTGAAAAGAAGGAGTCACAGTGGAAAGCTGGGAAAAGGTGCCTGACAATCCCCAAATTTTGGGAATTCTGGAATTAAGCAGCTAAAATAGCCCAGCCTGTTATAAAACCATTAAAAAAATCACATTTGGACCAAAAAATGAATGAGGAAATACAAAATTAACCATCAAAAAGGGCTTTAATTTCCAGCAAAACCAAAAAAATCCCAGGAAAAAGAAGGAGAAGGAAATACTCACAGTTCTGCCTGACATCTGCAGGTTGGCTGAGCTTCCAAATGTCATAAATTCTGCTTAGGCCAAATCTTGCCAATCCCTAAAACACAGACAAAATTATTATTATTATTATTATTATTATTATTAAAATAATTCTATTACTAATCATAAATAATAAAGAATCAACAACAATCAAGAAACATTATATTATTAATAATAATTATAATATTGCCGACATTTAAAATAGTATTATTAATTTTATTATTATTAATAATAATAGTAACAATAGTAATAATTGAGTCTATTGTATTTTCAATTCGATTTATTCCGAACTGCCAAAGATTTTCAGTCCTGAGCAGTTCAAACCCTCCTTGAATTGGAATTTGGCTGGGAAAAGGATGGAGAATTTGAAATATCAGCCTAAAATTCCCCAAATCAGGCTCCAAACCTGGTGAAATTCCCAAAATCAGGCTCCAAACCTGATAGAATTCCCAAAATCAGGCTCCAAGCTCTCCAGCTTTCACCAGTTTTGTTGCCTTTCAAGAGA
>NW_008236807.1:435716-437624 GCF_000691975.1 Corvus brachyrhynchos
GCGTTTCCCGGCCCCCGTGTCTTCCCTAATCCCTCCGCACCAGCTCCGGGATCCGTTCCCTGTGTTTCTCCACGATGGAAATCTTCAGCTGCAGCTCTCTGTCGTCGACGTGCTCCGCGTATTCCTTCAGTCCGATGAATCCCTCGGTTTCTTCCCATTTCTTGATGAAGGAATCGTTAATCACGAGGTTTGCTGGAAGGGAGGATGAGTTGATTTGGTATCTTTTCGTTTTTAATGAAAGGTTTAATGAAGATTCTTCCATCCTGCATTAAGCTCCCTTTTGTTTTCCGGCTGCCAAAGGAATTTTCCTGGAAGTTCGCCTCACGAAAAATTGGGAATAACATCCATGTAATCAATTATTTGGGGTAAATCGGTGAATCCTTTGTTTTCTCCATAAAAGATTCGTCTGCTGCTGCTGGATTTTAAAGGAGGGATTTTTATCCTGAATTTTTATCCTGAATTTTTATCCTGAATTTTTTAGCCTGAATTTTATCCCGAATTTTCGTCCTGAATTCTTTTTCCTGAATTTTTATCCGGAACTTTTTTCCTGAATTTTTCCTGAATTTTTTTCCTGAATTTTTTTCCTGAATTTTATCCTGAATTTTTTTCCCTGAATTTTATCCTGAATTTTTTCCTGAATTTTTTTCTCCTGAATTTTTTTCCTCCTGATTGTTTTCCTTAATTTTTTCCCTGAATTTTATCCAGAATTTTGTTCCTGATTTTTTTCCCCTGACTTTTTATCCTGAATTTTATTCCATATTTTAAAGGAAATTTTAAAAAGGGAGCTATACAACCAAAACAATCCAGGCAAAGCCTAAGATAAATCCAAAATGATCTAAAATTCAAAAACAGAGGGAAAAAATCCCAAATTCTGGGTTACTCCCACTGAAAAGAAGGAGTCACAGTGGAAAGCTGGGAAAAGGTGCCTGACAATCCCCAAATTTTGGGAATTCTGGAATTAAGCAGCTAAAATAGCCCAGCCTGTTATAAAACCATTAAAAAAATCACATTTGGACCAAAAAATGAATGAGGAAATACAAAATTAACCATCAAAAAGGGCTTTAATTTCCAGCAAAACCAAAAAAATCCCAGGAAAAAGAAGGAGAAGGAAATACTCACAGTTCTGCCTGACATCTGCAGGTTGGCTGAGCTTCCAAATGTCATAAATTCTGCTTAGGCCAAATCTTGCCAATCCCTAAAACACAGACAAAATTATTATTATTATTATTATTATTATTATTAAAATAATTCTATTACTAATCATAAATAATAAAGAATCAACAACAATCAGGGATGAGGCCTGCACAGCTTGGAGAATAAGGGCATCCCTGGGCACAAGAAATTCCTGCTTTTTCCTGGAATGTTCATCCCAAAATCAGGCTCCAAACCTGACAGAATTCCCAAAATCAGGCTCCAAACCTGGTGAAATTCCCAAAATCCGGCTCCAAACCTGCTAAAATTCCCAAAATCAGGCTCCAAACCTGACAGAATTCCCAAAATCAGGCTCCAAACCTGGTGAAATTCCCAAAATCAGGCTCCAAACCTGCTAAAATTCCCAAAATCCGGCTCCAAACCTGCTAAAATTCCCAAAATCAGGCTCCAAACCTGATAGAATTCCCAAAATCAGGCTCCAAACCTGTGGGATGAGGCCTGGTCAGGTTGGAGAGTAACAGCTCCAGATATCATCCCTGGGCACAAAAAATTCCTGCTTTTTCCTGGAATGTTCATTTAAATCCTTGGAACCGGAGTGGGAAGCCCTGCTGGCTGCCTCCCCTCACCCCAATGACGTGGATTTTGGCCGGGGGGTCTCTCCCGGTGAATTCCACGGCGTCCTCAAACACGTTCCAGTTGCTCCGGGACAGCACGGCCATCCTCCCGGCGCGGCCTCCCCTCACGTCTCCTGCCGCA
>NW_008236807.1:437751-439510 GCF_000691975.1 Corvus brachyrhynchos
CTAAAAACGGGATGAGGCCTGCACAGCTTGGAGAATAAGGACATCCCCAGCCACAAGAAATTCCTGCTTTTTCCTGGAATGTTGACTGAAATCCTTGGAACCGGAGTGGGAAGCCCTGCTGGCTGCCTCCCCTCACCCCAATGACGTGGATTTTGGCCGGGGGGTCTCTCCCGGTGAATTCCACGGCGTCCTCAAACACGTTCCAGTTGCTCCGGGACAGCACGGCCATCCTCCCGGCGCGGCCTCCCCTCACGTCTCCTGCAGCAGCAATTCCCGGTTATCCGCGGCCATTCCCAGCCGGAATTCCGTCCCAACGCCCCCATCCATCAGGATGATCGATTGATCGATCGATTGATTGATGATTGATCGATCGATCGATTGATCGATCGATTGATTGATTGACTGCTTCGTTTTTTAATTCTTTATGACTAATAGTCACTGGGAAGTGAATTGGATTAATCAAAGAATTCACTTGTTAAGTGTTATTAATTTAATTAATCCGTTAATTCATGTTTATTAATAATTCCCCTTTTAGGCACGGAAAGATTTTACCTTTGGAACTGGAATTTCACTTTAATTGAAACTTTTTAATGTAAAGGTTCTTCATTTAATGAATTCTTGGCTCATCTTGAGCAGCATTTATTGTTAACATTTATTATCAATACTTATTATTGATTTCGTTTTATAAATTTAATTGTTCAATTTGAAGCTTTAATTTCAATTCTTAAGCTAATTTTCTTAGTTTAATTGTTAATATTTATTACTGATAGTCCTTATTAATTTCGTTTTATACATCTAAAGTTTTTATATTTTAAACCTAAATTTCACTTTCAATTTAATTTTTAAATGTAAAGTTTTAAAATTTAATTAATTCCTGACTAATATTTATCAATAGTATTTATTATTAATATTTATTATCAATATTCAAATTGATTTCATTCCATTATTTAATTTTAAACCTTAATTTTAATTCTTAAGCTAATTTTCTTAATTCAATTGTTAATATTTATTACTAATAGTCCTCATTAATTTAGCTTTATGCATTTAAAGTTTCTACATTTGAAACTTAAATTTCCTTCTAAATTTATTTTTTAATCTTCTTAATTTAATTAATTCCTGACTCATCTTTATCAGCAGTATTTATTAACATTTATTATCAATTTAGTTTAATAGATTTAATGACTGAATCTTAAACTTTAATTTGAATTCTTAAACTTTCTTGATTTGTTAATATGTATTATTAATATTTATCTTTAATATTGTTACTTAGTTTTAAAAATGCAATCGATCTTTTAATCCTAAACTTAAGTTTACATTTTAAAATTAATTTCCTTACTTTAATGAATTGTTAATATGTATTAATATTTATCATTAGCATCATTATTTAGTTACAAATCTAATAATTCTTTTACATTTTTAGCCTTTAATGTTAACTTTAAATTTCTAAACGAATTCTCTTAATTTAATTTATTTACTCTTTATATTTATTATTACTTATTACTATTAAATTTTATTAATTTAATAACATTTTTATAAATATAAACTGAAATTTAATGTTTTAATATTTATCATTAGCATCATTATTTAGTTACAAATCTAATAATTCTTTTACATTTTTAGCCTTTAATGTTAACTTTAAATTTCTAAACGAATTCTCTTAATTTAATTTATTTACTCTTTATATTTATTATTACTTATTACTATTAAATTTTATTAATTTAATAACATTTTTATAAATATAAACTGAAATTTAATGTTA
>NW_008236807.1:439679-441420 GCF_000691975.1 Corvus brachyrhynchos
CTTTTATTATTTTATTGTTTATATTTTATTATTTATTTAATTTTAGGAAATTATTTTTCTATTTTATGATAATTTTATTTTATAGTTTTATATTTCATTTTTCATTTAATATTGACATTTTTATGACTTTAATACTTACATTTGAATGAATTTCATTATTACTTTAATATTTACATTTTTAACGAATTTAATATCTACATTTTTAATTTAATGTTAGAAAATTAATTCAATATTTATTTTCAACCATATTTTAAATTTAAATTAATTTCAAATTAAATTTAAATAAATTTTAAATTAAATTTAAATAAATTTAAAATACATTTTAAATTAAATTTAAATTAAATTTAAATACTTTTAAAATTAAATTTAAATTAAATTTAAATAAATTTTAAATGAAATCTAAATGAAATGCAAATTAAAGTTAAATTAAATTAACATTAAAATTAATACATTTAAATGAAATCTAAATAAAATTTAAATAAAATCTAAATAAATTTTAAATAAAATTTAAATAAAATTTAAATAATTTAAAAATGTGATCTAAATAGAATCTAAATAAGATTTAAATAAAATCTAAAGAAATTTTAAATGAAATCTAAATAAAATCGAAATGAAATTTAAATAAGATCTAAATAAAATTTAAGTAAGATCTAAATAAAATCTAAATAAAATTTAAATATAATCTAAATAGAATCTAAATAGAATTTAAATAAATTTTTTAATTTTAAGTGAAATCTAAATAAAATCTAAATAAAATTTAAATAAAATCGAAATAAAATTTAAATAAGATCAAAATAAAATTTAAGTAAGATCTAAATAAAATCGAAATAAAATTTAAATATAATCTAAATAGAATCTAAATAAAATCGAAATAAAATCTAAATAAAATGCAAACCGTTAAATTGTATCAATTTCATCACCCTTTAATATTTATCATTATCTTATTCGTTAGAGTGAGCAAATGAATCCATCCCGATTCAGATCCCAAACCACTCCAATTCCTCGGGAATCTCTCCCCCGTTCCCAATCCCACCTCACCCTTTTGGTTTCCTCCCACCAAGGTTTTATTGCGGATCCCTTTGCACACATCCAGGATCGCGGCTCCCACGAAGGCGATTTCGGGGCCAAAGCGGAAACTCTGCACGGAAAAATCATCAAAATCCCCCCCAAAATATTCCTGGAAATCCTGGTCATTCTTAGACCAAAATCACACAATTCCCACCAACTTTCTCTTGGAAAAAGCACCCAAAATCCCCCAAAATATTCCAGGAAATCCTGGTCGTTCTTAAAATCTTCTGGAAATTTTGCTCTTGGAAAAAGCACCAAAATCCCCCAAAATATTCCTGGAAATCCTGGTTGTTCTTAAATCCAAATTATGCAATTCCCAGCAACCTTCAGGAGAATTTTACTCCTGGAAAAAGCACCAAAATCCCTCAAAATATTCCAGGAAATCCTGGTCGTTCTTAAAACCTTCTGGAAATTTTGCTCTTGGAAAAAGCATCAAAATCCCCCCCAAAATATTCCAGGAAATCCTGGTCATTCTTACACCAAAATCACACAATTCCCACCAACTTTCAGGACATCCTTTCTCTTGGAAAGAGCAACAAAATCCCCCCAAATATTCCTGGAAATCCTGGTCATTCTTAGACCCAAAGTACACCATTCCCATCAACTCTTTGGAGACCTTTTTCATGGAAAAAGCATCAAAATCTCCCCCAAAATATTCCTGGAAATCCTGGTC
>NW_008236807.1:442598-448904 GCF_000691975.1 Corvus brachyrhynchos
TTAAAATCTTCTGGAAATTTTGCTCTTGGAAAAAGCATCAAAATCCCCCCCAAAATATTCCTGGAAATCCTGGTCATTCTTACACCAAAATCACACAATTCCCACCAACTTTCAACACATCCTTTCTCTTGGAAAGAGCAACAAATTCCCCCAAAAGTATTCCTGGAAATCCTGGTCGTCCTTAAATCCAAATGATACAATTCCCACCAACTTCCTGGACAATTTTTCTCTTGGAAAGAGCAACAAATTCCCCAAAAAGTATTCCTAGAAATCCCAGGCATTCTTCAAGTGAAATGATAGGATTCTCATCAATCTTTTGGACAACTTTTTCATGGAAAAAGCACCAAAATCCTTCAAAAATATTCCTAGAAATATTATTCACCCTTAAACCCAAATTATGCCATTCCCACCCATTGTCCATTCCTGGACAATTTTTCTTTTGAAAAGAGCATCAAAATCCCCCTCAAAATATTCCTGGAAATCCTGGTCATTCTTAAAATCTTCTGGAGAACTTTTCTCTTGGAAAGAGCACCAAAACCCCTCAAAATATTCCTAGAAATCCTGGCCACGGGCAGGGACACCTCCCACTGTCCCAGGCTGCTCCCAGCCCCAATGCCCAGCCTTTCCTTGGGCATTCCAAGGATCCAGGGGAAGCCGCAGCTGCTCTGGGAATTCCATTCCAGCCCCTGCCCACCCTCCCAGCCAGCAATTCCCAATTGCCAATCTCCCATCCAGCCCTGCCCTCTGGCACTGGGAAGCCATTCCCTGGCTCCTGGCCCTCCAGCCCTTGGCCCCAGTCCCTCTGCAGCTCTCCTGGAGCGCCTTTAGGCCCTGGAATGTGCTGGAAACTCTCCCTGGATCCTTCTCCCCTCCAGGTGAACATTCCCAGCTCTCCCAGCCTGGCTCCAGAGCAGAGGGGCTCCAGCCCTGGGAGCAGCTCCATGGATTCCTCTGGATTTGCTCCAGCAGTTCCAGGTCCTGCTGCTGTTGGATCCCACAGCTGGATCCAGCATTCCAGGTACAATCTCCTCAAAAGAAAGGATCTCCCTGAAACAAGGTCTCTATCCCAGCTCCCACTTTTCCAGCCACGGGATGGGATCACTCCACTAAAGGCCCCCAAGTGCTGGATTCCCCAGCAATCCAGGGAAAAGCAAACCCTGCAGGGTGCCAAACTGCAGGAAGTGTGCCTGTTAAAACCTTCCCAGTGGATTTGGGGTGTATCCATGGAAAACCATGCCCTCACCTGGGTCAGGTAGTACACGTGGGTGTGAGGCAGCGCGTAAAGGGTGTTGACGGCCCCTCGGAAGGTGTAAATCTGCTGGTGAGGGTCTCCCACCAGGATTTTCCCACATTTTTGGGACTGCACAATATCCACGATGGCTGCAGGGAAAAACATGGGATGGTGAGGGAAGAACCTGCTCCAAACTCAGGGCTGACGAAGGAAAAGCTCGGTTGGGATCGTGAGGGAGGAACCTGCTCCAAACCCAAGGGAAAGTTCAGGTAAAATGGTAAAACCTGAGGGGTAAATTTATTGAAATTCCAAGTATTTAAGTTCAGACGCTTCTCCCACATCCCTGAGCACATGGAAATCCCCTCTGGAAGTGGGATTGGAGTTGCAGCTCCTGGAAAAACTCACCTGGAGTGCAATCCTGGGCTTCATCCACAAAAATGGCATCGTACCCTGAGAGCTGGGGCTTGCTGAGCTGCCAAAGCTTCAAATATCCTGAGGGAAAAAATCAGGAATTTCAGGGAGAGGGGAATTCCCTCGGCATAAACCACCAGGATCTTTCAAACAAATCCCTTTCTTCCTTTTTTTTCCGGTTGTTTGGTACCATTTCTGGCCCTACTTCCTGCTTGGAATTTCCAGGACATTTGGAAGGGGTTGCAAAAAAATCTCTGTCTCCCTTTGCAATCTCAAATTTGATGACTCCAAACTTCTTAACGCCCCCAAAAATTCCCAGAAAAAGGTTTTTCCTAGTTATCTCTGGCACTATGCAGAGGAAAGGATGCGCTGGAAGCAACTTCCAACTTTTGGGCCTGAGTTTGAGCCACTAAAAAACCAGAATATCCTGAAAATCTGCACATTTTTGTCCTGGTGGGAGGAAAATTTGTTCATTTAATGGATTTTATAGACGAAAAATTGAGCCAGAGGGATATTCCCTGGTGAGCCAGTGGCAGGAAAAAAGGGATTTTCTCTTTCTGGATGCTCAGCCAGAAGCAGGAAGCATGAATCTGTTGATTTTTCCACTCCAGCCCTTTATCCCAAGGGATTTGCCATCTCTTTTACCATCACAAGTCATCTTGTATCTCTTCTCTGCGTCTCCATCCAGCTTCTTCATGTTGCGCCAAATCTCTTTGGCCTCTTCCACATTGATCTGAATTGGGAAAACACAAGGATTGGGATAAATTAGGGATCAATCCGTAAAATGGAATGGTTTGGGTGGGAAGGGATCTCAGAGCCCCTCCAGTGCCACCTCCTGCCTGGGCAGGGACACCTCCCACTGTGCCAGGCTGCTCCAGCCCCAATGTCCAGCCTGGCCTTGGACATTCCAGGGATCCAGGGGCAGCCCCAGCTGCTCTGGGAATTCCATTCCAGCCCCTCCCCACCCTCCCAGCCAGCAATTCCTTCCCCATATTCCATCTATCCCTGCCCTTTGGCAGCAGGAAGCCATTCCCCAAAAAGCCCCAGACACTTTTTTCCCATCCCAAGGAGCTCCTGGGATCCACGAGGATTTGGTGAGGAGGTTGGCTGGAAATATCCCTTAGGGAAAACTGGGATTATCCCTTTTTTCCCAAACAGCATCATCTTCCTCCCAATCTTTGATTCTCCCTCCCAACTTCTTTGGAATGTCGTTTCCAACCTCTGCTTTCTTGCAGAGCTCAGGATTTCCCCCAACCCTTTCTCTGGCTGAAGTTTTCCCCAATCCCAGCCCTTCTTCCCGAATTTCACTGAAACATGGGAAGATCCCTGCGAAACATTTTGGGAGGGGGGGGCTGAACATGGATTGTTCAATAAAATCATGGAATGCTTTGGGTGGGAAGAGACCTCAAATCCCATCCAGTGCCACCCCCTGCCATGAGCAGGGACATTTTCCACTATCCCAGGGTGCTCCAAGCCCCATCCAACCTTGGACAATTCCAGAGGCTGCATCCCCTAAACTCACTTGCTTTTCCTGTTGGCTCATAAGCTGCATTCGCCCGTGAGTGTTTTTGAACCACACGGGCGTGTGCTCCTCACAGATCTCCTCATCCGAGGAGGAAAAGAAGTTTTCCAGAGTCTGGGACACGGTTTTCCCTCTCACAAACAGGGATTGCTCCTTACGGTTCCGGAGGAGGAAGCTGATGGAGAAAGCGGACATCTTGGAGAAGTTCAGCTTGCCTTTGTCTTTGTAGCTGTGCCAGAGGTGATAAAAAGATAAAAGAGATATTAAAACACACAGGAATCCCTTTTTTTTTTGGTGCACTATCCCTGAAGAAAGCTCCAATTTATATCCCAATCCATCCTCATTATTCCTAGAATGGAATGTCTTTCCAACCTGCACAGATTTGTCCTGGTGGAAGCAGGAATTGGTTGATTTTAGATATTTTAGAGATGGAAAATTGAGCTCATCCCTGGAATTCCAGACTGTTTGCAGAGCCAGGGAATGGGATTTCCCTCTTTTATTCCTCTCTTTTTCCAGGTCATGGCTCGTTTTCCTTCCTATCCCCAGCTCCAATGGACAGAAATTGGATCATTAAAACAACTCAGGATAAGGAAATTGATTCCTCTGCTCAGGAAAAGCAGAGCCTGGAGTGGTTGTGCCGCTCCAGCGGAAATGGGAAGCAGGAAAATCTCATTCCCAGTGGATTTCCATCTCCCTCTGAGGAGCTCCTTGGCTTTGAGCTGCCCCCAAAACAGCAACAGGGTCTGTGTCAGCAAGAGCAGGGCAAGGAGGGATTCCCCAGGCTCCCATGGATGCTCAAATCCCCGGAGCATCCAACCGGATCCATTTGGAAACCACAAATAACAAATTTCCCATTATTTCTGCTGCCTCAGATCCCAAAGGTTTCCTTCAAAACCATTTCCTTTTCCTTGTCCTTTCCCTGCTTCCACAAAGAATTCCCCACTCACTGTCTCCCAATGCTTCCGAATGCCAAGGAGTGGAATGTCTTGCACGTGACATTCCTTGGAAAAACATTTTTCCCCTTCTCTGCCACAGCTTTGTTAAAAGCCACGTAAAGGAATTTCAGCTCCGGGAATTTCTCCGCGTACTTGACCAAGGTCGAGGTTTTCCCTGTGCCTGGAGAGGAGAGGAAAATAAGGAATAAAATATCCAGAGTCAGGAATGAATGATTCCAGAAATTATTCTTTTCAACCTCCCTCTCCTGCTGTCCAAACTCCACTATTCCACTTCACCCCCGATTTCAGAGAATCATGGAATTATTTAGGTTGGAAAAGTTCTTTAAGGTCAAGCCCAACCATTCTCCAGCAGTTCCAAGGGCATCCATGTCCTCCAGTGCCACATCCACAGGGTTTTTAAATCCCTCCAGGAATGGGGACTCCATCCCTGCCTCGGGCAGCTGTGCCAGGGTTGGATAAGCCTTTCCAGGATGGAATTTTTATAACATCCAACCTAAACCTATCCTGGCACAGCTTTAGGAACTGCCTGCTCCAGCCTGGATCCCTTTGCCATGGGCTCAGTCCTTCAGGAATGCTCCAGCCTGGATCCCTTTGCCATGGGCTCAGTCCCTCAGGAATGCTCCAGCCTGGATCCCTTTGCCATGGGATCATTCCTTCAGGAATGCTCCAGCCTGGATCCCTTTGCCATGGGCTCAGTCCCTCAGGAATGCTCCAGCCTGGATCCCTTTGCCATGGGCTCAGTCCCTCAGGAATGCTCCAGCCTGGATCCCTTTGCCATGGGCTCAGTCCCTCAGGAATGCTCCAGCCTGGATCCCTTTGCCATGGGCTCAGTCCCTCAGGAATGCTCCAGCCTGGGGTCCCTGTGGGGTCACAAATCCCACCAGGAATCGGCTCCAGCGTGGGCTCCTCTCTCCATGGATCCCCAGCTCCTGCCAGGACCCTGCTCCAGCAGGGATTCCCATGGGATCACAGCCTCCCTCAGGCATTCCCTCTTCCTCCAGGAGTTACAGGGAAATCTCTACTCCAGCACCTGGAGAATCTCCCTCCTTTCCCAACCTCGGGATCTGCAGGGCTGTTCCACCTTTTCCCACTCCTCCCTCCAGTGTTTTTATTCTGCCTCCATTTCTGGGAGGTTTTCCCTTAAATTTGTTATCCCAGCACAAGCTGATCCCTTTGGGATCTCAAAGTCCCTCGGACAGAGGGATCAGGGAGGGAAGGAGCAGACTGGGAATTTTCCATTGATTTTTCCAACATCATTTTGGGCTCTTACCTGCAAATGCCATAATTTTCACTGTTTGGCCAGGCTCAATCTTGTGATTCAAAATCCTCTGCTGCTCATGGGTCAGTCTGACACCACTGACATCTGACACAGTCTGACATCCACTAAAAACAGGGGAAAAAACTCCAATCAAAAGTGGGAACGGAATCCCTAAAAGAAATTCTAATTTATAAAGAAATTCCCATTTATTTTAGGGATTTAAAAATCCCTAAACTAAATCCTCCCACATAAAACAAATTAACAGGGAAACCAGGGATTGACTGATCCCATCCCATCTTGGGAGCAACTTGGTTTTTGGGAAAAGGAGAAAAGCAAGGAATGAGAAAATTTTGGAGATAAAATAAAAAAACTTGGGAAAGATTTTTTTAGGAAATACAGGAAAACATCACACACAAAACCAGGAAAATATCTTTTTAAGGGACTAAGCTGTGCTTTAAGAATGAATTTGGCACCTTAAGCTCATTAAAACCAGTTTTATCTTTGTTAGACCTCAGTGCTGGATGGATTTATCCCATTCCCCTTCTCCAGGTAAGGATAAGGAATGGAATGACTCAGTCCAGGGTAACTGCAGCCGAAAGGGAACCAAGCCTGGATCTCCACAGGCCAGGGAAGTGTTTTATTCCTTACTGGCTCTGGAGCCAGGCTGGGAGAGCTGGGAATGTTCCCCTGGAGAAGGGAAGGATCCAGGGAGAGCTCCGAGCCCCTTGCAGGGCCTGAAGGGGCTCCAGGAGAGCTGCAGAGGGACTGGGGCCAAGGCATGGAGGGACAGGAGCCAGGGAATGGCTTCCCAGTGCCAGAGGGCAGGGCTGGATGGGAGATTGGGAATTGGGAATTGCTGGCTGGGAGGGTGGGCAGGGGCTGGAATGGAATTCCCAGAGCAGCTGGGGCTGCCCCTGGATCCCTGGCA
>NW_008236807.1:449466-455996 GCF_000691975.1 Corvus brachyrhynchos
TGGAATTCCCAGAGCAGCTGGGGCTGCCCCTGGATCCCTGGCAGTGGCCAAGGCCAGGCTGGACATTGGGGCTGGGAGCAGCCTGGCACGGTGGGAGGTGCCCCTGCCATGGCAGGGCTGGCACTGGATGATTCCAAACCATTCCATGATTCCATGACAGACCCAGCAGGGAATTTGAACTCGGCAATTCCAGTTTCACAGATTTAAGGCCCAATCCTGATTTTCCTCTGGGAATTCCTGGAGAAGGTGGCAAGGACCAGGATCAGCTCCTCATCCATGTCCACCTTTTCCTGCTGTGGAACATTTTGCTCCCCATTCCATGGAATGCTCAGCATTCCCTCAGGACTCCAGGCACTGCTTGGATCACCCGGACCAGGATTACCTGGAAGCCACTCTTCCCTCTTCCAGAGGCTGCACAGTTCCAGAGGCATTTTCCATCAGGTACAAACAGTAGAAAAGATTGTAGTGAATCCTGGGAAAAAAAAGGATCAACCAGGAATTATTGCTGAGAAATCATTAATAACAAATTAAACCTCTGCAGCCGCTTCAACACCATCAATATCCTGGATACTTCCCCCAAAAAAACCCCTCAAGCTCTGCAGGAAATTATGGATATTTTGAAGTGCTTTTACCTGTTTCCTTCATCCTTATCTCATCCTCACTGCAATCCTAAAGGAATTGGTGGGATTTACCTGCACCACCAGGAACCTTTGGGAACAACAGGATCGTGAGGGAAGGAGCTCCCAGGACTTGGAACGAAGTAAAATAAATCAATTTTGGGGAGGTAGTAAAAAAGTGAAATTGTTAGAGCTGAGCAGGAAGTTCCTTGAAATCCTGCTTTTATTTCGGGAAAAATGGTTGGGTTTTCTTGGAATTCTGCTCGGAAAAGTGCCAGCAAAGGCACCGTGGGGACAGCTCTGAGTGTGGCCTCTCCCTCAGCCCTGCCAGCTTTGGGTTCCAGGGTCTTCCATGCAAACACAACCTGGGATCAGAGTCCGCGGGATAATTCTGCTCTCCTGAACCACGATCAACAGCAGAGCCTGGGGGTAGGGGGAGCTGAGAGGGAATTTGGGGCTGCTTTGGGATTTCAAAGTGAAGCACTTCTTGTTTCAGGATGGTTTTGTGGGAGGTTTTGAACTCTGAAAAGAATTCTTGGTGGTTTTTTACTGCAGAGGGAAGAGCAAAGAGACTCTTTGCTTTGCATTGTGTTGACAACAACTGGTTTAAAATTAACCTGGGTTCTCCATCAGGGCTTTCCCACTGTGGTTTTCCCTCTTTTAGGGCAGTTTTGCTGGTTTTTTCCACTCCCCAGGACAGATTTTGTGTCTCCCATCGGATGATTTGGATTAAAATTAACCTGGATTCTCCATCAGGGCTTTCCCACTGTGGTTTTCCCTCTTTCAGGGCAGTTTTGCTCCTTTCTTCCACTCTTCAGGACAGATTTTGTGTCTTCCACCATGATGTGAACTCTCAGAATATTAATTACTGCAGGGGCTGCAAACAGGGATCAGGCAATTCCTCCAGGACACATTTCCTCCTGATTCCCTAAATCTCAGTGTGGTCATTCCCAGTTTTTCTGGGCTGGAGATGCTAAAATCCCTGGATTTTGACCTTGAGCACAACTCTCATTGCTGGCCAGGGCCATCCTGCCACATTTTCTGCAGGTTAATGACTTGATCCAGCAATTATCCATCATTAACAGCCCACACAAATATCCCAAATTCCCTGAGGAAGCAGAGGATGAACCTCTCCATGTCCCACAGGCTGGGTTAGAACTCCCAGCTTCCAGAGCCATCTAATTCCTGGCTAGTTTCATTCTCCAGGCCAGTTCCTTGCCAGTTTTCTCCCAAGAAGGATTTACCTGTGTCCTTCATCCTCATCCTCACTGCAATCCTGATGGAATCCGAAGGAATCTGTGGGGAAGATCCTTTTGGTTTTGGGAACAAAAGGATCGTGAGGGAAGGAGCTCCCAGGACTTGGAACGAAGTAAAATAAATCAATTTTGGGGAGGAAATAAAAACGTGAAATTGTTGGAGCCGAGCAGGAAGTTCCTTGAAATGCTGCTTTTATTTTGGGGACAAAAGAGGGGTTTTTTTGGAATTCTGCCTGGAAAAGTGACAGGATAAAGGGGAATGGCTTCCCACTGCCAGAGGACAGGGATAATGGGATATTGGGAAGCAATTCCCGACTGGGAGGGTGGTGAGGCCCTGGAATGGAATTCCCAGAGAAGCCGTAGCTGCCTCATCCCTGGAAATGTCCAAGGCCAGGCTTGGAGCAAGCTGGGAGAGTGGGAAGCGTCCCTGGGCGTGGCAGGGATGGAATGGGAAGCTCCTGACCTGTTGGTGATGGGAATGCCCCTGTCCCTCATGGCAAACAGCAGCGTGGCCATGCAGTAAAGCACCTCGGTCACCTCCACCACGGACAGCTCGGAGCGGGGGCTCCGCAGGCATTCCAGGAGCCTCCGGATGTCGCCGACGCCGTCGGAGAACAGCACCATGACCGCAAGGATGGCCCACATCTTCTCAGCCTGGGGTGGGCAAGGACAAGGGAGAGTGAGGAGAAAGCTTGGAGATTTCGGGAGGATGGAAAACATCCCCCTTGGATGCTGGAAAATTCCATGAGGAGCTGTTAAATCCTCCTCAGTCGGCCTGAATTATCCCAGAGGGAGAAACTTGGGACACAGAAGGGGGGAGATGGGACCTCAAAGCAGCAGGAAGTTGGTAAAAAACCACAAATAAGAATAAAACCCACCCCTGCCTTGCTCTTTAAGTCTGGGAATTTGTGGAGCACACAGACTTGAGCCTTTGGGAAGAGGGGATGGCTTCCCAAACTCCGGAGAACCGCGCTGGGATCCACCTTTGGGCCCGTGGCCGTGGATGACACCAACCTGTGCAGGAGGAACAACAAGGGATTTACTCTCCAAGGAAATTGTGTCTCCTCCAAAGCCCCCCCAGAGAGGCTGCAGGAGGTTTCATTCATCCCTGCTGTGTTTCCCATGGAATTGCAGCAGCTGGAACACGGATTTCCAGCCCATTCCTGCGCCAGGAGTCATTTAGATGAGTAATTTCCAGTTCTGTGACACACAGAACCTGGAATAACTTCCTGCATCCAGCCCTCAGCCTGGAAGTTCCTTCTGGCTGTCTCCAAGTCTCCTTTAGTGGAATACCGTGCCCAGGGGTTGGAACGGGATGATTTTAAGGTTCCCCTCCAATCCAAACCATTCCATGATTCCAGCAGGCGGATCCGCCTTGCTCCTAACCCAATTCCACCCTTGCTCTCTGGATCACAGGGATCTGAGCAAAGCACTTGTGGTTCTCAAGGATTTGTCTTGGGATTGGGCTGGTTGGGAGCTGTGAGGGGATAAATCAATGCAGATCCAGGAAATCTGCTTTCCAGGAATGGGAAAAGAGGAAAATTCTATTGGAAATAGAATCATGGAATCATGGTCTCTACAGCTCCACATCAGGCAGGGCAAGACTAATTCCAGCCCCTTTCTACCTTTCCAGATTTCATCCTCTACCTGTACATTCCCTGGAATCCTGGGATCAGTTTTGGGCTTGGGAATGGAGCTGGGAAGGGGCTGGAGCCCCAGGAGCGGCTGAGGGAGCTGGGAAGGGGCTCAGGCTGGAGCAAAGGAGGCTCAGGGGGGACCTTGTGGCTCTGCACAAGTCCCTGACAGGAGGGGGCAGCCGGGGGGGTCGGGCTCTGCTGCCAGGGAACAGGGACAGGAGAGAGGGAACGGCCTCAGGCTGGGCCAGGGGAGGTTTTGATTGGATTTAGGGAAAATTTCTCCATGGAAAAGGTTGGAAAGCATTGGAATGGGCTGCCCAGGGCAGGGGTGGAGTTGCCATTCCCGGGGGGATTTCAAATCCCTGTGGATGTGGCACTTGGGGATGTGGGCAGTGGTGGCCTTGGCAGTGCTGGGAATGGTTGGACTCAATGTCCTAGAGGCCTTTTCCAAGCTAAATAATTCCATGATTCCAGGATCTTGTGTCCAAACAGACTCAGAAGAAGAAAAGGAAAGTTTTGTACCTATTTTTAGTGTTTTTTCCTATTAAAATCACTTCTCCTCCTGCATTCCCACATCTCCCACCTGTTTAGAAGACAAACCCATCCCTCTCCCGGCAAATCCCGGGATCCAATGGAAAAAACCCCAAAGCAAGGAAAATCTGAGGATCTACAGGTGCAAAATGGACTCACCTGATCAGCCCCAAGACACATCCCTCCTGCTCCTTGGTTATGGAAAACTCCTGCAGGATCTGCTCAACCCTGCGCAGGGCCGTGTCCTCCTTCATCAGGTACCGCTGGTAGAGCTTTTTCCAAGGAATAAACTGGAATGGGAAGCACAGAGCAGCAGCTTTCAGCTCCCAGCATTCTGAACCGGGATTCCAGGGGAAAGGAGCCAATCCAGGAGGCTCCCAAAGTCCCGGAGTTGAAAAAGGAGCTGGATGGGAATGGGAGATGAGGAAGGAAAGAGGAAAAAATGAGGGGAAAAAGAGGGGGGAAAGAGGGAAGAGAGGGGGAAAAAGAGAGGGGGAAAAAAGAGAGGGGAAAAAGGAGAGGGAAAAAGGAAGAAGGGGAAGAAGAGGGGAAAAAAGAGAGGAAAAAAGAGGGGAAAAAAGAGGGGAAAAAGGAGGGGAAAAAGGAGGGGAAAAAGGAGGGGAAAAAGGAGGGGAAAAAGGAGGGGAAAAAGGAGGGGAAAAAGGAGGGGAAAAAGGAGGGGAAAAAGGAGGGGAAAAAGGAGGGGAAAAAGGAGGGGAAAAAGGAGGGGAAAAAGGAGGGGAAAAAGGAGGGGAAAAAGGAGGGGAAAAAGGAGGGGAAAAAGGAGGGGAAAAAGGAGGGGAAAAAGGAGGGGAAAAAGGAGGGGAAAAAGGAGGGGAAAAAGGAGGGGAAAAAGGAGGGGAAAAAGGAGGGGAAAAAGGAGGGGAAAAAGGAGGGGAAAAAGGAGGGGAAAAAGGAGGGGAAAAAGGAGGGGAAAAAGGAGGGGAAAAAGGAGGGGAAAAAGGAGGGGAAAAAGGAGGGGAAAAAGGAGGGGAAAAAGGAGGGGAAAAAGGAGGGGAAAAAGGAGGGGAAAAAGGAGGGGAAAAAGGAGGGGAAAAAGGAGGGGAAAAAGGAGGGGAAAAAGGAGGGGAAAAAGGAAAGAGGGGAAAGAGGGGAAAAAAGAAAAAAACAAAAAAAAAGGAGAAAAGGGGAGAAAAAAAGGGGAGAAAAAAAGGGGAGAAAAAAAGGGGAGAAAAAAAGGGGAGAAAAAAAGGGGAGAAAAAAAGGGGAGAAAAAAAGGGGAGAAAAAAAGGGGAGAAAAAAAGGGGAGAAAAAAAGGGGAGGAAAAAAGGGGAGGAAAAAAGGGGAGAAAGAGAAGAAGAAGGGGAAGAAAGAGAAGAAAAAGAGGGGAAAGAAGGGAAAAAAGAGGGAAATAGAAGAGGGGAAAAAAAAGACGGAAAAGAGGGGAAAAGAGGCAAAAAGCCTCAAAGGCTGCAAACAGGGCTGGTTTTTTGGGAACGATGGGAACAGGGCGATGCTGCTCCAGTTTCAAACATCCAAACATTCCATAAATTCATCCATTTAATTCACATGTTCCACCCCATGCCCGGGATCTGCTCTGAGGCTTAAAATCCCTGAGTCCACGAAGGGCTGTCGTCCCAATCCCACTGTTTGGATTTCTCCAGGAAAACCAGGGAGGACGGAGTTTTCGGATGTGTCAGGGAGGGAGGAGCAGATGTGGGAGAGGATTTGGGAACATCCCATCTCTGCAGCTCTGCACGCCCATGGCACAACTCCTGCATCGTGTCCAGCCTTATCCATCCAAATCGATGGGAATGGCATGAAGGAAAACTTGGATCTCCATCAAAATGTGGGCTGAGGGCACTCACCACCACTCTGAGTGTTCCCAGTGGGAATGGGGAGCAGGGCTGGTTGTTCCCAAGCTGCTTTTTGTGGGATTTAGGGATCTTTCCTGCTGCCAAAACAACTTCCAGATGTTCGCCTTGACTCCGGATGAACCAAAATCCATAAAAACAGAGCTCCAGGATTTTCCCCTAAATCCATCAGGTGACAGGAGACACCACAAACACACCCAGAGGCTTGGGGATCAAGCAGGAATTCCCTGGATGATGCCTCAGGAAAAAAAACCACCGAAAGGGGATTTTATGGAATCCTTCTTTCCATGTATGGGAAGGAATGCGGCTCCAAGATGGATTTTGGATAGAGGGTGGCAATTTTAGGTCCAGAAGACCTAAAAATTCAAGGAATCAAGGGATTCAAAGGAACAAAGAGAGCCAGACAGAGCATGGATGATCCCATGGGATAATCCCAGAGCATTCCTTACCAGCGGATCCCGGATTATCTCCCTCCAGGAGTGACACACCAGGCTCAGGTTCTGGTACAGATCCGGCACGGGCAGGAAGGCAAAGATATTCCTGAGGACTTCGGCAGGAAGATCTTCCATCGTTCCCTGAGGCACTTCCCAGTTCCGAGTGCCCAGGAGCCCGTAGTGGGTGTCGGGAAGGGGGTTCACTTTCAGGGATTGCGAG
>NW_008236807.1:456015-458944 GCF_000691975.1 Corvus brachyrhynchos
AGGTCTGGAATTTTCTTGTCAGGCTCCCCCCACGGATCCTGCTCTTCCTTGGGAACGCCTGAGGCCGCAGTGGGAAGAGCCCTTTTCCTGGAATGTCCCCTGGGAGCTGCCACGAAGTCCTGGTCATCCAGACAAAGCGAGGAATTGCTGCTGGTGTCCCTCGTGTCCCTGAAGGAATCACTGGATCCAGGGAAAAAGGGATCCAGCGGCTCTTCCTTGATCCCACAGCTCCTCATCCCTGCAGCCCCCACTTGTTGCTTCTCTTGTCGTTTTCCGAAGAAATCCAGGATGTTCCTCTGCCGGCCGGGTCCTGCACAAAGGGGGAGAGTGGGAATGAATTCCATGGAAATCAGGGAATGCTCGGCTCCTCCCAGAAGGTGGGAGCTGTTCCAGGTGCTCCAGAAGAACTCGGGAGTTGAATTTGGGATTTTGGTGCCAGGTCCCAGCTCAGCAGGGAATGTTCTCTGGGGAGAGAGTGAGGTACAGGCAAAATTCCAATCAAAACGGGCCTGAATCCCACGTTCCATGGCCACTGAGGCACTCAGGAATAATTCAGGATGATTTTTCCTTGCTTTCTGCCTGTCTGCTCAGCCACAGGTGCGGGAGGCAGCAGAGATTTTGAGGCCTCAAATAAAATAAAATTAAAATGAAATAAAATAAAATAAAATAAATAAAATGAAGTACAAAAATAAAATAAATAAAATAAATAAAATACAAAAAAAAGAAATATAAAAAGAAAATGAAATGCAAAAATAAAATTAAATTAAATACAAAAATAAAACAAATAAAACGAAATACAAAAATAAAATAAAATACAAAAAATATAAATAAAATGAAATATAAAAATAAAATGAAATGCAAAAATAAAATAAAATTTAAAAATTAAATTTAAAAATTACACAAAATAAAATACAAAAATAAAATAAATAAAATGAAATATAAAGATAAAATAAAATGAAACACAAAAATAAAATAAATAAAATCAAATTAATTTTAAAAATTAAATTTAAAATTATATAAAATAAATTAAAATAAAATGAAATGCAAAAATAAAATAAATAAAATCAAATTAATTTTAAAAATTAAATTTAAAATTATATAAAATAAATTAAAATAAAATGAAATGCAAAAATAAAATAAAATTGAAATAATATAATGTAAAATCCATAAAATTGATAAAGTAAGTAAACAAATAAAGCAATGAAATAAACCAGCAAATTATTAAAATACAATAAATAAAACCTAAAGAAAATAAAAATAATAAAGGCAGAAAATAAAATACAAAGTAACAAAATAAAAGAACAACGACATAAAAATCATAGAAATATTATTAAAACACTGTAAAATAACATTAAAAATAACAAAACAAAACCAAAAATAAAATAAAATAAATAAAATAAAACGAATAAAATCACAACCTTACTCTCTCAGAAAGGGAATTAGTCAAGGAAACGCTTTTTCATGGAATAATGGAACGGGTTGGGTTGGAAAGGACCTCAGAGCCCCTCCAGTGCCAGCCCTGCCATGGCAGGGACACCTCCCACTGTGCCAGGCTGCTCCAGCCACAATGACTCGTCTTTGGACACTTCCAGGGATCCAGGGGCAGGCCCAGCTGCTCTGGGAATTCCATTCCAGCCCCTGCCCACCCTCCCAGCCAGCAATTCCCAATTCCCAATCTCCCATCCAGCCCTGCCCTCTGGCACTGGGAAGCCATTCCCTGGCTCCTGGCCCTCCAGGCCTTGGCCCCAGTCCCTCTGCAGCTCTCCTGGAGCCCCTTTAGGCCCTGCAAGGGGCTCTCAGCTCTCCCTGGATCCTTCCCTTCTCCAGGGGAACATTCCCAGCTCTCCCAGCCTGGCACAGAGCAGAGGGGCTCCAGCTCGCTCCCAGAATTCCCAGGCAGCACCTCTGGGATGTGTCCGTGTCCCCTGGGTGTGATGAAGGCCTCGATTTCCTCCTCCTCTGCCTCGTCCCTGGCTCAGGGGCTGCCTGAGGGGCAAGGAGCCTTCGGCGCTCTGGGCCAGAGCTTCGCACTCGGGGGCTGTGAGGTGCCTCTTCTTGAACCTCTTCATCCCTGTTTCCACACAGGAGAACAAAAAATAAAAGGAAAAGCCCCAAATCCAAACTGTCAGGGAACGATGACACTGAATCCACCAGCACAAAAGCACGGTTTCCCCTCAGGAATTTTTAGAGGTCCCGGTGTTTCAGCGAGGAGTTTTTCTGGAGGGATGGGACAAGATGGAATGGCTGAGAGCAGGGATAGACGGGATGTGGGGAAGGAATTCCTGGCTGGGAGGGAGGGGCTGGGCTGGAATTCCCAGAGCAGCTGTGGCTGCCCCTGGATCCCTGGAAGTGTCCAAGGCCGGGGTGGATGGAGCTTGGAGCAGCCTGGGACAGTGGGAGGTGTCCCTGCCCATGGAATGAGGTGGAATTGGAGGAGCTTTAAATTCCCTTCCAACCCAATCCAGTCCGGAATTCTGGGATTCTGTTTGGTTGTTCCACCACGAGGCTTTGGAACAAGAGGACAACAAAAAAAAAACCCCAGAATCCTGGAAGGTTTTCCAGATTTTTTTTCTCCAACACCACACGGAGGAAGCAGCTTCAACATCTGTGGGAATGCAAAGTGACTCCTGCATCTCCAAGATGCCCATGGAGGCTCCATCCCACGGGAAAAACGACAATGATTTACCCCAGGAAGATCAATCCGACCTTTCCCAAACAGATCCAAGCTGGGATCCTCCATTATGAAGGAAATTTAACCCACTTGCAGTTAAGAAGCAGCACAAAATCCCCCCAGGAATTATTCTGATAAAATAATCAAACCTTACGTGGAGTAGGCGCAAACTCCTCTCTTCTGGCCAGAAAAAAAATCCACAGAATGCAACTTTTTTCCACAAAAAATCCTCAGGAAGATCCCCAAAAGCAGCAGGAA
>NW_008236807.1:458985-460110 GCF_000691975.1 Corvus brachyrhynchos
AGCAGTTTCACTTTCGCTTCCTCTAATTTATTTGTTTCTATTTCACACGTATGCAGCAGCCATTAAAAAAAAAAAAAAAAAAAAATCCGCTGTCCTTGCAGGGCAGGATCCAAGGATCAGCGTAGTTATTCCTTGGATTGGATGATTTTAGGGCTCTTTTCCAACCGAAATGATTCTCTGGATGTGCTGCTTCCTCCTTTTCAGCCGAGTCAGCTCAGCCGAGCAGAGTTAAAAAGCACTCAGCTCCCTGGGGAGGCTGCTTTCCAACATCCCAATTTCTTCAAAACATGGAAAAGGAGGCAAATAAAAGGAAAAAAAAAAAACCGATCCAAGACAGTCCCGTGGCTTTTAGGGACGTGGTGGCTCTGGCAGTGCTGAGGGAACGGCTGGATTTGATGATCTTAAGGATCTTTTCCAACCTAAATCACTCTGTGATTCTACATAAAAATGGGATTTCTCGCTCAGCCTTCACCCGCGTTCCTGTTTTTTCCCGTTTTCCCGAGATTTCCTGTGGCTGACACCACGGCAGGGCGCCTGTGGCTTCCATCCCACCAGGAATGTCAGCCGGGAGATGACATTCCAGCCGGGAAGTGAGAGGATCTGCCACCAGAGGACGGGGAAAGCTCCAGAGGGACGAGAAACGTTTGGGAGAAAGTTGGAGCCGCTCCCCATTTCCCCCCAGAACGTCGTTTCCAAACCCTTTTCCCACATGGATGCACCGACCTCGTCCAGAGGATCCCCTCATTTCCAAGTTCTCCCCATGCCAAGCCCCCCATTCCCAAGGCTCCTTCCACGCCAAGGGTCCCCTCAGTGCCGATCCCCCAATTCCAAGGATTCCCCCATTCCCAAGGAGACCCCCCCAAACGCCAAGGAATGCCCTTTTTAACCCCTTCTCAGCCAAGAGCCCCCCGCTCCGTTACCAAGCGTTCCCCCTTTGCCGAACCCCTCAATTCCAAGCATTCCCCCGTTTTCAAGGGTCTCCCATTCCCAAGGCTCCCTCAGTGCCAAGAGTCCCCTCAGTGCCGATCCCCCAATTCCAAGGATTCCCCCATTTCCAAGGAGCCTCCCAATGCCAAGGAAGCCACTTTTTAACGCTGTCTCAGCCAAGGGCCCCCTGCCCCGCGC
>NW_008236807.1:460235-468988 GCF_000691975.1 Corvus brachyrhynchos
CCCCGCCCCCTCCGCGTCGACCAATCAGAACCCGGCACCCTAGCCAGCGCTGTCCAATGGGGCAGCACTTCCGGGTTGGGCGGGGTTTATTTACCCGTCGGTGACGCCACGGGCTCCGCGTGTGACGTCACGGGCGCTCCGCGGCGCGCGGGTGGGTTGGAAAAGCCGGGAATGTTCCCGCGGGAATGCCGCGGCCTGGGATAAACTGGGGAGGGAATACGGGAGGGATCCCCGGCCTGCGGGAGCGGCCCCTTCCCGGGAGCCCCGAGGGAAACGGGAATTTCTGGTTTTCCTGAGGGGAAAGGGAATTTCCCGCTCGTTTTGGAGGGAAAAGGGAATTGCTGCTTTTCCTGAAGGACGGGTTGGTGTCTGGCCGTCCACGGGGAAAAGGAAATTATTCATTTTCCACAGAAAAAGGGGAATTGCAGGTTTTCCCGAGTGAAAAGGGAAATTTATGGATTTCCAGCTGATTTCTGGCTTTCCGAAGAGGAACAGGAATTTTCGAGTTTTCCCAATGGGAATGAGAATTTCTGTGTTACCAGAGGGAGAGGCTGGTTTCTAATTTTCCTGAGGGAAAATGGAATTCCTGTTTTTCCTGAGGGAGACGCTGGATCCTCGTTTTCCAGGTGGAAAAGGAAAATTCTGTTTTCTGAAAGCAGTGGCTAGTTCCTTGTTTTCCCGAGGAAAAAGGAAGATCCTGGTTTTCCTAAAGGAAGAGGGAATTTCAGGTTTTCTGGAGGAAGAGGTGGGGTCCTGCTTTTCCTGATTGAAAAGAAATTGTCCATTTTTTCCTGAGGAAAAAGGGAATTTGGGGATTTGCTGAGGGAGACTCTGGCTCCTGGTTTTCCTGAAGGAAAGGAGAATTTCCTGGTTTTCCTGATGGAAAGATCAGATCCTGGGTTTCCTAAGGAAAAGGAGATCTTATTTTCTGGAGGGAAAGACCAGCTCCTCATTTTCCCAGGGAAAAATGAAATTTCTGCTTTTACCAAGGGGTGGCTGCTTTCCGAATTTTGGAGAGGGAGAGGAAAATTCCTGGTTTTCCTGAAGGAGAGACCAGATCCCAGTTTTCTGAAGGGAAAAGGAAGGCTTTAATTATCCTGAGGGTGAAGGAAAATTTTTAATTATCCTGGGGGAGAAGGAAATTCCCGCTCATCCCAAGGGAGAGGCCTCCCTCAGGTTTGTGGATTTCCTGAGGGAAAAATTCCCCTTTTTCTGGAAGGAGACACCAGGCTCTGCTTCTCCTGAGGGAAAACCTCATTCCCGCTTATCCCAACCATGATACCCACCCCTTCCCAACCCCAAAATCCCGATTTTTTTTGCCTCTTTCCCCTCAGGCCCGGATCCATGGCGGAGCGGGAGAGGCCGCGGCGGCTCCTGAGGCTGGTCCAGGAGGGAAAACTGGATCTCCTGCGGGATGAGCTGAGGCTGGATGACATTCCAGAGGCTCCCAGCTGGCGCTGGGGACGTTTGGGAGACTCCCTGCTGCACCACGCGGCGCGGCTCGGACACCGGGATGTGCTGGAATTCCTGGTCCGGGAGATTGGGATGGACGCGGAGGTGACCAATGGGGATTACAAGAGGCCGATCCATGAGGCTGCTTCCATGGGACACTGGGAATGTGTGTCCTTCCTGCTGGAGATGGGGGCGAGCGTGGATTGCTTGAAAAAGGCCGACTGGTGGGTGCTGGGATTTGGGATTGGGTGGAGAAGGGTGGGGGAGGAGTTTAAGGATCATCCAGTGCCAGCCCTGCCATGGGCAGGGACACCTCCCACTGTGCCAGGCTGCTCCAGCCCCAATGTCCAGCCTGGCCTTGGGCACTGCCAGGGATCCAGGGGCAGCCCCAGCTGCTCTGGGAATTCCATCCCAGCCCCTGACCACCCTCCCATCCAGCAATTCCCAATTCCCAATCTCCCATCCAGCCCTGCCCTCTGGCACTGGGAAGCCATTCCCTGGCTCCTGGCCCTCCATGCCTTGGCCCCAGTCCCTCTGCAGCTCTCCTGGAGCCCCTTTAGGCCCAGAATGTGCTGGAAGCTCTCCCTGGCTCCTTCTCTTCTCCAGGAGAACATTCCCAGCTCTCCCAGCCTGGCTCCAGCCCTGGGAGCAGCTCCATGGATTCCTCCAGACTCTCTCCAACAGCTCCATATCCTGATACTGGGATCCCAGAGCTGGATTCCATGTGGGATCACCAGAGTGGAGCAGAGGAGCAGAATTCCCCCCTCCCCTGCTGCCCACGCTGTGGATCCAGTTGGATTTTTGGGATCGATTCCAGCCCTATCACTGCTTTCCCCCTGTTTCTCCTAAAAGTTGTAAATCACTGCTCCACTCTTCTCTTAGGGATGGAGATTCCTGGAAAAGAAACCAGGATTCTCCCCAACCCCCAGATGAAAGGCTGGGAAGGTCCTTTGGAGCTGAACTGCCACAAATCCAAAGGCAGCATTCCAGAGCTGGGAATTGAGGCTGTGCCAGCGTGGAGCTGACATCAGGGGGAGCAGAGGGAGGCAGAGATGCCATGGATTTGTGTGGCAGTGCCCTTCCATCCATGGATTAAAACCAGGGAGCTCTGTGCTTCCTAAGGTGTATCCCAACCTTTGGAAAAAGTCTCATTTGCCTTAAAAACACAGGATGCTCTGAGGGACTGCATGGAAAAGGAGCTGGAGTATTCCCAGCCTGGAAAAACAGTGCTGTAAAATCTCCTGGATCCTCAGGCAAAGCACCTAAATCCAGGGAAATCCCCATCCCTAAGGGAAGAGTGGAGCAGTAATTTACACCTTTTAGGAGAAAAAGGGGGAAAGCAGCAATAGGGCTGGAATTGATCCCAAAAATCCGATTCGTTGTCTCAGGTTATCCTGTTTTTACCCGGATCTTCTTCCAGGACTCCCCTCATGATGGCTTGCACCAGGAAAAACTTGGAAGTGATCAAAACTCTGGTGGAGCACGGAGCCAACCCATTGCTGAGGAATAAGGATGGCTGGAATTGCTTCCACGTTGCCAGCAGGGAGGGACACCCCGAGGTGCTCCGGTACCTGCTGGATGTGTCCCCAGGCTGCTGGGACACGGAGAGCACCACGGGGAGAACTCCTCTGCACACAGCAGGTACAGCAGGGATGGATCCAGGGAATCTGGGAGATGGGAGCAGTGGAAAGTGTGGAAAAGGGACGGTGTTCCAGCTCGTGGTTGTTTTGGAGAAGGAAAAAGTCAGGGAAACTGGGAGTGGTGGATCCGTCTGGGATCCTCCACTAGCTTTGGGATTCTTGGATCAAGGAGTTCATCTCCATGTCTCCAAGGAGTGGTGGATCCATCTGGGATCCTCCACTGGTTTTGGGATTATTGGATCAAGGAGTTCATCTCCATGTCTCCAAGGAGTGGTGGATCCATCTGGGATCCTCCACTGGCTTTGGGCTCCTTGGATCCATCCATCCATCCATCCATCCATCCATCTCCATCTCTCCCTGGCGCAGATGGATCCGAGCTCTCTTGACTTGGAATATGGATCTGATTTTCCTTCCCAGTGTGTAAAGCTGGGAATTGCTCTTGGAAAACCTCCACAGCTCCAAGCACATCCTGGCATTTTAAATTCCTGAAAGCAGCAGAGCTGCCGAGAGGAACCTTTTGGGATCTGCCTGTGGATGGATTTCTTTACCCCAGCCTCGGGCTGGGCCAGGGGAGGCTCAGGTTGGATGTTGGGAAAATTTCTCCATGGAAAAGGTTGTAAAGCTTTGGAAAGAGCTGCCCTGGGCAGGGGTGGAGTCCCCATTCCTGGAGGGATTTAGAATCCCTGTGGATGTGGCACTTGGGGACATGGGGCAGTGGTGGCCCTGGCAGTGCTGGGAATGGTTGGACTCGATGGCTTTTCCAACCAAAATGACTCCATGATTCCAACAAGAAACTCCAGATTTTGGAGTTCTCCCCTTGCTCTCACCCCATGGTGAGAATTCCGGAGGGCCTTTCTGCAAAGGGGAAGGACAATCCCTGCTGGGAATACACAGGAGCTGTTAGGGTTGGAGCCCACCACATCCAATTCCCTTTCCCTGCCCTTTTCCCTGCTTTTAAAGGATATTTAAAGGGAATGGGCAGGTTTAGGAATCACAGCCATCCTCAGGATTGCTGGGAAGCAGAAGGGCTCACACCACATCCAGAGTGGGAATTAAGCTGCGTATTCCCGGTCCCAGCAGTGTCTCCGGAGGAGAGAGATGATCCCTGGCTACCCAAACCCCTTTCCCAAAGAATTTAACCGGGATTGACTCTCTGGAAGGACCTGAGGTGTTGTGAGGAGCCCCTGTGGTGCTGTCACTCATCTCTTGATCTCTTGCTGGCTGTGCTGCTCCCAGGCTGTCATTCCATGCCTTTTCCAGCCCTTGCTCCGTCACTCTCGGCTCATCAGTGGTGACAATTCCAGCCCTTGGGCACCTCAGTCCTTGTGCTTGACCTGGGAATGAAAAAAGCAGGGAAGGAGTTGTTTGTGGGATCGGAGCAGGTTGCCTGAAGTGGCTGATCCCGATTTTTTTCTGTTCTCCTGTCCCTGCTCAATCCCAGGTGTTGTTTCTGTGGAGCTGGCAGCTCCTCTCCTGGCAGGAGGTGGATGTTGGGTTGGGATCTGGGAGTTGAGGGTCTGGGATAGGGTCAGGAGCACAGGGTGAGCTCTGGGATTTGGGATTGTCCTGTGGGAAAGGGGGGATTTTGACCTTGAGCTGGAAGTTTCCTCCCTGCCTTGGGATATGGGAATACAGTTGGGATCCAGCACCTGGATCCTGCCTCACAGAGGTGTCTCCACCTGTGTTTTCTTTGGCAAAGCCACCAATCCACAATTTGGGATTTCTGGAATTTCCTGATCCAGCCAGACCCTGGAGCAGCAGCCTGTGTGGGAGCGACTGGGAATCGGGAAAGGCTGGAATTACAGAATTATGGAATTACGGAGTTATGTCTTAAACTCCCAGTGCCATTTGAACCCAGGCTGATCCCAAACTGCTGCTCCACGGTATCCCCACACATATCCCAGTGGATATTCCCAGCTCCTGAAGCAGGAGCAGGGGCAAGGGGCTGGAGATGGTGCTGGAGCTGCCGGGGGCGGGGGGAAATCATGTCAGGAGAAATTTCCTTTTCCATGGATTTCCATCCCAAGGGTGTGGATGGGAGCACACTGACCCATGACCAGGCCAGCTGCCTTCCCGGCTCGTTATCCCTGGATTGATGAAGCCTCATTTTCTCCCTCCTGCAATTCTTTTTTATATTAACAAGGGCTGATTCCTTCAGCTTTGTTGCTTCCTCTATCCATATCCCGAGGGAAGAAAGCTGGGAAGAGGTAATTAGAGGAAGTGGAATGCAGCAGTGGATCAGCTTTCTCGTGTCTCTGTTCCTGAAAAAGGATAGGATTGTGTTGCTTGGAGGGATTTTTCTTCCCATGACTTCCAAAAATCCCTTTCCCAGCGTGGCTCTGCCTGTGTTTCCAGCAGCTCAGGTGAAGAATAGGCAGGGAGCAGGAGCAAAGAGCCAAAATCCGGGAATCCCTCACTGGAATTCCAACTGAAAGTTGTTCCTGGGAACACACATTTCCTAGGAACCCTTTTTCCATCACCTGATGGAGCAGCTCCAGGCTTGGTTTGGTATTCTTTTTTTCTTTCCTATATTCCATTTGTTTTCCAAAATGATCTGAAAGGGGAAAAAGAAAAAAAAAAAAGCTGGATCAAGGCTGTGTAAATGTTTAAAATGTTTAAAAAATCAGGGGAAAAAAGGGAATATTTCTGTGCCACGGCTTCAAATCCTCCCCCTCTGCTGTTGTTTTCCCTCTGAGACGGGTGAGGATGATGAGATGGGAGTGGCTGAGGAGGGCTGGGAATGTTATCCAGCATTTCCCCAGCTCCCTGCTTTGTGTTCCTTTTGCTTCTCCCAGATTCCAGTTCGGGAATGAACAAAATCACTGGGAGAAACCCTTTTTGTTTCAGCTGAACTCTGCGGACGCTCTCCCACGAGGCAGACAGTGCCCATTCCATATCTTTTCCCTGCTTTCCCTCACGCTTCCCTATGGGATCAGGGGCAGGGAAGCCTTTTCTTAAATCACACCACAAAACTGAAGTCGAAAGCCCTGAATTCCATCCAGCCCCTTCCCTCATCCCAAAAGGATCAGCAACCCGAGTGTGCCTCGCTGTAGGGCCACGGTGCCATGAAAACACCAACGATCCATGTTTTTCCTGTCTTTTCCCAGCGATGCACGGCTGTGCCCAGGTCGTGGAGCTGCTCCTGGAGCGGTAAGCAGGCTCCTTCCAGCTTTTCCTCCCCCCACCTCCGGTTCCCTGCCAGGATTTGGACACAAAGGATGCTTGTGCTGCTCCGTTTGGGAAGCGTGGCTGCACAGCTGCCCTGCCCTGATCCTGAGGCTGTCTCTTCATGCTCCAGCTTTTTCCCAGCTGGCTGAAAACCTTGGGGACAAGGACTCCCTTGGGATGGGCTCCCTCTTGGTTATGCCAAATCCCAATTATGTAACTCAGCCCTGGGATTTTTTTGTCCCTGCTGATTCATTCCTGGTGCCTCCGATGTGGCTGAGACTGGATGACAACAACCAAAGGGATTCCTGGCAGCTCCATGCTGGGAGCAGCTTCCCTAGGCTGAGCTTCTCCTTGCTTTTCAGGCTCCTGGAAAATTGGTGGGAAGTGGCTTTAAAGCAGCTCTGTTCCCTTCCAAAGTGTTGGAGCTGGAGCAGCTTTCCCTGGGAATTGCAGCTCATCTCAACCTGTCCATGCTTGGCCTAGCATAAACAGCTCTGGGATTTAAGCCAGGCTTTCAGTTTAAATTCCGTTTAAATTCCGTTTTCTCTCATTTTCACTGGAGTTTAACCTGAATGAGATTTGTGGGCTCTTGATTTTGTACATCATTCTGTGCAGATCAGGAAAGGTGGAATAGTATTCCCTGCTGCCACTGCACACCTTGTCCCTTCTGGAAACCCTCTGGTCAGGGAAAAAGGGAATTATAAATGATCTGTAGAGCCCAAAGGAGCTGAACCAGATCTCTGATCCCAAAAATCCCCCCTCAGATCATTGCCCAGGCCCTAAAACACCAGGACAGGTTTGTCCATTGTCTATGGATGGGCTTTATATATTCCATGTTCAATCCCAGCTGCTTGGAGTCTCCTTCTGTGAGGATTTTGGAGCTGCCAACAGCTCTGTCCTGGTTTTTCCTCCTCCCCCAGGTGCCGGTACAAACCTGACAGCAGAGACAGCTGTGGAGTCACTCCCTTCATGGACGCCCTCCAGAACGGGCACATCGGCATCGCCCGCCTGCTCCTGGAAAAACACCAGGTGGGTGCCAGAATTCCTCACCCGCCTCCTCCAGGAACTGAGCCAGAGCTGCCTGGACAGGGCATCCACGTGTTCACCGTGACTGCAGCGTGAGGAAGCAGATTCCCAAATTGGAAAGGAAGGAGTTTTGTGTGAAAAGGCAAATTCCCCGTGGAGATGAGATTTTGTTGAGTGAGGTCATCAGGAATCAGCTCCTGGGGCAGGAATCACGGAATGGTTTGGGTTGGGAGGGACCTCAGAGCCCATCCAGTGCCACCCCTGCCATGGGCAGAGACACCTCCCACTATCACAGGGTGCTCCAAGCCCCAATGTCCAGCCTGGCCTTGGGCACTTCCAGGGATCCAGGGGCAGCCACAGCTGCTCTTGGAAATGTGTCCCTGGAGCTGGTGAAGTGGGATAGTGACACCAGGCAGTGGCAGGAGGGGACAGGACATTCCCAGGGCTCCAGGGGCAGCTGTGTCAGAGCCAAAAGCAGCTCTTGGAATGTCAGGACTCAGCATGGAGGCTCCTGTGGCCACGGAAAACATGGAAATATCCATCCCTGTGTTACCCAGAGCTCCTCTCTGCCTTCCCTCCCTCCTGGCAGCTGCTGCTCCTCTGCTGTCTCCTGATAATCCCTGATTTCCTCCAGGGAATGCCATTAGAGCCAGTTGTGCATAGCAGGAACCAGACCACTGCAATCAATAATTTATTGATGATTGATTGATTGATTGATTGACTGCTGGATGGTCCCGGCTGGTTGGGGCTTCCTCATGGCTAATTCTCCCAGAGGTGTTGGGGAGTTTGTTGTGGTTTTAATCTCACATTCCAGGCACTGAAGTTGGGAGAGGTGGGAAACCTCGGGGAGGTTTCCTGGCACTGCTGGTGCCTCCAGAGGGTGGTGATCTCCTTTGGGATGAGTTCACTGGGTGTTACTTCCATGATATTCCTGAATTCCAGGCCTGCCCCACAGCTGTGGATGCCCTGGGTGCTCAGGCCCTGCACAGGGCAGCTGTGACAGCCCAGGATGGATCCATCCAGTTCCTGGTGTCCGAGCTGGGCGTGGATGTCAACGGGAGAGCGACGTCCCTGCAGCTGCCAGCCCTGCACTACGCAGCCAAGGTTTGTCCCTGTTCCCAAATTCCCTCGGCACCTAAACCAGGCTGGATCAGGTGTTTGCCACTGATGGAGGATTTGCATTCCTGGCTCATCCTCTGCCACTGTCCATCTGTTCCTGACCAGTCCCATTCCCTGTTTTCTGGGAATCAAAACAAGTGTGGGCAGCAGGGTGAGGGTGGGATTCTTCCACTCTGCACTGGTGAGATCCCACCTGGAATAGCAGATTCTAGCCCTGGGTACAACATCAGCAGGATGTGGAGCTGCTGGAGATATTCCAGAGGAATCCATGGAGCTGCTCCCAGGGCTGTAGCCCCTCTGCTCTGGAGCCAGGCTGGGAGAGCTGGGAATGTTGCCGTGGCGAAGGGG
>NW_008236807.1:469175-476241 GCF_000691975.1 Corvus brachyrhynchos
GCTGGGAGGGTGGGCAGGGGCTGGAATGGAATTCCCAGAGCAGCTGGGGCTGCCCCTGGATCCCTGGCAGTGTCCAAGGCCAGGCTGGACATTGGGGCTTGGAGCAGCCTGGGACAGTGGGAGGTGTCCCTGCCCATGGCAGGGCTGGCATTGGAGGGGATTTGAGGTCCTTCCCATCCCAGGAATTCGATGTTTGTGTCCACCTGCCTGCAGGGGAGGGATGGGAGATGTCCTGATGTGGGAAAGGAGAGCTGGGAAGGCGGGGGCAGCTCCCAGGTTTTTTATCAGTGTCCTTCACACCGGAGTTGTTTTGAATTCCAGACAGTGAGAACCACGGGAGCTTTCTCCTCCTCCCAGCCCGCGTGGGAAGTGGATCTGTGGGTCCTGCAACACTCCCTGGGAGCGCAGGGCAGATCCCAAACCTTCCCTGGGATGCAGCTGGCAGCACGGGAATGTCCCTGCTCAGATCCTGGGATATTAAACCTCACAGATTTTAACAGCACTCCGAGCCTTGTAGTGGCAATAAAACCTCATCCCAGTGCCCTGCTCCTAGAAAAACACCCGTGCCACTCCCTGGGAATGCTGGCAGCAGCGTTCTGCTCCGGCGGGATCCAGCCGTGCCGTTTGCCCGCTCCCACAAAGGAGCCCTTTCTCCCATTTTCCCGGCCTCCCTCTCCCAGAAACCACGTTCCAAGCCCTTCTGGTTGCCAAGGGTACGTTGAACAGCAAGGCTTTGGTGGGGGGGGGTGGAATATAATGTGCCTTGGAGAAAATCCCAGCTCTTGGCTGATTTGGGAATGATTGGATGGGATTCTCTCCCTTCCACGCGCTTGGTGTCGCTTTGTATTTCCAGCCCTGTTGGTTTGGCTGCTGTGTTGTGTTTTTATCTCCTTCTTTTCTTACTCTTTTGTATTTGTAAACACAGGAAAATGGAATTCTTTTTTTCAATCCCATTTGCTGCCAAGGCTGTGGCAGCTCAAGCAGTTCCCGGCTCGGCATCTTTGCCATGGAAATGGGTTTGCAGGGAAATGGGAGCCTTGGGAGCAGGGAAGATGCTGTGGAATCCTATGGGAATAGGGGAAAAGAGTCGTTGGGGGGATAAAAATAAGATTCTGCCATTCTCAGGCCGCAGGACAAAAGACTAATTCATGGCATTGAGGGTGTAATTCCCAAATCAGGCGTGTTATTTAGGGAGAAAGGATTTATTTATGGAAAAGGCTGTGCAGAGAGGAGGGAGGTGGGGGCTGTGCCGTGTTTTTCCCTGTGGAATTTGGAATTGGCTCCTGGTGGAGGGAGGACACTGTGGATCCTGGCTGGCTGTGCCTTCTCCCAGGGCATCACAAATCCTGGAGGAATTCTTTGGGAAATGCCGGGGCCTGAGGGAAGCAGATGAGCAACAGCCCAGATCAGCAACAGGTTCTGCTCCTTGAGCTGGAATAACCCTGGAAAAAGCAACTCCAGATCCTCTGGGATTTGGAGGGATTTGAAACTCAAAGATGGGGAGACCTCCGAACCCCTTGCAGGGCCCAAAGGGGCTCCAGGAGAGCTGCAGAGGGACTGGGGCCAAGGCATGGAGGGCCAGGAGCCAGGGAATGGCTTCCCAGTGCCAGAGGGCAGGGCTGGATGGAACACCCTGGGATAATGGAAGATTCCCTGCCTGTGGAATTGGATGGGATTGGGATGGGATTTGAGGTCTTTTCCAACCCAACCCATTCTGGGATTTCAGGAAGCTGCCTCGTGGCACCTTTCTGGCCCATTCCCATGGGATAACAGCAGCTGGAGCAATCCCTGCCTCACGGATCCGAACTTCCCTGCCACGGGCAGCTGCCCCTGACTTCCATCTGCTCCAAGATCCTCTGGAGCTCCTGGCACCCCCAGATGTGACCAGGACAGAGCAAATCTGTGCAGGTCCAGGTCAGGGATGGCTCCGAGGGCAGAGCTGATCCCAAATTCCCCGTTCTGCAGGAAGGACACGGACACACCATCCAGACCCTGCTGGCCCTCGGTGCTGACGTCCAGGCCAAGGATGGGAAGGGCCGTTCTGGTGAGGATTCCAAGCTGTTTTTCCAAGCTTTATGAGACACCAAGAGCTTCCATAAGCACATCCCAACCTCAGAGATGCCAAATCCATGGATACATTTGCTCTGGGAGCAGCATGACAGATCATCCCAGGGCATTTTTGGGCATTTTGCATTCCCTGCCTTTCATCTTGCTGGAATTTCTGCTGGAGCTTTTCCCTTTAGGAAAAGATGATGCAAATTGGGAATTTCCTGCTTATTTTTCACCTGAGGAGCTCTGACGCTGCCTCCTCTCCCTGAAATTTGGCTGGAATGATCCTGTTGGAAGCAGGTTGGATGGACAAACACAAGGATTGAGCTCTCCAGCCTCAATTCCTTTAGCAAAACAGCCTGGAAATGGCTGATGAGCAAATCATACCAGAGAGCTGGCGCGTAACTCGAGTTGCTATAGCGCTGCCGGAGAGGCGGCATTCCCCGCGGGAAAGGCTGAGGCAGCTCTTGCATCAGCATCTCCCAAAAAAAACCTTTTAAAAGTAAAAAAACCCAAAAGGATAAATGGTTTCAGCCATTGCCAAAATTGGCGAATTTCCCAGCCCTGGGCTTTGGTTAAAGCCACATTTCAGCGGTGCCGTCGCTCCCTCCGCCCCCTCGGTGACTAAACCCCAGCTCTGCTGAGCTCATCCAGCCCTGGGATGTTTTTTTCCCCGTGGCTCCTCCTTTCCTGGGTTTGGGTCACTGCGTCCTTGGGAAGCTTCTCGTCCACATCAGGCACCTGCATGGATTATCCAGAGGGATCATTTGCATTAGATGGAAGAAAGGTTTTTTTTACAGTGAGGCTGGGGAGGCCCTGGGATAGAACTCCCAGAGCAGCTGTGGCTGTCCCTGGATCCCTGGAAGTGTCCAAGGCCAGGCTGGATGGGGCTTGGAGCACTCTGGGATAGTGGAAGCTGTCCCTGCCCATGGCAGGAGGGTGGAACTGGATGATCTTTAAGATGGGACTCAATGATCCGAAATTTAATTCCATGATTCTGTCCCAACCCAAACCACTCCATAATTCCATGACCACACTGCGTGTTCCAACTGGGAAAACTCATCTCTCACCCTCCCTCTGTTTATTTCCACTGGGAATCCTGTTTTCATCCAAAGCAGGATGAGCCAAGGCCAAGAGGTGACCCCAGCTCCCGTTGTGTCCCCCCAGCCCTGCACGCGGCCAGCGCCGGGCAGCGGGCGGAGGCCGCGCGGATCCTGCTCCGTGCTGGGCTCCAGGACGCTCCAGATGCCACGGGAATGCTGGCACAGCAGCTGGCCAGGAGGCCGGATGTCATCCAGGTTTTCCAGGGAATGCAACTCAGCACGTGAAGAAGAGGAACCTGCTCCTTTTCCATGTGGTACGTTGGTGATCCCTTCGTGAGGCTCAGATTGAGGGCAACACCCGGTTAAAATGTTGGGATTTTTACCCAAAATTGAGCAGAGGAGCCAAGCTTGGCACTTGGGAAGCAGATTTAGGAGAAATACCTGAAATAGGATTCTCTCCAAAGATGATGGAGGTGATGGCTTTGGGCTCATCCCTGGCACAGGTTTCCCAGAAATGTTGTGGCTGCCCCATCCCTGGAAGTGTCCAAGGCCAGGTTGGAGCAACGTGGGATAGTGGAAGGTGTTCCTGCCCAGGAATGAGATTATCTTTAAGGTCCCATCCCACCCAAACCATTCCATGTTTTTAACCCCTTCCATCATTGTAAATTTATTTTCTCTCACTTCCAAATTCCAGGGCTGAGCTTCTCTTCCCGTGCGGCTCCTGCCACATCCAAACCTCTGAGGGTGCGGCTGCCTGGAACAGAACCATCCAAGGAAGGAAAGTGCCACTTCCAGGGATCCTCCTGGCTTTTGCTGGGAATTTCCACCCACTGAACATCCTGATGGAGAAGATCCACCTGGATCTTTGATTTCCTAGCCCTTCACGGACCTGCTCTCCACTAATCCCTTAAATTGCTGTAATTTGCCACCTCTTTGGGTAGGATGAAGACTCTTCAAGCCCAGAGCTGATCCCAAAACCTGCTGGAATCCATTGTGGGACCTCAACCTTGTGAGGACATCTGGATCAGACTAAAATAAGGAGGTGTTTGTTATTCCTGACTGGAATGCTGGGCAATTCCCAGCACTGATGAACTTTAAAACCCAAAAATCTGCTCTTGGAAGCCTGCAATACACAGCAAGGTAAGAGCAGCTCCAGCTGTTGGGTTTGTGCAGTTGGAATTATAAATTCCATAGAAAAGTGACCTGGCCTTGTCTATTTGTAATGCCAAGACTCCAAGACGAACGGAATCCTGCTTTTTTGGGGATGGGAGATGTTAAAAATGAGGAAGGGAGTGAGTTAAGTTGTGCTCTGCCTGAGCCATGGGTGGGTTTGAGTGGGAAATTCCCACCCCCCACCATCCCTGGAGCAGGAATTTTGGTGGGAGCTGGACCAGCCCCTGGATGGGTGAGGAAATGGTTTTATTCCTCTAAAAATCCTGGATCCTTCCATAAATCCAGCTCTGGCTTCCCTCCAGTAGTAAAGGCAAGGGGCTGCTTCATTCCCACTTTTATCATTTTAATAAGCCATGAAATAGCTGTGTCCCCCCAATATCCCAGCTAAGGAGCTTGGATGGCTGCTGAGTCGGAGAGAAAGCAGTGGGAATGTTTCCAAATATCCATGGAAACACAAAAGGGAAACTCCTTCAAAACATGGGAACAGCATCAGAGGGGAACGTGCCTTCTTTAGGGGTTGGAAAAGGAACATGGATTCAGCTTTATTCCTGCAAAATTCACCCGAGGGAAGAGCCTTTCCCATTTTTCCTGCTGAAAAAAAATTGCTGGTGATACTCACTCCAAGGTAGGAACTGGAAGTCAGGACTCCTTTGTGTCCGTGGGAATGAATCCAGCCACATTCCCATGGGAATGGTTCATGTGGCCCCCAGGGAGGCAGCCCAGGAGCTGGGCTCTGGGCCTTGTGGAGCTGGAGCAGAACCCCGGAGCACAAAGCTCTGGAATTGTTGTTATTCCACCTTTTCTGGCCTTGGTGCTGGGGCAAACATTCCTGGTCTGGCAGCTGCAGGGAATCATGGAGTCATGGAATGGTTTGGGTGGGAAGGGACAGTAAAGGTGATCCCATTCCATAGGCAGGGACACCTCCCACTGTCCCAGGCTGCTCCAAGCCCCATCCAGCCTTTCCTTGGACACTCTCAGGGATCCAGGCACAGCCACAGCTGCTCTGGGCACCCTGTGCCAGGGCCTCCCCACCCTCACAGGGAGCAATTCCTTCCCAATATCCCACCTAACCCTGCCCTCTGGCACTGGGAAGCCATTCCCTGGCTCCTGGCCCTCCATGCCTTGGCCCCAGTCCCTCTGCAGCTCTCCTGGAGCCCCTTTGGGCCCTGCAAGGGGCTCTCAGCTCTCCCTGGATCCTTCCCTTCTCCAGGGCAACATTCCCAGCCTCCCAGCAGAGGGGCTGCAGCCCTGGGAGCAGCTCCGTGGATTCCTCTGGAATCTCTCCAGCAGCTCCACATCCTCCTGCTCTTGGGGACCTCAGAGCATCCAAATGGAGTAAAACTGATTTTTCTCTGGTGGTTGCACCATCCCCACCCCCAAAGCCCCAAGCACCAGGACACTCCTGCCCAGGTGGCCTCTCCAGCTTTCCTTGGGATGACAATGAGGGGGAGGGACTGCACCTATTGCTCCTGATCACATCTGGGCTTTTCCCGTAGAACCCTGGAATCACTGAGCTTGGAAAAGCCCTCACTGAGTCCAACCATTCCCCCGGCACAGCCGTGTCCCACTAACCCAGGTCTCCAAGTGCCACATCCAGATGTCTTTGAAATCCCTCCAGGGATGGTGACTCCACCGCTTCTCCTGGGCTTTTCCTGGTTCGGTGGTCGTGGATCCCCTTTGGATGTGCCTTCCCACTCCTCTGGGAATTACAAGGATTAACTCCCAGGCTGTCCTTTCCCAGTCTTGATGTCCCAATCCTGCTGGTGGACATGATCCAAGAGCTTGAGGACCTGCTGCTCGTGGTCCATCACCACCAATCCCTTTTTCCTGCTCATCCTCATCCAGGCCACATTCCAGCTCCAGCTACCTCCACACAGGCATTCCTTGGATCCTCCTGGCAGGTGCCACCACCTGTCCCATCCTGAGCTGGGTGTGTCCCCGATGGGAATTCCTGATGGTGGCTGATGCGCAGCGATCCATCCTTCCTTCCTTCCTGGAATCCTTCCTGGAATCAATCCTTCCTCCCTCCCTGGAATCCATTCTTCCTTCCCTTCCTCCCTGGAGCCCTTCCTCCCTGGAATCCTGTACCTGCTGCATGGCCACCAAAATCGGGCCATCCCTGTGGATCACCACCCACCTCTCCAACCTTTCCTCCTCCAAATATCCAAATAATTTCCAAGCAAGGGCTTTGCTCCCATTCCGAGCCACCACGGGCGGGATTTTGGGAGCTTCTCCATCATTCCCAGTGCTTCCACAGGGATATCCACAGCCCTAGGATCAAATTAAGATGCCTTAAGCCCCACGGGTGCCTAATCCACGGCAGCCGTAAGCGGCTTTGCCGTGCCCGCTGCCTACGTGCTCCTTCCCGGAATTCTGATCCATGGGGTGGCATCCCAGCCCTCAGCTGGGAAATTCCTGCTTCCCACGAGGAAGTGGAGATGGGCTGGGGGTGAGGATTTAAAAAAAAAGAAAACCCGAAATGCAAGGAAAAGCTCAAATCTTCTGGAAAACGCGTGGGATTTTCCACACCGGGCCGAGAGGAAAAGCCTCGTGTTTTGGGGTGGAAAGGGGGAAATGTGGGAGGTGCCATGTGGGAGAAGTGAAAAGTGGAGTTTGGGAAGTAGGAATGCACCCTAATGCTGGGTCTTTGTTGGGATAATTAGCAAATTTCCCATTAAAGGTGGTTCCACGGGATGCCTGCGATGGGATGGGAAAGCACTGGATGTGGGAGCGATTGGGGGGGGGCTCCTCTTGTGTGGGGTCCAATTAAAGCCCGCTAAATTGAGGAACCCCCTAATTTA
>NW_008236807.1:476258-476651 GCF_000691975.1 Corvus brachyrhynchos
GCTCCCCAGAGGACCCCCCCCCTAAACTGAGGGCCTCCCCAATATTATTTAACCTAATTATTAACCTAAAATACTCATATTTGTATTAATATTAAGGTCCCCAAATTGAGGACCCCATGAAATTAAGGATCCCCCAAACAGAGGAGTCCCTTAAATTGTATCCCCTACTAAAGAGAGGGCCCACCCAAATAGACGACCCCCAAGATTGAGGACCCTCCCCTAAATTGAGGAAAACCCCCCAAATGGAGGACCCCCTAAATGGAGGAACCCTCTCCTAGACTGACGACTCCCCAAAATTGATGAACTCCCTAAATAGGGGACGCATCTGGAGTATCACAAAGGCTCCTTGCTTCCACGAGGTCTTGCTGTGTCACAATGGATGCTGTGCTCCAT
>NW_008236807.1:477815-485895 GCF_000691975.1 Corvus brachyrhynchos
AGCACCCCCCCGGCTTCAGTCCCACCCCCACCCTGCATCCTTCCCCATTCATTTCCAACCCAGCCTGGGATCCTCCCCCCTCCGCCCCTCAGCATTACCCCGGGGGTCTGGTGTGTGTGACCCGCTGGGGCACCCCACGGTCATTTCCCCATTATTAAATCTCACAGCACCCCCCAGCTCCAATCCCATCCCCACCCTGGATCCCCCCCCCCATCCCTAACTGGACCACCGGGTGCGGTTTTTATGTGATTATAACAGCTCCTCGTGTTTGGATACACCGCCGTCGTCCCCGATGCCCCCCAGCTCCCAGGGGGCCCCAGGAAATGCGGTTGTTTTGCGGAGGGAGGGCGTGGGGAGGCTCGGACAATAAAACGCCGCCGGGGATTTATCGCTTTTTATTTGTTTTTTGAATTATTATCTTATTTTTTTCCCTTCGCACATCTCCCTGCCCCCCACCCCGTACCACAAACCTCCAAAAAAAATCCCCTTTCCTGCGATGTCGCTACATCCCGGTGATCCCTAAGGAAAGCTGACAGCTGATGGGGGTGCGGCGGAGGGAGGGGGATGAGCCGTGGTGGGGCTTTGTCCTATTGTGGAGGATGCAGCCCGCACCGCAGGCAGCCCTGGGGAAAAAAAACATGGCAGTGCCGCTGCCCGGCAGGTTTGCGGGAGCATTTCTCCCGGTTCCTGCATCCCTGGAGGCCGGGAGATGCCACGGGAGGGCGGATTGCAGGTTACAAATACGAGGCATTGTTTGGAGAAGGGGGGAAGAAAATCCAATATGGTGGAAAGGTTTTCCTCCTTGTGAAACGGTCTTTCCTGCTTTTGTTCCCTACTGTTAGTGGGGAAAGGTGGCTGGACAAAGGGATCTCTTTGGGGTTGGCCGGGAGGGATTTCCCCCACTTTCCCTGGTGACGGTGATTAAATTGAAATCCACGCGTTTCCTCCTGTGGTTTGGGCGCTGTGATTGACGGGGCTGCCAGAGGCATCGTGGCTGCTGACACAGGACCCCACCGAAGGCAGAGCTGGATTATTATCCCCCTCTTTTGGGTTTGGGAAGAAGGGTAACAAACCTGGAATGTGGCACAAAGGAAATGTGCAAAGTGTGGGAGCGTCTTCCCAGCTGCTGCTGGAGGGGACACCCAACTTTCCCAGTTGCTTTCATTCCTTTCAAGGCTCTCCCTTTGAGATGGAGGAATGGCTGAGGAGGAAAAAGCTTCTTCCCTTTGATAGGGAAAGCTGGAGTCTGTCCTAAAGCCTGCCCCTGGCTCAGCAAGGCAGGGAAAGGGACTTTTGGGGAGGTGAAATATAATGAGCTTGTAGTGAAGGGGCCTCCAATAGATCCGAGCTCCATTAAAATGTTAATTTATGCTTTAGTGTGATCGGGGTATCAAGTTGGTGAACATGGGGGCTTAAGCTCAAACTGACAAATGCCAGTGTAAATTTGACAAAAGGCCTCTTGTGAAATCCCTTTTAAGACAAGCTCCTGCTAATGAGCAGCAGTTGAGTTAAAAGGAATAAATTAGGGCCGGATTTTAAGGTGTGCTGACCAAACTTCAGAGCCTGGGAATATCCAGGAGCTTGTATTTTGCTTCTGGCGTGTTGGCTTTCTCTCTGAAATACCAATTAGGGTGGACTTCATCTTGTCTTGAGCAGCTCATGTGGAAAAGAATGGAAACCAGAGGTGCTGGTGCAGCCATCCTAAAATTCCTGGTGTTGGCTCAACCATTGTGGCCAGCGAGTGGTGTCGGAGCGGAGCTGGATCAGGCTGGGCTAAAGGACTCCTCTGCAGTCAGAGATGAAGTTTGAAGGTTGCTCCTCCAGCTTTGGTACCAGTGCTGGCACAGTCAGGCTTCCTGAGCAAAAGGAGCTGGAAACACATGCAGTTGTTCCTTTTCCAGAGGAGCTGTCGTGGAAGTTCTGGTGAGGTTTGCAACCACCCCTTCCTCCAAGCTGGTCCTGGCACAAGTGGATTCTGCTGCTGGAGCTCCATCAGGCCCCTGTTGTAGCTCAGATGCTGTGTCTCTGCTGCTCATGTGGAGGGGTTTTTTTCCTCTTTCCAAAGGGAAAGTTCAGTTGTTGGTTTAAAGAGGAAGAGTGAGTCGTTGGAGGCGTTGTAAAAGAGCACAAATACATCCATTGTAGTGGTCATTCAGGGGCTCCGTGAGTGCACGTGTAAATTCCTCTGGGATGGATCTGGAAGTGCAACATGAATATTTCAGGTGTTAATCTCTTCCTCAACCAGTAATGAAGGACTAAGGCAGCTTTAGGACTGGGATTACTGGCACTCAAACTATTTCAGCTTTTCCCTCCTGTGTGCTAATCAGAGACCCCGTTGCAGTGCCAGCTCACAGAGATGTGTCAGCTCTGTGGGGAAAAGTAATCCTGAATTACTGCTGCTACAACCTCTGAAGCTTCCACCAGGTGTAATGAACTCCATATGGCTCCTGCTCCCTCCTGCATGGATCAGCGTGAGGTGCCAGTGTTTGCAAGGCCCTGGTGGGTCTGGCTGCATGAGAGCTGGTAGATCTTCCAGCTGCCTCATTCCTGGTGGGAATGGCTTCTCCAGGTAGCTGGAACCTTAATAGCTTTAAGGTCCTGGGCTTAGGCCTGCCATGTGCGTGGTCTGTTGCAGATTAGGGATCATCTTCCTGCAGACCTACTGCACAAACGCGTTTTTAATCTGGTGCAGTGATCACAGGCTGGAGAACTCCTCGTGGTTGTATTTTCACACCTCTCTTTTCAGTTCACCATTATTTCCGCTTCTCTGGAGTGGAAGTGGCTTGGTACTTCCTCACTGGGTTATTTAGGAACAGGATGTTGTGCCTGGTGACAGGCTCTGTTTTCTGCCCTCTGTGCTTCTACAAAGTTATTTTCCACGAATTTTGGGGATAATTAAACCCTCCAGTTCATCCCCAGTGGGTGAATACTCTGTTCCTGCTAAGGTTTCACTCTTTGCAGGCTGAACTAAGCTTCTTACCTGCCAGCTGCCTCCCCATGTTAAAGCTATTTAAATCCATCACAAAGTTACAGATTCACTTTCTGTAGGAGCAGAGGAGCCAAACTCATTGGTTCAGGATCTAATTGGTCACATAGGCCCAGGCCTCGTTGCTTAAAGAGCCTCGGAGTGACTGTGAGGACCAAGTGGAGCGTCGCTGTCCCTTGCATCATCCCCTGGTAGCAGCAGGGATTGTTCCAGTGCTGTGAGGAGTTGTTTTTGCAGTTTGTAGGATGAGCAGAGCTTTGGGTCAGGCGGTGAGAGCTGGAATTGCCTGTGTCACCTGCCCCAGCTGACCCTCCCTAGGCAGGGGGTTGGACCAAAGATCTCCAGAGGTCCCTTCCAAGCCCAGCCCTTCTGGGACTCTGGCTGGCCACAGCCCAGCCCTGCCTTTCGAAGAAAGAGCCTGGTGGTGCCAGAGCCCATTCCTGAAGCCGAAGGGATTTTGGTCAATGCTTAGTGCCCAGTCCTCCCCTCGGCGCTGTTACAGGACCGGCGCTGGCTCGAGTTTCCATCGGGCTGTCTGAGCCTTTCTGAACTGCCGCCCTACTTGGAGAAAGTCCATGGAAACCTCCTTGCTTCCCTCCATTCCTCAAGGCTTCTGCATGCACAACGTCTAGTCATGACCAGCTCCTGCACGCCAGGGAAGAGCTGATGGTCTTAAGCAAACATGGAAACACCAATACCTCTGAGTTCCTCCGTATTTTTATTTTCATGGGTTCACACTGGACGTGCTGTCTCCAGATTCCCAATGCTGGTTCCTCCCTGGTTCTCCGGCCATTTGCAGCGGCCGAGCGTTGCTGCAGACGACATCGATCGTGCTCAGACTTGCTCTGTCGTTCATTCAGCAGCACAATGAGCTCCTGGGAGCCTCGTAACCTGAACTGGCTGAGGCAGTGGATTGTAGTAGCAGCGTGACTGCAATTTGCATGAGGACTCTGTTGGATCCCGGCTGGATACCCAGAGCTCTCCCTGCTGTGTTCTGGTGCTGCTGTCAGCAGCTGCGCCCTGTTCCTGTTTGGTGGTGGCGACGTTTATAAAACAGCAGAAAAATGCACAGATTTGAACTCTGACGCTTCCCCTTTTTTATTTGCACTCTAAACTCTTCCCACTCCTCCCCTTATCAGCACAGGCTGTTTGTTTTCCTCGCTCCCTGACCCAAATGACACCGTGACACATCAAGCGGTTCCTGGTCGTGGCCCAGCGGATGCAGCCAGCACGGCATCCAAAGGAATTGCTGAGCTGGGAGGATAAATCCATTGTGCATTCCGTGTGCCTTATGGCCGTCATGGCTGCAGAGGGAAGTGCCCTGAAAGGCCTGTGCAGGATTTCAGCGCTCCGGGGCCTGGCAGGAGCCTGCCTGATGGAAGGGACGCGTTCAATGAGCCTTGGATTAAATAGTGGTGTAATAGCTCCACCTCAGTCCCCATAGCAGTGTTTAATGGGTGTGAAAGAAGATTGAAGAGGTACTTAAGGCCTCTTATATCTTCTGCTGGTGCCCAGATTGACTCCAGGGGATGCTGGTAGCTTGGGCCTGGGGAAGGGATGCATACTCTTCTAGGAATACAGAGCAAGGAATGCTTTGAAGTTAAGTGGGAGACTGAAATCAGCTGACATCCAGACCAGTGGATGTAACTTATGCTGCTTTTAACTGTAGCTCCATCCTTCCTTTTGATACTTACTTAGTTGTGAAATCCTGGTTGGCTTCCTTGTGGCTCAGCTCCAGCATGGACACTTGCAGTCCTGTGCCACCATCTGGCAGAGCTGGTGAGCCAGGCTTTTGGGAGATGTTCCAGGGGGGATAAATCCCAGGGTAGAGCAAGGAGTGCAACCACAGAACTCTGTGAATTTAACTGGTTGCTGATGATGCCCTTTGTGTGACAGTCCCACGTTGGGTGTGGTTAATTATTAACGCTGTAGCTGACACTGTGCAACCACTTTCGCTCCTGTGGTTACTCAGCGTTGTAGGCCTTGAGTAGTGACTTCACACAGGGTTTGGTGCAGCTGTGTCTGCTGTGAGGGTCTCTGCTTGCTCCAGCAGAACCAGTGTGGAGAAAAGGAGGGACCTTGTAGGATCCTTGGAAGGATGGTACAGTGCTGGAAGGAGCAGCTGATGGATCATGGAGAGCTTTTGTGGGAAGCACTGTGGCTCACTATTCAGGATCCACGTGGTGATCATGAAGCCTTGTGGGCACTGTGCTGGAAATCTTCCATGACTCCAGGGATTGAATTCAGAGCATCCTTGCTGTCCACGAGGCAGCTCCAGCTTTGCTCCTCAGGTCCTTTGCTGGATTTCGGTGACATCCTGGTGGGTGACAGACTGGCCAGCAGTGCCCTGCTATCCCAATGGAGAAGGTTTTTCAGTTGCCACCTGGAAGCACCAGAACAGCAAATCCTTGGGTAGCGATCCCTGCACCTACAGATGTCTGACCTTCAACACAAAACAACCCCCTGAGAGCTGCCTTGGCTGGGGGAGTTGATTTTACAGCTTCCTTTACACCGAGGATTGACTGGAGTTAGGATTTACACAAACAATACACAGTGGGAAACTCCTGGTGTTTGTGGTTTTCCTGACTGACACCTGCATCGGTCAGTTTGGAGTTGAAAATAAACCTCCTGCATGCCACAGGAGGGGGAAGCGACACAGGAGGAGAGTCCTGACTGAGGTGCTTGTGGAGTAAACAGGAAGGATCTCATGGAGCCACAGATCTCTGCAGGAGGGCCAGGCTGCCTGGATGAGCAGATGTGCAGTGGTGGCATCTGTCAGCAGCTGGATGGGGGTTTACAATCTGAATGAAAGGTGATCATAGAATCATGGAATGGCTTGGGTTGGAAGGGACCTAAAAAACCATCCTGCCATGGTTGGGACACTTCCACTATCCCAGGTAGCTCCAAACCCCACCCATAATGTGAGATGTGGCCAGGACCTACCTGTGAGATCGTGATGCTGAGCGAGAGCTCAGTGCAGACATAATTCTGCTGCTGGAGGGAGCTGAGGCAGAGCAAGATCAGTAAAACCTCCAAGATAAGCTGTCCTAAGCACACAAACATTCAAGTTTCTGTTAAGCTCTTTGGCTGGGGAATGCCAGAGCCGGTGCAAAGTCGTGTTTTAATGGGGATTTAGTTGTGCAAGCGCTGAGCTGGTTCTGCAGGCTGTGTGTGCTCTGCGGTGAGGCTCAGCCTCTTGGTGCTGCAGTCAGACACAGCAGCTGATCTGCTGCTCCAGGGACTCTCAGTGGGGACAGAGCAAGGGAAGCAGAGCTGAGGTGATGAATGCCAAGTGCCTTTGTTTATTCTTTATGCTGCTCTCTAAGAGAAGCTGTTGATTCTCTTGAGTGTCCTAGTGTGGCAGATATTAATAATTGAGGTTTTGAGGAGGCTGATTGAAGTCCAGGTAAGATTTCATGCTCCTGCTGCCTCTCTGTGGACATCCTTAAACTGGTGGCTTAGAGGACAGATTTTCCTAATCTAGCTCAAATGCATGGAATTCCAAAAAAATTCTTCTGGGAAGTCATGATAGGTGGTGGTTGTGTAGCTTGCCCAGAGCAGACAGTAAATTTATTAAGGGGTTAATCTGCCTCCAAGAGGTGCCTGAATTGTGGAATGAGGCAACTGCTGTGCTTGTTTTCAGAGGGCTGTGCAGCTACCTGCAAATGGAGCTGTCTGAACATGCTCTTGGGAAAAATGGGAAGGAGGAGACTCCAGTGCAGCTCACCTGTCCCTTGCATCCTTCTTGCAGGAATGTCCGGGATCATGTCAGTGAATGGAAAGAAAGTCCTTCACATGGATCGTAACTCGTACTATGGAGGGGAAAGTGCATCCATTACACCCCTGGAAGATGTAAGTGTGGAGAGACCCATCCCCTGTGTCCTTCCTGGGCACAAAAATGGGATTTATTGACAGTTAGCCTTGGGGTGGCTTCAAATTAATTACTCCGAGGGTTCCCTTTGAGTCAGGAAGTTTTATGGGACTTCCTCCCCAGATACAGTGGGGAAGACACCACTGTGGGTGTTTATAGTTGGTAGATTGTGCTTGTTTGCTGTAATTCCCAGCTGGGATCTGAGCACGGAGCATTCCAGAGCTGTTACAGCTGGATGTTAAAACTCTTTAGCTAAATTGTAAATTTGACTAAGGAATGTCCTGTTAAATAGCTCATCAATAGTTCAAAACTTCCCAAATCCTTAAGCCTTGGCTAGAGAAAGCCTGGATGAGCAGAATTACACTGCCTGCTTCTTGCTGTGACAATTCACTGGATGTGTTTGTGTGTTCCAAACTCAGCTTGGAGCTCAAACTCCAGCCAAAAGCTGGCTCTGAAGAGCTTGTGTTCAGCCTGGAGCTGTGGGGGTGGAAAGTGTGTACATGTGTGGGAGGAATGACACCCAGACACATTTCCTGGGCTATAATAAGTTCTGTATTCTCTCTCCAAAGCTCTACAAAAGGTTTAATCTCCCAGGAACTCCACCAGAATCTATGGGGCGGGGAAGAGACTGGAACGTGGACCTCATTCCAAAATTCCTTATGGCTAATGGTGAGTGATCCTGAGCTCCCAAATATTCCTTGTGAGCTCAGCCTGGGCTAGTGCTGGGTGCTGGAATGGGACAGGCACTGTCATTCCTTACAAATCCTTATCCTTGAATCCTCGTGTTCCAGTACTGGGACTGGTCTAGACCAATCCCTTTATCAGTGAAGGGGCAGCTCCCTTTGCCTAAAACCAACCAGTGGCTGCTGGAATCTCATCCTGGAGCATGAGGGAATGGATGGATTGTGAAGTGCCTGGCTCAGGGCTGCTGCAGTGGAAGAATTGATAGATCCCAGCCAAGGCTTGGTTGCTTTAGTCTCAGCCTATCTGGGAATTGAACATGGTGCTGCTGGGGAAGGGTTTGTCATGTTGGAAGAGCTGCCTTGGGAGCTGCTGTGTCCTTGTTTGACTGTGCCAAACCCCCTTCCAGGTCAGTTGGTAAAGATGCTGCTCTACACAGAAGTCACTCGTTACTTGGACTTCAAGGTGATCGAGGGGAGCTTCGTCTACAAGGGAGGAAAGATCTACAAAGTTCCTTCCACTGAGGCAGAACCTTTGGCCTC
>NW_008236807.1:486967-503724 GCF_000691975.1 Corvus brachyrhynchos
AAAGAAAGTCCTTCACATGGATCGTAACTCGTACTATGGAGGGGAAAGTGCATCCATTACACCCCTGGAAGATGTAAGTGTGGAGAGACCCCATCCCCTGTGTCCTTCCTGGGCACAAAAATGGGATTTATTGACAGTTAGCCTTGGGGTGGCTTCAAATTAATTACTCCGAGGGTTCCCTTTGAGTCAGGAAGTTTTATGGGACTTCCTCCCCAGATACAGTGGGGAAGACACCACTGTGGGTGTTTATAGTTGGTAGATTGTGCTTGTTTGCTGTAATTCCCAGCTGGGATCTGAGCACGGAGCATTCCAGAGCTGTTACAGCTGGATGTTAAAACTCTTTAGCTAAATTGTAAATTTGACTAAGGAATGTCCTGTTAAATAGCTCATCAATAGTTCAAAACTTCCCAAATCCTTAAGCCTTGGCTAGAGAAAGCCTGGATGAGCAGAATTACACTGCCTGCTTCTTGCTGTGACAATTCACTGGATGTGTTTGTGTGTTCCAAACTCAGCTTGGAGCTCAAACTCCAGCCAAAAGCTGGCTCTGAAGAGCTTGTGTTCAGCCTGGAGCTGTGGGGGTGGAAAGTGTGTACATGTGTGGGAGGAATGACACCCAGACACATTTCCTGGGCTATAATAAGTTCTGTATTCTCTCTCCAAAGCTCTACAAAAGGTTTAATCTCCCAGGAACTCCACCAGAATCTATGGGGCGGGGAAGAGACTGGAACGTGGACCTCATTCCAAAATTCCTTATGGCTAATGGTGAGTGATCCTGAGCTCCCAAATATTCCTTGTGAGCTCAGCCTGGGCTAGTGCTGGGTGCTGGAATGGGACAGGCACTGTCATTCCTTACAAATCCTTATCCTTGAATCCTCGTGTTCCAGTACTGGGACTGGTCTAGACCAATCCCTTTATCAGTGAAGGGGCAGCTCCCTTTGCCTAAAACCAACCAGTGGCTGCTGGAATCTCATCCTGGAGCATGAGGGAATGGATGGATTGTGAAGTGCCTGGCTCAGGGCTGCTGCAGTGGAAGAATTGATAGATCCCAGCCAAGGCTTGGTTGCTTTAGTCTCAGCCTATCTGGGAATTGAACATGGTGCTGCTGGGGAAGGGTTTGTCATGTTGGAAGAGCTGCCTTGGGAGCTGCTGTGTCCTTGTTTGACTGTGCCAAACCCCCTTCCAGGTCAGTTGGTAAAGATGCTGCTCTACACAGAAGTCACTCGTTACTTGGACTTCAAGGTGATCGAGGGGAGCTTCGTCTACAAGGGAGGAAAGATCTACAAAGTTCCTTCCACTGAGGCAGAAGCTTTGGCCTCCAGTGAGTAGCTGCACCTTATTTGTTCCCTCTGAATCCCCTAAACAGAGGCAAAACCCATCCCTTGGGATATTCTTGATGCTCCTCTTGTGTTAAGGAGCATCCTTGGGGTTCTCCTGCACCTCTTTGACTTCAAACACCACTTGCAGTGTGAGCTTTGGGCTTCCTGAGCCCTGTTTTCTTGGAGCTTCCAAGCTGTCTGTTCTGTGAGGTTCTGGTGAGAACCTGGCAGGATTTTCCTTCCTCAGGAGCGCTTATATTTGGGGCTCGTGCTCCCAGCTCTGCCATAAATATTTGATGTCGGGTCCTTGTTGAAATTGTGTGTGTGAAAAACATTGCAGGCAGATTGGAATAACTAATTCCAACGTGTGGCACCTCAGACCTTAATTGTTGCCTACTTAAATGTCACTCTTCAAATAAAACTTAATAACAGTGTGGTGAAACCCATTAGGATCTAGAGGGCATTCCATTAGCTCCAGACATGGGATGTGTTCAGCAGCACCTCTGATAAAGTGACTCCTGCAGTTAGGGCCCCAGATCTGTAGGTCTGAGCCTTCCTCATGGCAGATATTCCTGTTTGCTGAAGGAATCAGGAATTCCTTCCGTTTGGCCCTGTGTGGTCTCCAAGAGACTCATCCTGGCAGGAGTGGAGGTGCTGCCTCTGCCCTCATGTTTCAGCAGGTCCAGTCTTGCTTCTGCAATTTGTAGAGAATTCAGGTGCATAAATGTGCAGCCTCGTGCTTGGGGTTTGAGGGACAGGACAAAGGGGAATGGCCTTAGGCTGAAGGCGGGCAGGGTTAGATGGGGTATTGGGAAGGAATTCCTGGCTGGGAGGGTGGGGAAGGGCTGGGCTGGAATTCCCAGAGCAGCTGTGGCTGCCCCTGGATCCCTGGCAGTGTCCAAGGCCAGGTTGGAGGGGCTTGGAGCAGCCTGGGACAGTGGGAGGTGTCCCTGCCATGGGGTTGGAAGTAATGACCCTTAGGATCCCTTCCCACCCAAACCATCCCATGTTTGAACACTCAGCGGTTTTTACCCACTGCTGATACTCTGTGGCAATGGAAAAGCCACAAAAGCCACTGAGGATCTGTTGAATTCTGACCAAACCTTGGTTTTAGGCTTAATGGGTTTGTTCGAGAAGCGCCGGTTCAGGAAATTCCTGGTGTACGTGGCCAACTTTGATGAGAACGATCCGCGGACCTTTGAGGGCGTGGATCCCAAGAAAACCACCATGAGGGATGTGTACAAGAAGTTTGACCTGGGCCAAGATGTCATTGATTTCACAGGCCATGCCCTCGCTCTCTACAGGACTGACGAGTAAGTGGCGGTCAGTTGCTTCCCCAAATCCCAGCATTTGGGGTCATGATGGGATGAGTGGTTATTTTAAACTTTGAGGGTTCCTGAGTAAAACTTGTGACACGGAGTGCTCCTAAAAGGGAACTCCCAGAGAAGCACTGCCAGGAGCAGCTGGAGGGTGGGGAAGAAACTTCACAGGACATCAGTGTTTTGCTCTTGGGTTTATTCTGCTGGAAGTCTTGGTTTGGGAAACATCCCAAGTGGTCTAACTGTCCTTCCCAGCTATCTAGATCAACCCTGCCAAGAAACAATCAACAGGATTAAGCTGTACAGCGAGTCACTGGCTCGATACGGGAAAAGCCCCTACCTGTACCCCCTTTATGGCCTTGGAGAACTGCCCCAGGGATTTGCACGGTGAGCACTTGGCTTTGACTCCGGGTTTCCTCCAGGGGGGTGTGGAGTTGGATGTGTGGGTGTCGGACGTTTGGAGTTGGAGATGTGTGTGTGGGTTGTGCGGAGTTGGATGTGGGAAGTTGGATGTGGGGAGTCAGTGCTTGAGCTTCCAGGATGTGATGCTGTATAAAAATACTGTGGTCCTTAGTGGTTCTCTCACTTCGTAAGGAAGAGGTGATTCCTCCACGTGGGATTCCTTCTTTGTGGGCTTGCTTACCCCTGGATTTGCTCAGAGATCCTGTCTGCAGAGTATTTTACCCTTTGTGTTTAAGCAGAAGATTTTGAGGAGGGTAAAGTCTGAGGTGGGGTTTTTCCAAGTGGCACGGGCTGGAAGGGCTGTTCCAGTCCAGCCATGGAGGTGCTGAAGGGATTTTCCTGCTGCAGGCTCAGTGCCATCTATGGAGGCACCTACATGCTCAACAAGCCCATCGAGGAGATCGTCATAGAGAACGGCAAAGTGGTCGGGGTCAAGTCCGAGGGGGAGGTACGGTCCCTTCCCATCCTTCCCTGCTCCCCACCCCACATCCCGCCCCTCAGAACACAGATTTTTTGGGTCTGATCAAAAAAAAAAATACAGAGAAAAACCTTCTCTAAGCCGAAGGGCCAAGCCTGCTGGGCTGGGGCTGTTGTCCCTGTGGCAGCTTGCTGAAGACACAGTGTCCTGATGGCTGGAGTTCATTCCAGCATCCCTGCTCCAGGAGTTGGGATGGAGTCTGCATGGGCTGGCAATGAATAAATCAGGCTGGCTGAGCTGGAAGGGAGCTGTTCCTTGTGTCTAACCTGGAACCAGCTCTGCCCTTGGCGTTTTTAGCTGCTCTGACAGCTGGCACGTGGCCTTCCCGCAGCTTCTCCTCCACCTGGCTGCATAAAACTGGGAATGCTGCAGGCTGCTTGGAAGCTCTGAACATGCTCCTGACTGGAGCAGGCACTCACGGGACAGTTCAGCACTTGCTGGTGGGATAACATGTCCTTTGGGGTGGGGAGGACATGTCCTGGCCAGGAGCAGAGGTGACAATTCATGCTAGAGACTGATGTGCCCAAGTGTGAGCAGCCTGGAGGCTTGAGATTGATGAAATACTAAATTATTACCAGAAAAATGATTTTTGATGTGAACTGAGTGATATTTCCATGTTTGTGCTTAGGTGGCTCGCTGCAAACAGCTCATCTGCGACCCCAGCTACGTGTCGGACCGTGTGACGAAGGTGGGCCAGGTGATCCGGGTAATCTGCATCCTGAGCCACCCCATCAAGAACACGAACGATGCCAACTCGTGCCAGATCATCATTCCACAGAACCAGGTCAACCGGAAATCAGGTGTGTGCAGAGCAGCTCTCACCACTGGGCTGAGACAGCGGTTGTTACCGGCCTCTCTGCGGGTGAGGCGCGGACCAGACGGGGAAATGGACCCTTCCTAGCCTTGTCCAGGAACGTTTAGGCCCCAGCAAAGCTGGGCTTCAGTTCAGAGCAGCGTTGGGGGAGGTGGGAGGAGCCTGTGGTTGGAGCTTGTGAGGAACCTGCGGCAGGAAGCGCCCCAGACTGGTGGGTGAGGGCTGTGGGGTGTCCGGGAGGGGGTGAGGGCTGTGTGCAGGAGGGGAGGTGCTGCCTCCGCCTGGAACAGAGCACTGGGAACCCCACTGGATTTCAGGAACCGTCAGAGCCGTGGGAAACGGAGCTTTGGAGATCTCCCATGTCCAGGCCCCCCAGCCAAGAGATGAGAGCACGTAGAGCAAGGATGGGACTCATTCCAGGTTCTCTGAAGAATCCAGGGGGTGCCGAGTGTCAGGGCAGCGGGAAGAGGCCCAGGCAGGTTTTTGGGATGAGGCTGGAGGAGGTTTTGGGATGCAGCTGTGCCCTGTCCCCCCAGATATCTACGTGTGCATGATCTCCTCTGCTCACAACGTGGCGGCGCAGGGCAAGTACATCGCCATCGCCAGCACCACCGTGGAGACCGCGGATCCGGAGAAGGAGATCAAGCCGGCCTTGGACCTCTTGGAGCCCATTGAGCAGAAGTGAGCGCTCAGCAAGCCCTGCTCCCTGCTCTGCTGGGAGATCTGGAGCCGTTTGGCTGCCAAGAGCTGTTGAGTTTCCTCAGCACCTTGAGCGATGCCCTTGGATCGAACTATTCCTCCTCTAAAACCATCCTGAACCTTTTTTCTCTCCCTTTTCCAGGTTTGTGAGCATCAGTGACCTGTTTGCACCGACCGACCTGGGAACTGAGAGCCAGGTGAGTGAGGGCTGAGCTGGGCTGGGAGGGGAGAGGCTCCAGCTTGGGGCTCCAACGCTGCTTCTGCTTCCAGATCTTCATCTCGCGCACCTACGACGCCACCACCCACTTTGAGACGACGTGCGACGACATCAAAGATATTTATAAGAGGATGATGGGATCAGAGTTCGACTTCGAGGAGATGAAACGCAAGAAAAACGACATCTACGGGGAGGAGGAGCAGCAGTAATGAGAGTCTCTAATTAGGAGAAATTTAAATCGGCTAATATGAATATATAAGGAACTTAATGAACACTGTACGAAATTCAATATTGTAAGGCCTGCTTTTGTAATCCCATCTCTGAGAGATTGAAGAGTACTGCACTGGTAATGTTCCCTTTTTGGATATCATGTGTTAATTATTTCATTCTAGTAGGGCTGCTGTCCAGAATCTGGCAAATTCCTGACTGATTTCCTGACTAACCTCGTAAGCGAAAGGCAGACTGAACTTATTATTATTATTATTATTATTTTTGCAGACGTAGACGTGGGTGCAGATTTGAAATAACTCATTGACAGCTGTGTCTTACCTTGTCTTTTTAATCATTTGTAAAACATCCTTCACAATCCTGTGCTTCTGGTGAGCTCGTAGATGTGACGCTGATGTCACTCAACCCTGATATCAAGGAAAATAGAAACTGAGCACTCCATTATTGTGGACAGCATCCCTAAAGTCTCTCCCATCAATCTTAACTCTGTGGCAAAGTTGTATCATGGACAAAGCCCACACCTATTGTAGCAGCAAATGTTGGCTTCGTTCTGGGCACAGAACTTAACCTCCACTTAAGCTTCTAAACCTGTTTACATCGGTTGGGACACAGCTGTGCCTAAGGCTCCTTTGTGTTTTAATCTTAATAAAATTGAGAGAACAAATTACAGAGCAGGCAAGATGTGGAAGTATTTTCTGTCCCCTGGTGGCTTCTCGGATGGACCAAACGGCGCTGCGGTATCGGCATGACAGAGCCTGTGCTTCTCGTGTCTCCTGAAGGCTCCAAATGATTTCTGTACTGCGAAGTAAAGCCAAATTCTGGAAACCAGTCCTGGGCTCTGGTCTGATTCACTTCAGTTCTGGGAGCAGCAGCTCCAGGCTCAGATCCCACGGGATCTCTGCCTGTCAGGGGTGAGATGTGAGCATTTCCTGGTTCCGTAGTTGTTCTTCCCAGGCTGTGCTGCTGTGGCTGCTTTCGGCAGGGCTCAGGCTGTGCTCTGGCACAGTCCCTGTTCCCCGCAGCCACCCCAGTGCCACAGCTGGGAACAGCAGCAGTAAATGATCCCTGCTTGGGGCTCCTCTCCATCCCCAACACGAGATGTTCCAATCCAGAGCGATCCCGATTCCCTGACTGGCACTGGGCAGACACAGCCATGCCAAGTGCCAGGAAAGCAGGAAAAGCCTTGGAGCAGCTCTCCAGGGGCTCCCCTCAGCTGGTGCCGTTCCCACACAGGAACTGGGCTTTGATCCTACCGCAGGCCCAAAGCTGAGCTGAACCCACCTGGGGCTTCCCCTCTCCCTCCTCCCAGCCGGGGCTTTTGGCACTTCCTGAGGTGCCACTTCCAGGAACACTTCCCACCCTGAGCTGGCAGGAGCTGGTGCTGGAGCGGGGCCAGGAAGTTTCCCCCATGCAGGTGGAAAATAAATGATTCTGTTGTCCCTACCTGCTGGACCCTGGCTGTTCCTCTGGTTATTCCATCCTTCCTGGGAAGCAGGATGGGATCCATCAGCCAGGAGCTCACCATGCTCTTGCTCACTCCTTTGTTGATTCCCAACCTCTCCCCAGCTGGAAAAACCCCTGCCCTCCCTTTCCCGTGTTAGAAAAGGCTGGATGCTGAGCGGGATCCCCTCTCCAGAAAGCAGAGCTGGGGGAAAGTTCATTTTTTTGGAGGTTTTATTAATCAAACTCTTTACAAATTCATCCTGTACAGAACGGCCTCGCAGTCTTGGATTTAAAAACAAACTGAAAGGACGCCCCTGCCCCGCGGAGCCGGGTTGGGAACGGGGCTCGGACGTGGCGTTTCCATCCCGGCCCCCATAAATAAGAGCTTATTCTGTTCCTGCATCCCGGCTTCCTGCTATTTACAAGAATTCCACGTGCTGGAAGGCGTCGAGTCCCAGCAGGGAACTGGTACCAGGAGGCAACAGGGGTGAGCTGAAATGTAGTGTGGGCCTGGGCGGGGCCTGGACAGCAACAGCCAGGTGGAAAATGGATTTCTTCTCATTCCTAGCCTTCAAGTAAACTTTGGGAAATTAAATTCCTTTTCCAAATGCTCCAATGGCAGCTGCTCTAAAGACTTGAAAACATTCCAATAATTTACCTGTACCGTTAAAAGAACCTTTCCTATGTGGGACTAGGTGGCAGGGAATGAATCCCCCGAGGATTTGCATTTCCCAGCTTTAAATAAGATTTATGTACAGAGCTAAACCCGACCTTCCCCCACCCCCAGCAATGTCTGGGATCCACTGGGATGGACGGTGGGGATGTTCCCTGCGGGACTGGGATGCCCAAACTGGTGCCACAGGGCCTGGGGAGGAGCTGTGTCCTCGTGGCTTCGCTTTGTCACCTGCAACACAGAGACGTGGCCCAGGTCAGTGCCCAGCTCCCTCTGGGTAGTGCCAGCCTCCTGCAGAGCTTCCCCAGGGCCAGGCCTGGAGTTTTTCCCATTTTCCAGCAGTGCCAAGCGTGGCTCTCCTGGATACAGCTCAGGAGCCAGCCCTGAGTGCTGGCAGATCCCAGATCCAGCGCTTCGGGACAGTCCCTGCTCTGCTGCAGGAGCAGAGCTCCCTGCTGGCCCTCCCACAGACAACCCCGGAGCTGCTCCCAGATTTTGGGATCAATCCCAAACTTTCCCACCTTACCAGTAGCTTCTTCTGAACGGAGCAGCCACTTTCTGCACCGTCCCGAGGAAGGTGTTGATGTCAGCCACAAGAATTCCTTTGCTTTCCAGGATTTCCCTGCTGCTGCTGCCGCCGGGATTTTCTGCAAGGGGAGGAGCAGCAGGATCATTAATTCAAACAAATGAGGTTGTTCTTAAATGTGTGGGAAATATCCCTAAATCCCACTGTGATTGCTCTGGTGCTTTGCCAACAAGGCCAGAACTGGAGCGTGAAGCCACCCACAGGCTCCAAAACTGCTGGAATTCAGCGACCTCCAAAAATCCGGTTGCTTTCCACCACTCACACCTGACCCACACCTTGAACAAGCGATTCCCGCAGGAAGGGCAGGAAAACAGGGATTTCTCACCCCTCCTCCATCCCTTTCCAGGGCAATTTCACACCAGCTGGGTGTGGGATGCCTTTACCTGTCAGATACACGGCGAACCTGGCGTGGATGTGGCGCACCTGCAGCTCCAGCAGGCACTGGATGTGCCGGGATTCGGGAGCCGCCGGGGAGTCGCAGCCGTGGAAGTGCAGCAGCTCCACCAGCTCCGCTCCCTGGCACCACTTCAGCAGCAGCTGCTTCTTCTGGGCATCGCCCCTGCTGAGAGAGGGGCACGGGGAGGGCTCAGGGGCTTCATCCCTCTCCCCCCTTCCCAGGGAATGAGCAGGGAGGGTGGGATCTGCCCTTCCAGGTGTTTTTCCAGTCTCATTGGGTGACTTTTGCTGCTCCATATGGATCAAAAGTGACAAATTCCCCCTTGCTCCAGGCAGCTCCTGGGATTGGGTTCATTTTCATCTCAGCAGCTGCTGTGGGGCTGTTTGGGATCTGTGCTCATTGGGATCTGTGCTGGGAGCTGTGGATAATTCTGGGATGTTTTGTTGCTGAGCAGGGTTTGGCACAGCCAAAGCTGCTCCTCACCCACCCCTCCAGGGCCTGGCCAGGACAGGTGACTGCCACTGTCCCAAGGGATATTCCAGAGCCTGGAATCACGCCTGGGATATGAAGCTGGGAGGAAAAGAAGGAAGAGGGGATGTTGGAGAGGTGCTGTGGGTGTTCCCAAGTCACGATGGAGCCCTGGCCTGTGACGGGGAATGGATTCCTTGGTTTTGTCTGCATGCCCAGCTTTTCCTTTCCCTGTTAAACTTCCTTTATCCCAGCCCAGGAGTTTTCTCACTCCACCCTTCCCAGGGAGAGCCACAAATGAGCCCACGCCAGAGCAGCTCCATCTTCAATCATCCACGGTGGGAACTGGAGTGGCAATTCCCTCTCTTCATCACCAGCTCAGGGCTCCTCATCCCATCCCAAATCCCACATCCCAAATGTGATGGGACGGAAAAAGAAGCAGCAGAGGGGGAAGAGCCCCAGGAAGGTGCCCTGAGTTCCCGGGGGTGTCTCAGGAGTTGGGATGAGCTGGTGGGAGGGAAGGGAGGGAAGTTTGCTTTTGGAGTTTTGGGGATGTGCAGCTCCTCCAAGGAAATCTGGGCCTTTCCAGGAGCCTGCAGCACTCCCTGAGGGCATCCCTGCCAGGGAGAGAGGGAAGGGCCGTATGGAAGCCCAGCAGGGAGCCGGGAGAGCTGCCAGAGCTCTGCCTCATCCAGGATCGCATCCAGGAAAACGTTCCAGGCCATCTGATGCTCTCCACGTCCCAAGTCCTGCTTCTCCATCCCAAGAACCCCCGATTTCCAGGCAGAGCCGTTACCTGAGGTCTCCTCGGAGCTTCTTGCTCTCCTTGTGGTGCAGGAGCCACTTCCACCTCCCGTTCCTGTTCAGCTTCTCCAGCACCTTCACCACCTCCTTCAGCTGGCCTGAGGGGACACCAGAGCCAGGGATAGGTGGAGAGGGCACCTGGGGGTCTCTGGGCCAAGCCCTGCTCAAAGTTGGGCCACCTGAGGGTGTCCAGGGGAATTTTGAGTCCCTCCAACAAGGATGGAACCTCAGACTTCACTGGGTGGGGCACTGGGATCATGTCCTGGTGCAGGTTTTTCCCTGACATCTGGAAGGACAAGGGCAGCTTGGCCCTGTCACCTCGAGGTGCAGCTCCCAGAGGAGCTGGCTCAGTTCCCTCTGCCACTTCCCATCGAGGAGCTGAAGGCCCTTTTCCATCGGACATCGGGAAGGAATTGCTGGCTGGGAGGGTGGGCAGGGGCTGGAATGGAATTCCCAGAGCAGCTGTGGCTGCCCCTGGATCCCTGGAATGTCCAAGGCCAGGCTGGACATTGGGGCTTGGACATGGGGAGGTGGGAGGTGTCCCTGCCCGTGGAATGGGATCATCCTTAGGGTCCCTTCCCACCCAAACCATTCCATGGTTCTCCAGGCTGAATGAACATCCTGGCACAGCCCTCTCCTGCTCTTGGATGTTTTGGGGACCCTTGAGCTGGGCCCTCTATCCCGATGGGATCCCAACATCAGAGAGAGGGGCAAGAATTCCCCACTGGAAGCAGAATCAATGGGAAGATTTGGGAATGTGTCAGCAAACGCCCCGAGACTCACCCAGGGTCACCCTTTCCAACAGCTCCTCGTCAGACACCACGAAGCCTCCGGCCTGGAACAGCTCCTGGAATGTGTCACCCGTCACATCCTCGGGATCGTCCACTCCAGCAAACACCACGCCGGGACAGCGCTTCAGCTGCAGCAGGCACGGCACCTGCGGGCACAGCGGCTTTGTGCCACCCCGAATCCACAGAGCCCAGCCCATCCCAGCCCATCCCACCATTCCTGTCCCCACATCCCAACCCCAAAGCTGGACGGTGCCACAGGGATGGAACAATCCCTGGAACCAGGTGGCTGGACAAGAGAAGCCCAACCTCAGTGCTTTGAGCTGGGCTGTTCCAACGTTTTTAATGGATGCTGGGATTAAAGAACAGAGAGCAGGACAAGAGGGACGGAGGCTCACGCTGTGGATGTGGGAGGAGATGTCCTCGTTCCTGACGATGACCAGCAGCCGCTCGCCGTCCCGGCCTGCGGCCCCGCAGAAGTTCAGGGGTTCCGTCCTCACAAAGCCCTCATCCTTCAGCAAGGCCTGGAACAGAAACCAGGTGAGGTTTGGATTGGGAATATTCTCCTGGGAACAAGGAGAGAGGAAGGAGAATGGGGTGCCCAGGGCAGGGGTGGGATCCCCATTCCTGGAGGGATTCAGAAGCCACGTGGGCGGGGCACTGGGGGACACAGGCAGTGCTGGCCTAGGCAGTGCTGGGAATGGTTGGACTTCACACTAAACCAGAGTTGTTTTAGATGGGATCTTGGGAAGGAATTCCTGGCTGGGAGGGTGGGGAGGGGCTGGGCTGGAATTCCCAGAGAAGCTGTGGCTGCCCCTGGATCCCTGACAGTGCTGAAGGCCATGTGGAGCAGCCTGGGACAGGGAAGGTGTCCCTGCCCATGGGGTTGGAATTGGATAATCCTTAGGATCCCTTCCCACCCAAACCATTCCATGATTCCGTGACAACCCAATCCCAAGGCTCCTGTGCAACCTCAGTTCCTGACCCCAATTCCTGGTGCTGGGAGCCGAGGTGGCTCCTGGGCTAAGGGAACCAAACCATCCCTGCCAGGCTGCCCAAGCTTCCCTGTTCCTGCCACCCTCAGCTCTATCCTGGAGCTGCCCACCCCAAACCACCCCAATCCAGGGAGGGCTCCTACCTTCACCCTGTCGAAGAACGGCTCCTGTCCCGTCTCCAGCAGGTAGACCATTCCAGGCTGTCCGTCGGCCATGCGGCGCAGGTGGGCGCGCAGGGCCCCGCGCAGCTCCGCGATCACCGCCCCGAACGCCACCGTCCTGCCGGGCCGGCCCGTCCCGACCCGCGCATTCCCGGCCTCTCCCTGCGCCGCGCCCTCGCTCCTGGCCTCGGCCCTGCTCAGCACCACCCTCTGGAACTCGGAATACTCGTCCAGGATGACGGCGACGTCCCCCCGCGAGTCCGGCAGGGCGCGGTCGTATCGGAGCTTCCCGAGGTGCAAGGGAGCCCTGCGATCCCGGCTCCGGGCCCGGGATCTGGCTCTCCTGGTATCCCGGTTATCCCTGTGCCGGCAGGAGTGGAGCCCGCCCAGCCACGCGTCTGAAGGTGGAATTGTCACCTGCAAGGGGCTCCTGCTGCGTGGGGACAGCGGGATGGGGGCACAGAAGTCTTTTGGGAAGATGCTTTTGGAGGTAGAAAAGGGAGGTTTGCCATTCCTTAGGATTTGTTTTAGCTTATAATGGAAGCGGAGACATTCCATGTCCAAAGTGTTCTGGGTGATTTCCTCAAAGCCCCTCCAGGTCCCCATCAGGGACCGGAGCAGAGGAGATTCCCGGGCACGGCGGCTGCGCCTCTTTGGAAGCTGGAAATTTTCCATCCTCTCCTGGCACTGCCGAGTGACCATGAAGCTCCCGTAATCCCTGGGGATCCCCCGATCCCAGTCCTCTCCGTGCTCCTCCATGTGCACGGAGCTCCTGGGGGAGTTGTCCCAGCTAGTCCTTGTTCCTGCAGCATCCGAGGAGCTCATGATGCAGGAATTCCTGGTTGGAAGCGGGGAGCGTGAATCGCCCTCAAAATATTCCTGCTCTGAGTCACCAAAGGAATTCTCCAATGGATCTTCAAAGGCCGAGCCCTCGTGTCCATCCTGGCATGGGAGCTGCTCTTCCCTTGGGAGCTCATCCGAAATATCCTCGGCATCGCTGAGCTCCGGGCTTTCTCCGGAGGGATCCCTGTGCTCGCCCAATGGCGACGCCGGCATGGGAGAATCGGGGATTTCTCCCTCTCCCACCTCAGAGCCGGCGCAGTCGGGATCAGGGAACGCCTCGGATCCCTCGGGGCTGTGTTCACACCCAGCCCAGGGCTCGCACAGGGGACACTCCCGGGCTGGGAAGGGAGCAGGACTGGGAATGCTGCCTCCTTCCAGATCCTCGGGCGGGATGGGCTCCTCCCCGGGGCTCCCTCCGGCATCCCCTGCCTGGCTCCCGGCGCTGCCGCAGCTCCCGGACCACCGGGCACTGTCCGGAGAAGGAGGGAGCATCCCAGGGAGCACCTCGGGGAGGGGAGAGCCCGGCTCAGCACCCTCGGGATCGTCCCATGGATCGCACGGAGAAGGAGGAGCAGATCCCGGCTCGGCTGGCACAAACTCATCCGCGGGGGAGTGCGGAGCTCTCATCTCCTCCTGGGAACAGCTGGGATTTAAGGAGCCATCCAGGCTCCAGGCAGCCACGCTCACCTGGGCAGCTCCTCCTTCCCAGCACGGCTTCCAGAGGCGGCACAGGACCGACCCCCGCCGGCTCGGCACCGCGGGAATGGGGGGATTTGAGCCTCCAGTGTGAGGGGGAGAAGCAGGAGCTGGGTCTCCATGGATATTTGGGAAGTTCTGCTGCTGCCTGGGCAGCTCCTTGATGGCTGAGATCCCCTCCTGGATGGAGGAGGAGGGGGGCTCTGATTCCAGGAGGTGATGGTGGAGAGGGATGCCCGGCTCCTGTGGAGTGTCAGCCGCCATTTCCATGCTCATTGTGTCATTCCCAGGGGAATTCTCTGCCTCAGGGAACTCATCCTCCCTCTCCTCAGCTCTGGAATCATCTCCTGTGTCTGCATAGTCCAAGGGGGAGTCCCGGCCATCTCCTGCTCCCATGGGATCATCCAGCTCCTCTGTGCCGCTGGCAGCGGCGCTTCCATGCTGTTCTTCCACCAGAATCCTGCTCCCTCCTTGGTTTGATTCCTCAGTGTCCAGGGAATCCAGCTCAGGATCAGCATCATCCCCACACGCCTGGGAACAGCAGCTGCTCCTTCCCAGCTCGCTCTGGGACGGCGACTGGAGGCTCTCCATGGGCGGATCCTCTGGAGCAGCCCACGGATCAACGGATCCGTCGGGAGAGGTCAGGCAGACGGAGCTGGAGTCGGGGGACAGGGTCAGGGTCATTCCCTGGCTGCGGGGGGACTCCAGGCTGGCCGTGCTCCTGGCAGGCTCCCACCTTTCTGCAGAGGGTGCATGATCCCAGTTTTTCTGCTCCGAGCCATTCCCGAGCGCGTCTCCAGCAGCTCCCGGGTTTCCCGTAACGCTGTCGGGCTGCGCCTCGTGGACAGGGCTGGGATCAGGTGGGGACAGCGGCTCCCCACCGTCACTGTGGGGTGACCCCACCTCGGCCGGGCTGGCCGCACCAAGCCCATCTATCTCCGAATCCGCGCTGCCCGGAGCATCCCAGGGATCCGGGAGCTCATCCCGGCTTGGTGACATCTCCTCGGGAAACCCTTCGGGGTCGGTCCCGGTCCCATCTGACAGTGCTGGTGTGGATCTGTCGGGGCAGGGGGATGCCAGGGAGGTGGGGCTGGGCACGGGGTCCTCTTCAGGAACACCAAGCTCCTCTGGAGACGCCGAATTCCCTGGATTCTGCTCGCGGTGCTCACATTCCATCTCGGCATCGCTGCTCTCAGACAACATCAAATCCACAGGTCCCAGGAAGGAGCTTTCATCCTCAAACTCCTCCTTCTCCTCCTTTCCCTCCTCCACCTCCTTTCCCTCCTCCACCTCTCTCTGCTCTTTTCCCAAATGCTCCGAGGGCTCCTGGGATTCCACCCCTTCCTCAGTGGCTCCCCCAGGCTCTGCACTCGCGGGATTTGCTTCCAAGGGCACGGAATCACAGGGAGGCTGTGGATCAGTGCCAGCGGCCCAGCTGCCATCCTCATCTTCCAGAGGGTGTCCAGAGTCTCCCATTCCCTCCCCATCCTCGGGAGGGCCGGGGCCACTCCCTGAGCCTGCTTCCCACTGGTTTTCCTGCTGCTCCCCATTTTCCTGCAGCACACAGTGGGGGTCTGTCCATGGAGTTGAGCTGGAATTTGGCGTTTGGCTGCCGGGGTTGGAAAACTCAGCCGGGGATTTGCCGGAACAGCCAAGCTCCTGGGAAGGGCTGGGGGTGATCCTGGAATCCAGCAGGTTCTCCTTGACCGGCTCCTCCTGGAACGACACAATCCAGAGGTTAATCCTCATGGAAAAACGCAGGAGATGAGACACCCATGCAGGAAAGAAAACCTGGAATTTTTTCCTTCATGTAGTTCCAGCCTGATGGAAGCTGCTCCTTTGTTCAGGAGTGGAAGTTTTAAAGGAATTCTTTTAATTCAAGAATTCAGGCTTGGAAAAATGTCAGCAGAGCCCCACGTTTTATGTTCACCCCAAAAACCTCCACTCCTGACCATGCGCAGACTGGAGAAAGTGGAAAAATTAATTTAAAAACTCCATCCAGAACGGAATTTTCATGGATTTCACCAGAGGGATGAGGGAAATGATGCAAAGCACGGCACTGCCGCCTGCGTGGGGGAAAAACTTCCAAGGCAACAAATCCCAGCTTTCCAAATGCACATGGGAATGGCTGTGCCTCTCCTGGATCTGGAATTCTGCTCTGGGATGCTGGGAGCTCCCCGATCCCTCAGTTGAGGACTCAGCCCTCCCACAAACCCGGAGTTTAAATCAGAAACGGACACTTAAACTGCTTTAGTTTGGGATTCCTCCCCCTCGGAGAGAATCCCCGCTTCCCTGGACACCCCCCAGGGACATCTGCTCCATTCCTCTTGGAAAATCCTGCTCTCCCCAGAGCCTCGGAGTCCCCCCAGGCCGAACTCACCGCGCCGACGCTCGAGACGTCGCGCGCGTCCTCCTCGGGAACGACCTCCGGCTCCCCGCGTCCCACATCCCGCCTTTCCCCGGCATCGTCCCGGAGGGAAAGGCTCTCGGGACAGCTGGTGGAGGAAGGCTCCTCCTCCTCCCCGCAGGGCAGCTCTCCTGAGGAGGAGGACACCGTGCTATCCACGGCGCCGGGAATTCCATCCGCGTCCGTCTGGGAATCCGCAGGGCTTTTCTCCGGCTGGGGAAGGCCCTGGCAAGAAGGAGTGCTGGGATCCAGGGAGCTGCTGGGAGTCTGGTCAGGATCGGAGCCGGAGTCTGCGGGACACGTCTCGAAGGCGAAGCAATCCTGGCTGTCGTCGCTGAGCTCCAGGAAACCTCCGGAGCTGCTGATGGAGACGAATTTGGTGGGATTGCAGTGCTCCACCACCTTCCGGGAGCTGCTCAGGAGCTTGCTGGGCTTCCTGTAGAACAGAGCCACCCACATGTGCAGGATCAGCTTCATCCCTTCCACGTCGTCGGGAAGATCGGGATCCCAGGGCCTGGGAAGGGAAGGAAAAACAGCCTGAACCATCTCCATCCTCCCCACCTCGGCTGCAGGGAATTCGTGCCTGGAATTCACGCCTGGAATTCATCCCTGGCTCCCTGCAGGGCGCAGCCCCAAGGAAGGAGGGCACAGATTGCTGCTTGAGGCAGATTCCAGCTTTTTTTTTTTGGAAAAAAGGGAAAAAAAGAGGAACTCCAAGCTCCAAAGGAGAAACGGAGTACTTGGGGTGCTGGCTTTAGGTACCAATTCCAGCTGCAGAGCCGTGGGAATTGCAGAATCATGGAATGGGTTAGGTGGGAAGAGACCATAAAGCCCATCCTGTGTCCAGGGACACCTCCCACGGTCCCAAGGCTGCTCCAAGCCCCAATGTCCAGCCTGGCCTTGGACACTTCCAGGGATCCAGGGGCAGCCCCAGCTGCTCTGGGAATTCCATTCCCGCCCCTG
>NW_008236807.1:503736-509630 GCF_000691975.1 Corvus brachyrhynchos
AATTGCCAATCTCCCATCCAGCCCTGCCCTCTGGCACTGGGAAGCCACTCCCTGGCTCCTGTCCCTCCATGCCTTGGCCCCAGTCCCTCTGCAGCTCTCCTGGAGCCCCTTCAGGCCCTGCAAGGGGCTCTCAGCTCTCCCTGGATCCTCCCCTTCTCCAGGGGAACATTCCCAGCTCTCCCAGCCTGGCTCCAGCCCTGGGAGCAGCTCCATGGATTCCTCTGGACTCTCTCCAGCAGCTCCATATCCCGATACTGGGATCCCAGAGCTGGATTCCATGTGGGATCACCTGAGTGGAGCAGAGGAGCAGAATTCCCGCTTTTCCTGCTGCCCACACCGCGGGATCAGCCCAGGACAGGTCCAGCACACATGGTTCAGCCACACCCACTTTGTCCCACCCCAGCACCACCCTCCCAAATCCCTCCTTTTTTCCAGGAAAAACACAGCAGCTGTACCTTGGCAAGCACGGACGAAATTGATTCTTATGGAAAACAAAGGGATAAAACCAAGGCAAGCCCCTTCCCAAATCCCTCCAGCCATTCCAGGCTGACTTACCCATGCAGGGCACGGATGACAGTTTTCTCCAGGGAATCGTTGGTGTACCTGCTGTCCAAGTGGAAGAGATATTCCTCTTCCCAACGGCACGTCACCCTCATGGAATCCCCACAGATGTTCACCGTGTGGCTCTTGGAAAAATCCTCCTTTTTCCTGGGAGAGCTCCTGCTCCTGCTGGGCTCCAAGGCGCTGCTCTGCTGGTGCCGGAATGGCAGCACCTTCCCGACCAAAGGAGCTGCTGGAGCATTCCTGGGGCCGTTTTTGGAGGGAGCTGGCCCAGCGCTGGGATTCCCTTTGGGATTGGGGTGTTTCCTGGGATGCTCGGGCATGGGGGAGGCGTAGGAGTGCTCGGCTGAGATGATGGAGTGCTGGTTCACCTCGGCAGCTTCCGGAGCTTCCCGGGGAGGCAACGCCTGGAGCTTGGCTGGGATGAGATTCACGCTGGTCCTACTGAAAATTCCAACGGTTTTCTCCTTGGGAAGAGAGGCTGGATGGTTGGGATGTGTTTTTTCAGGAAGTGGCTCGTTCATGGACACTTTGCTGGTCGAGGTGGCTTTTCTCCCGTGCTTTTCCGCCCTGTGGTATTTGTGGTCGGGAGCCATGCGTGGGGATTTGGGCTTGGAAGGGCTCTGCTGCTCCGTGGAATCACCGGGAAGGCTGCAGGACACCGGGATGATCCCACAATCCTTGGGAATAAAGGGAGGGATACAAGAGCCCAGGGCCAGGTCAGCCAGCAGGTTCAAGGCGTGGGATTCGCAGTTGTCCCCTTGCGGAGCAAAGGCAACGCTGGGAATTCCAGTGGGATAAACCTCATTCCCATGGCACTCTGCTTCGTGGGATTGGGAAGAGGCTTCGCTCGGGGGGTGGGAGAGCGGCTCGTTCTGCTCTGAGGGAGGAAAAACCAGTGAGAAAAGTTAATTAGAAAGTGAAAAAATAAATGAAGGGTGCACAATTCTGCACCAAGGAGCGGTTCCGGGCAGGTTCTCCAGGGAAAAAAAGTCTTTCCCAGAGGGATTTGCCACACTTTTCAAAAAGATCTCCATGGTCATGGCTACCAGGAAATGATCCAGAGTTGGGAATTATTCAGGAAGGTTTTTTGCTCAGGAATAAAAGGCACAGGGATGCGGTGGGAGCAAAATCCCCCCTTAAACACAACCTGAGGAGTTTTTAATTTTCCTTGATCCTTTTTATTCTGCTTTGATTTTTCTTGAAGTTTGAGCATTTGGGATTTTCATGGATGAGTTCGGGGTTATCCTTGTAATAAGTGAGGTATAAAAAGCCTCCAGAAAACCCCCAAAACAGAGAGAAAACCCCAAAAACATGGAGAAAGCCCTCAGAACAGGGAGACAACCCCCAAAACAGGGAGAAAACCCTAAAACAGGGAGAAAACCCCCAAAACAAAGATTAAAACTCCTAAAATAGGGAGAAAACCCCTAAAAACAGAGAGAAAACCCCTAAAACAGAGAGAAAACACCCAAAACAGAGAGAAAACACCCAAAACAGAGAGAAACCCCCCCTAAAAACAGAGAGAAAATACCTAAAACCAGAGAGAAAATACCTAAAACCAGAGAGAAACCCCTAAAAACAGGGATAAAATCCGCAAAACAGAGAGAAACCCCCAAAACAGAGAGAAAACCCCCCAAAACCCAAAACAGAGAAAACCCCCCAAAACAGAGAGAAACCCCCTAAAAACAGAGAAAAAAACCCCAAAACAGTGAGAAAACCCCCAAAACAGAGAGAAAACCCCCAAAACAGAGAGAAAACCCCCAAAACAGAGAGAAAACCCCCAAAACAGAGAGAAAACCCCCAAAACAGAGAGAAAACCCCCAAAACAGAGAGAAAACCCCCCAAAACAGAGAGAAAACACCCAAAAACAGAGAGAAAACACCCAAAATAGAGAGAAAATCCCCCAAAACAGAGAGAAAACCCCCAAAACAGAGAGAAAATCCCCAAAACAGCGATGAAACCCCCCTGATCTTCGAAGAGCGCTCACAGGAACTTGGGAGCTCTCAAAGGCAGTTGGAACATTAAAAAATAATCCCGAAAAATTCCATTTTTGGTGTTCAAAATGCCCCTGCCCATGGCTCCAGACCCACGGCCATAAAGCCAGGATGAAGCCACGGAAAACCAGTCCCAAAATCCCCCTCCCAGTACAAGCTCCTGGAATCCCAGCTGGGCTCCAGGACTTTTAATTTCCTTGGGAAGTGCAGAGCGAGACGCAGAAATTGGGGGTTTCTTACAGCCAAACGCTCTTTTTTTTGGGATTTTTTTGGGGATTTTTTTGGGGATTTGGCAGGAGCCAACCCACGGGAGGGATCGGCTGGATCCACTCCAGGAATTCCAAGGGCGGTATTTGATCATGGAATGCTCAAATCCCAAGGGCAGGGACACCTCCCACTATCCCAGGATGCTCCAAGCCCTGGCCTCGGATACTTCCAAGGATCCAGAGGCAGCTTCTCTGGGAATTCTACTCCAGAATTCCTTCCCAATTTTTGACGTTTTCCCTGTTCCAATCCAAAGCCATTTCCCCCCTCCTCTTATCTCTGCTGTTATCTGGTTGTGCCATCATGGCTCAGCTTTCCAAGGCATTTTTTCCCAAGGGAACAGCTCTCTTACCCCTCTCTGCCTGCTCGTCGTCTCCTGCAGGTTTTGATGCTCTGTTTTCCAAACTTTTTGGCGTTTTACTTTTCCCTGGCTTTGCGCCGTTCTCCGCAACCGGAACCTTCCTCGTGTCCGGGTTTTCCAGAGTTTTTGGCCTCTTTGCTTCCACGCCAGGAGCACCAGGAGCTGAGGATTCCTTCTCAGCAAGGTCACACTGGGGTTTGTGGATGATTTCTGCAGCCAGCACCTCCGCACCTGGGACAGGGAAAAACAGGGGGATTTCTTTTTATTTGGGAATTCTTTGGGAATTGAAAAGGAATCGGGAAGAGGGAGGTGTTTTTTAGGATTTCCTTCTCGTTATCCTGATTGAACTGGGAATAAATCCATTACCTCACCAGGAAGCAAAGGAAGGGAACAGCACGAGGCCACTGCACCCAGCTTCAGGCACGTTCCCTGGGATAAATCCCAGGAGAAGAACCTGGAGATTTATTTGGATGCAGGATGTGCCCCAGGCACTTGGAAAGGCGAGGGGACGCTTCCTAGCGAACCCTTGAGCAGGAGGAACTCAATCCCATTTTTCCAGCACTCACCCCTTTTCCTCCCATGTGGAAACTGCAAATTGGCCAATTTCAGCATGGGCTCGTTGGGATTGGATCCTGATTTTTTGGGAAAAGACAAAGCCGTGTTAATTTTTTTCTTGGCTGCTTCCCTGTTCCTGCTGTCGTCTTCCACGGGATGTGCCTTGAGGGGTGACAGATTCTTCCCAAGGATGCGGCTGGATTTCCTCCTGTTCTGCTGGCCCCAGAGCTTGCTGGGAGAGTTGACATTTTTTGGGAATCCCTCCCCACCCTGCTCCAGCTCCAGAGTGGGATTTGGAGCCTCGCTCTCGTCCCTCCCGTTGGGAGGAGCGGGATCCGGCAAGGGCACGGCTGAGGAGGAATTCCCAGGATCGGCTCCCAAACACCACTCAGACATTCCAAGGCCGCCGACATTCCCAAGGTGAAGCTGCTGGGATCGGAGAGGTAACGCTGCAGCTGGGCCAGGGATCGCTCCGAGACTTTCTGGGAAGGATGAGCAGCTTCATCCTCGGATGGAGAGAGCACAGAAGGAACGGGAACGTCGCTGTTCTGGCTGGGGCTGGGCTGAGAGTTTTCCTGGAGCTTTGCATATTCCTGGAGCTGCTCCTTGATCCAGGTGCTGGTGCTGCCTGAGGAATTCCAGGAGGAACTGGCGGCTTTCCGTAAGGCATAGCGAAGGCCAGGCAAAACCGAGGTGATTTTTAAGGAGATGTCGCTCCTGTCCCTGCTTTCCTTTGCATCCTGGTTTTCCACTGGGAAAGGAAAAGAAAAATCATTTAAATCCCACTAGGAAAGGGTTGAATTCCCTAAATCACCTCCCTGTTCCACACAAGGAGAGCATGGAAGTGAAAAGCTCCAAGAATCAGCTCGGCCCCAAGGAAGACGTTCCTGGGTTGATGCCAAAGGGAACAAAGAATTCCATGTGGGAGTCACAGAAGTGAATTAGACTGAAATGAAACACTGGAGTTGAATCAAGCAGCCCCATCCTGCAGGAAATTCCAGGTCCAAGATCCTTCACTGCAGCAATTCCCACTAAATCCAACACTTAGGACAGTCTGGAAAGAGATAGGATTTGTCATTGTTTAACTTTAAACCTGTTCACATTTGGGTTGTCCCGGCAGGGGGGCACCATTCCCAGATTTCTTGTGTTATGGCCCTGTCTGGATGGAAATTCCAGCAGCTCCATCTCCACCTGCTGCCAGCGTGGGATGCACTTGGTGATCCCAAAGTTTGGGAGTTCCTGGCTCCTCCCAGTGTCCATCCAGCTGGATGGTGACCCTGCCTCCAATTCCTCGGTGATCCCAACGTTTCGAACTTCCTGGCTCCTCCCAGTGTCCATCCAGCCGGATGGTGACCCTGTCTCCATGTCCTTGGTGATCCCAAAGGTTGGAATTTCACAGCCTCTTGTCCCAGACTCCCAGCCAGAGCTCCCAAACCTGCTCCAGATGGATCCCACCAAACATCCCAACCTCTCCAGAGGGATCCACACCACCAGGTCCCAGCCCTGAGGGTGCCACCCTCGCAGGTGGCACCGTGGGATCCGGCTCTGCCTGGCACGGCCGTGTCCCAGAAATCCCTTCCCACCAGGAAAGCTCATCCAGCTCCTTTCCCACACAAACCAGGCTCATCCAGCTTTTCCCTCTGCAATCCAAGGGCTTGGAGTCAGCGCCCTGCACCCACAGGCTTGGCCCAGCTGAGTGTTATGATCCGATTCCAAGGTTTCTTTTGGCCACAGGACAATTCCAGAGCCCTTCCCTGCCACCTCTCTTCCCAGCAAAAGGCAGAGGAATTCCTTGTCCCCTCCCAGCTGCGGGATTTTCCTCACCCTGCTGGTCTCGCTTCCCGGCAAGCCCAGGAATCTCTGGGAGCCAATTCCCAGTTTCCTGCCTCAGCTGCTGGCCCGGGAATGGCTGCCCAGGGAATGGCTGCCCAGGGAATGGCTGCCCACATTCCTTCTTGGTGCTGTCTGGACAGGAAGGAACAGATCCAGGGCTTGTTGGGAAAGGGGAAATCTGGGAATGGGCAATATTATTCATCCTTCGAGCCTGCCAGGAGCGATGTTCCTCACCTCCCCTGCACCCACGGCACGGCTGATCCTCCCTTCCCATCCCAAATCCCTGCACGGGGGATTCCTTTCTCCATGGAAAGGAAAAGCCTTTG
>NW_008236807.1:510411-513356 GCF_000691975.1 Corvus brachyrhynchos
CGGTAGGGATTGGCTGGGGGACGCCGTGTGGGCGGAACGGGACAGCACGTGTGGGAAAATCCTGCTGCTCCTGAGGGAAAACATCCATCAATGTTTGGATCCCAGGGAATAACCAGGAATGTTCACTCAGGGTTATCCCTCTCTTCCCACCTTTATTCTGCTGCTCCGAACCTTCCCATCCCTCTGGGATGCACCTTGTGCCTGGTGTCCTCTCCAGTCTCCATCTGCTTCTCCCACAATATCCCGCTAAAAAAATCAGGATCTCCCTGTTCTCCTCTCTCTCAGCTCCCAGGATTTCAGGAATGAATCCCTCTGCTCCTCCAGGCATCACAGCAGCAACCTGATCCCAGGATTGACCTGGCACTTGGAATCTTCTGCCCAAACGTCCCTGACACCGTCTCTGCTCTCTGGCAACAGGGACAGGATCCATGGGAATGCTGGAGCTGTGCCAGGGGGGTTTAGGTTGGATATCAGGAAAGTTCTTACCCCAGAGGGTGCTGGGCACTGAACAGGATCCCCAGGGAATGGGCACATTCCCAAAACTCCAGGAGCGTTTGGACACGCTCAGGGACGCGTGTGGATTTTTGGGGTGTCTGTGCAGGGCCTGGAGCTGGATTTGATCCTTCCAGCTGAGGATATTCTGGAAAGAAACCAGGAAAGATCCCCTAGCAGCCCACCCTGGAATTCCAGGTGACTGAATTCAGGCACCAAATCCCGCACTGCCAGGTCACCAGCACACCTTCGCCTGAATTCCAAGCCCAAATCCTGAAGGAAAAGGTTTACAGCTGGAAGTTAACCACCCCCAAAAAAGACAAAGCAACCTTTGTGCTTGGATGTGCTGTTGGTTTTCCCTGCTGGAAAGGGAAGCTTTTCCCAGGGAAGGCAGCTGGGTGTGTCCTGGGTGCTTCCATGGGCAGTGCCAGCCTCTCTGCTGCCACGGGAGGACCGGAACACCGGAGTGTTCTGGCAGGAGCACTCTTGGCTCATCCCTGGGATGATCCCACAAAAAGCCAGCCGGAAGTTTCTCCTTATTTTCTCTTATTTCGTAAAATCATGGAATAGTTCAGGCTGGAAAAGGACCTCAAAGCCCATCCAGTTGCAACCCCTTGGGCAGGGACACCTCCCACTGTGCCAGGCTGCTCCAAGCTCCATCCAACCTGGCCTTGGGCACTGCCAGGGATCCAGGGGCAGCCCCAGCTGCTCTGGGAATTCCATTCCAGCCCCTGCCCACCCTCCCAGCCAGGAATTCCTTCCCGATATCCCACCTAACCCTGCTCCCTGTCACTCTGAAGCCATTCCCTGTCTCCCGTCACTCCACCCCCTCGTAAAAAGCCTCTCTCCGCATTTTTTTCCGTTCCGCGTGTTTGTCCTGCAGGAAGAGCAGCACATTTGGGAATGCTGGGATTCCCTTCCCAGCTCCCAGAGCTCTGGCTCACCCTGAGGACAGCAAAGCTCTGCCCAGCCCCACTCCCTCCCTCCCCTCACACGGCCCAGAGCAGCCGCCACAGCTCCACATCCGCAACTTCTGCATCCCACAGAGAACTCCAAACCCTTTTTCGGGAGCAGAGCCCTTTCCCCACCTCTTCCCAGCTCTCCTCACCTTCCCCAGGCCGTGACCTCTCGCTCGTTATCTCGGCAGAGAACAATTCCCTGATTTTTCCCCCTCTTTGGAGCCGTGTCCAGCAAAGTGCCACGTGTCTGTCGGGATGGGAGCCAGGCTGGGCAGGATCCCGGCTCCCGGAGCTCACCCAGACAGCTCCAGGAGCCGCTGGAAAGGGCCTGGGAAGTGATTTTTGGTCACTCCCATCATGTGCAGGGAGCCAGCAAAGCACAGAGCCGGGTTTAAATCAGCTCAAAAGGCAACAGAAACGGAGATTTCCTCTCCTCCTTCATCACTCTGGGCTGGTTCCGAGCAGGAAAAGCCGGGTTTTGAGAGAGATTTGACCTTTCAGCGAGGATTTCACCCCAAAACGGAATCTGAGGGCAGCAGAGGGAAGCTCCTACCTGTGGGGCCCAGGGCCCGCGGCGAGGTGAACAGGAACAGGGCCAGGAGGCTGACAGGCTCCTTGGGCTCCAGCCCTGCAAAGGAACCCAGGCGTGGTTTAAGAAGCCAGGCTTAGTTTAAGAAACCAGGTTTAGTTAAAAAGAACAGGTCTTGGTAAAGAAAGCAGGTTTAGTTTAAGAAAACAGGTTTTGTTTTAGAAACCAGGTCTAGTTTAAGAAACAAGGCTTAGTTTAAGGAACCAGATTTAGTTCCAGAAACAAGGTTTAAATCAAGAAAACCGGTTTTATTTAAGAAACCTTGTTTTATTTAAGAAACCAGATTCAGTTTAAGGAACCAGGTTTAGTTTTAGAAACCAGGTTTAGCTTAAGGAACCGGGATTTGGTTAAGAAACCAGGTTTAGTTCAAGAAGCCAGGTTTAGTTTAAGGAACCAGGTTTAGTTTAAGGAACCAGGTTTAAGAAACTAGGTGTAGTTTAAGAAACCACCTTTAGTTTAAGGAATCAGGTTTTATTTAAGGAACCAGGTTCAGTTTAAGAGGCCAGGTTCGGTTTAAGGAACCAGGTTCGGTTTAAGGAACCAGGTTCGGTTTAAGGAACCAGGTTCAGTTTAAGGAACCAGGTTCAGTTTAAGGAACCACATTTAATTTAAGGAACCACGCTTAATTTAAGGAACCACGCTTAATTTAAGGAACCACGCTTAAGGAACTAGCTTTAGTTTAAGGAACCAACTTTAGGTTAAGGAGCCAGCCTTAGCTCAAGTGCCCCGTGCCAAACCCAGCAGGAGCTAAAGCCCAGCCCAGCCCAGCCCCGTTACCGTGGTCCCGTGCCAAGGCTGAGGCCGTGAGCAGGATGAGCACCCCCTGCTCCCGCAGGTACTTGATGATGGCCTGCAACAAACACAGAGGTCAGAGCTCCGCTCCTGCCTGGCACGGCTGGCACCGG
>NW_008236807.1:514301-515646 GCF_000691975.1 Corvus brachyrhynchos
GCTCCTCCCATCCCGCCCAGGATTTGGGATCAGGAGCGTTCACAGCTCCTCCCATCCCACTCAGGATTTGGGATCAGGAGCGTTCACAGCTCCTCCCATCCCGCCCAGGATTTGGGATCAGGGGGATTTGGGAACAGGAGCGTTCACAGTTCCTCCCATCCCACTCAGGATTTGGGATCAGGAGCGTTCACAGCTCCTCCCATCCCGCCCGGGATTTGGGATCAGGGGGATTTGGGATCAGGAGCGTTCACGGCTCCTCCCATCCCACTCAGGATTTGGGATCAGGGGCGTTCCTTTCCAGGCCTCAAATTCCTCCCAGCTGTTCCTTAAAATAAAACTGAGCTTAGTCAAGCTGGCTGTAATTAACGAAGGTTCATAATCCAGCCCTGGCCGGAATTGCAGCCCAATGGGAAGTTATTCCCAGCATCTGGAAAACACAACATTCCAGCCACGGCCTGGCTGAAGCTCAGCTGGATTTTGGCAGCATCGACATCAATGAATTTGTGGGGAAAAAAAATTGGCTGAGTGCAAGAAAGGGCTGGAATTCTGTGCCAGAGCTGGAGGAGCTCATGGATGAAGAGATAAGGGCTCTTATCAGCTTCTCCTCGTGCTTGGGTGTTGAGCTTGGCTTGGATTCCCTCTCCTTCTCCACGCTTGGATCTCCTTCTTCCATCTTTTCAGGGATCTTCCAGCAACTGAACAACCCTCAGGCTTCCAGTGGAAGCTCACTGATCCCATTCCATGCATTCAGACACAACAGGATCCATGCCCACAGCCTCGTTCCTCCAGGAAAACACAACAACTTCAGAAATGCTGCCCAATCCCGGTGTAATATTCGGGATTCAGGACGGGAGCTCCTCCTTTGGAATTTGGAGAGGAGAAGGGATAAGAGGCAGCAGTTCTGCTGGAAGATCCAGCTCAGTGGAAGAGCTGGGAATTCTCAGTGCCAGGGTGATTTTCAGGGAGATGAGGAGGGAAGTCAAGCACCCAGAGGAGCCAAAGCCACACTTTCATTTAATTCCAGGCCCTGCAGCATGGAAAGGGAAAGGAAATCCAGGGAATTTTGCCTTCCCACTTTCAGAAGCTGCTGCCAAAGTGGATTCAGCCATGGAGTTCACCAGCAGAGCAAGGGGAGGGAAGGAGCACATCCCAAAGGGGCTGGGACTCGCTGGAATGAGGGATATGGATTCATCCAGGTCAGTATGGCATGGAATCATGGAATGGTTTGGGTGGGAAGGGACCCTAAGGACCATCCCATTCCATGGGCAGGGACACCTCCCACTGTGCCAGGCTGCTCCAAGCCCCAATGTCCAGCCTGGCCTTGGGCACTGCCAGGGATCCAGGG
>NW_008236807.1:515696-520996 GCF_000691975.1 Corvus brachyrhynchos
CTGGGAGGCAAACAGCTGCAGCCTGAGCTGTAACAGGTCATGTCACCAACAGGACAAGTCTTTAGTAGCTTCTCCTGCAGCAGGGTTGGAAAGCCATTCCCTGGCTCCTGCCCCTCCATGCCTTGGCCCCAGTCCCTCTGCAGCTCTCCTGGAGCCCCTTCAGGCCCTGCAAGGGGCTCTCAGCTCTCCCTGGATCCTTCCCTTCTCCAGGGGAACATTCCCAGCTCTCCCAGCCTGGCTCCAGAGCAGAGGGGCTCCAGCCCTGGGAGCAATTCCACGGAGAACGGATGCTCCTGATGGATTTAATCCCCAACCCCTCCAGTGAGCTCAGCAAGGAGAGATCTTTGCTAAATCCTCCTTTTTACCAACAATTCAGGGAATCCAAGTGCTTTTCCTTCAGGGATCCACAAGCACTTCCTGTGGCACATTCCATGCGGGAAGCTGCACTTCCAGGCAGCTCAGAGCGAGGGGAGGATGTGCCCAGCCATGGATTTACAGCCCTGGATTTACAGGAGGCACCAAAGGGGAGGGAGAAGCAGGAACAGCAAAGCCAAATCCCAAATGCCAGCAAAAAAAATGGATGTGGTTTTATCCTGGAGATACAGGGCGCCAGGATAATCACAGTGGGAACAAAAAGGCTCAAATGTGCTGGGAAAAAAAAATAAAATAAAAATATATCCCAAGGAAAATATTCCAGAAATAATTCCCAGCTCGTGGGGGTTCATCTTCAGGTGATAAACGGAGAGAATAAATGCTTGAGGGCAATAAAGCAGGAAAACAGCACGGAGAGCAGGGAAATGAATCCCATCTTGCATCAGTTGTGGATAATGTCACCAAAAATTCCACTTAAAGACCACTTTTCTCCCAGGAAAACACTTACCAAGTCCTTTTCCTTTAGGTTTTCCACCAGCTGATCCATTTTCTGTTGATCCTTATTGGATATTTCCACCTCGTAGAGACTGGAGTAAACACCCTGAAAGCAGACTGGGAACAAAAGGAAGGATTTGGTGTAGGAATGGTGCTTTTTCCACGAGTTTTGAACCAACGGGTGCTGCTGTCCCAGAAGGATGGGGGCGAAATGAGTGGAAGAACTGGGATTTTAAAAGAACTCCTCAGCATTCCTCTCCCTTCTCAAACAGCATCTCCCACCTTGTCCTATCCCAGGAATGGGCTCCTCACGCCAGGAGAGCCCATGGAATGTGGCCAGGAAAACATCCCCGGGGGTTTTTCCCCGTTTCCTTTGCATTTCATCACCTGCAATCCCACATGGAGCTGATGGGACTCCTGGTGGCAATTCCAATGAGTCACTCATCCCACTGGAATATTCTGCACCCACCTTCGTTCCCGGTGTAATTTTTCTTCCCAAATGCAGCTGCTGGAAGCTTTTTCCTCAGGTCAGCCAATCCCATGACGTGGTTGATGTCCAGGCTGGGAGGCCTGTGAGGATACAGCACAAAGCATTTCAGGATTAAGGAGAGCTGGGAGTTCTGTGGAATCAGGGAAAGGAGCTCTGGATAATTTAGGGATGATGTCTGCAACCAGGATCCTCAAATCCTGAAAATCCTCAAATCACAGATCCTGGAGGTGTTTAAAGCCAGGTTTGGAGCACTCTGGTCTAGTGGAAGGTGTCAGAATGAAATGGTTTTAAAGGTCCCTTCCAACCTAAACCATTCCAGGATTTTTTTCCCAAATGCAGCTGCTGGCAGTTTTTTCTCCAAGTCAGACAATCCCATGACGTGGTCGATGTCCAGGCTGGGAGGCCTGTGGGGACCAGAGGATTTCAGGATTAAGGAGAGCTGGGAATCCTGTGGAACCAGAAAAAGGAGCTCTGGAAAAGCTGCAGCTTGGATAATTTGAGGATGCCGTCTGCAACCAGGTTCCTCAAATCCTAAAAATCCTCAAATCCCAGATCCTGGGAATGTTTAAGCCAGGTTTGGAGCACCCTGGTTTAGTAGCAGATGTCAGAACGAAATTATTTTAACGGACCCTGCCAACCTAAACCATTCCAGGATTTCAATCCTCAGCCAGCTGAGACCCAACACCACCTCCCTGCTTGCCCCCAACATTCCAGCAGCAAAGGGACGGGGGGCAGGAGAGACAAAACCGACAGAGAGACACCCAAAAAATGGCACAGGAAGGGCAAACTTACAGCTGGGCTGGGATTGTGGAGCCGTAGGGCGTCCTCAGGGCGATGGTGCACAGCAGCTGGCCCCGCACGGAGAGCTGGCCCCTCCACGGGCAGTACAGGGCTACAGGGAAAAGGGACAGCAGCTCAGGGGGGAAGGAAAGCAGGAGAGGAGAGCACAGAGAGAAAACTCCATCGATAAACCCAACCCCAAAACCCAGCAGCTCTCACCTTTGTGGCTCCGCTCGGCTCTGGAGGAGATAAATAAAAACAACAAGAAAAGGCTATTTAGAGACGGGAAAAGCAGGCAACAAAAGGGATAATTTGGGGATGAGAAGGAGGTCTGGGATGCTTACAGGTTCTGTATGGCCAGCACGGGCATGGCCTCGGGCTCCCTGTACTGGCAGGCCAGGAAGATGTAGGGACACACCTGCCTGGGCCGCTCGGCCGCGCTGCTGCCGCTCACCTCGTACACGTAGTACTGGGAAACAAGGAAAAGCCCCGGAATGCTGAGGCAGGAATGAGGGAGCCACGGGTGCTCCGCACTCCCAGGCCTGCCCCAGGTACCTGGCTCTGCTCGAAGGCCTGGCAGGGGCTGCTCTTGGTGGGGCAGGGCTTGGAGACGTGGCAGTCGTAGCCCGGGGAGGGGCAGGTGGAGGCGGCGGCGGAATTCTCAGCGATCGCTCGGACCTTCCCCTGCGCCGGAAAATTCCATAAATCCATGTGGTTATTCCCAGAAAGGTGTTTTTTAGCAAGGAAGAAATCCTCCTTCTCCCCAAAGCTGTGGGTGCTGGAAGCTTGGTGTTCATCGCGGGGAGGGGGGTTTGTGGTTGGGGTGTCCCAAAAATTCAGCCAGGTTTGGGATGGGAGAGGAATTTCCAGTCTCAGGAGTGGGGATTTGGAACCAGCTCAGAGCAGAAATCGGCAGGAAAGGGGGGAAAAAATCCCTAAAATTCCCCCAAAATTCCTGCAATTCCATGGAAAAAGTGACTTTTTGAAGTCTGATTTCCCCCCCAGCGCAGCCAAGGGCACCAAAGGCTCCTCTGAAGAGGAATCTCCAATCTCAACAGGGGGGATTTGGAAGCAGCTCAGAGCAGAAATCGGCAGGAAAGGGGGGAAAAAATCCCTAAAATTCCCCCAAAATTCCTGCAATTCCATGGAAAAAGTGACTTTTTGAAGTCTGATTTCCCCCCCAGCGCAGCCAAGGGCACCAAAGGCTCCTCTGAAGAGGAATCTCCAATCTCAACAGGGGGGATTTGGAAGCAGCTCAGAGCAGAAATCGGCAGGAAAGGGGGGAAAAAATCCCTAAAATTCCCCCAAAATTCCTGCAATTCCATGGAAAAAGTGACTTTTTGAAGTCTGATTTCCCCCCCAGCGCAGCCAAGGGCACCAAAGGCTCCTCTGAAGAGGAATCTCCAATCTCAACAGGGGGGATTTGGAAGCAGCTCAGAGCAGAAATCGGCAGGAAAGGGGGGAAAAAATCCCTAAAATTCCCCCAAAATTCCTGCAATTCCATGGAAAAAGTGACTTTTTGAAGTCTGATTTCCCCCCCAGCGCAGCCAAGGGCACCAAAGGCTCCTCTGAAGAGGAATCTCCAATCTCAACAGGGGGGATTTGGAAGCAGCTCAGAGCAGAAATCGGCAGGAAAGGGGGGAAAAAATCCCTAAAATTCCCCCAAAATTCCTGCAATTCCATGGAAAAAGTGACTTTTTGAAGTCTGATTTCCCCCCCAGCGCAGCCAAGGGCACCAAAGGCTCCTCTGAAGAGGAATCTCCAATCTCAACAGGGGGGATTTGGAAGCAGCTCAGAGCAGAAATCGGCAGGAAAGGGGGGAAAAAATCCCTAAAATTCCCCCAAAATTCCTGCAATTCCATGGAAAAAGTGACTTTTTGAAGTCTGATTTCCCCCCCAGCGCAGCCAAGGGCACCAAAGGCTCCTCTGAAGAGGAATCTCCAATCTCAACAGGGGGGATTTGGAAGCAGCTCAGAGCAGAAATCGGCAGGAAAGGGGGGAAAAAATCCCTAAAATTCCCCCAAAATTCCTGCAATTCCATGGAAAAAGTGACTTTTTGAAGTCTGATTTCCCCCCCAGCGCAGCCAAGGGCACCAAAGGCTCCTCTGAAGAGGAATCTCCAATCTCAACAGGGGGGATTTGGAAGCAGCTCAGAGCAGAAATCGGCAGGAAAGGGGGGAAAAAATCCCTAAAATTCCCCCAAAATTCCTGCAATTCCATGGAAAAAGTGACTTTTTGAAGTCTGATTTCCCCCCCAGCGCAGCCAAGGGCACCAAAGGCTCCTCTGAAGAGGAATCTCCAATCTCAACAGGGGGGATTTGGAAGCAGCTCAGAGCAGAAATCGGCAGGAAAGGGGGGAAAAAATCCCTAAAATTCCCCCAAAATTCCTGCAATTCCATGGAAAAAGTGACTTTTTGAAGTCTGATTTCCCCCCCAGCGCAGCCAAGGGCACCAAAGGCTCCTCTGAAGAGGAATCTCCAATCTCAACAGGGGGGATTTGGAAGCAGCTCAGAGCAGAAATCGGCAGGAAAGGGGGGAAAAAATCCCTAAAATTCCCCCAAAATTCCTGCAATTCCATGGAAAAAGTGACTTTTTGAAGTCTGATTTCCCCCCCAGCGCAGCCAAGGGCACCAAAGGCTCCTCTGAAGAGGAATCTCCAATCTCAACAGGGGGGATTTGGAAGCAGCTCAGAGCAGAAATCGGCAGGAAAGGGGGGAAAAAATCCCTAAAATTCCCCCAAAATTCCTGCAATTCCATGGAAAAAGTGACTTTTTGAAGTCTGATTTCCCCCCCAGCGCAGCCAAGGGCACCAAAGGCTCCTCTGAAGAGGAATCTCCAATCTCAACAGGGGGGATTTGGAAGCAGCTCAGAGCAGAAATCAGCAAGAAAGGGGGAAAAAATCCCTAAAATTCCCCCAAAATTCCTGCAATTCCATGGAAAAAGTGACTCCATGGAGTCTGATTTCCCACCCAGCACAGCCAAGGGCACCAAAGGCTCCTTCAAAGAGGAATCTCCAATCTCAGGTGAATAAATGGGAGCAGAATGGATTTGGAAGCAGCTCCAGAGAGCAGAAATCGGCAAGAAAGGGGGAAAAAATCCCTAAAATTCCCAAGAATTCCTGAAATTCCATGGAAAAAGTGACTTTTTGAAGTCTGATTTCACA
>NW_008236807.1:522974-532739 GCF_000691975.1 Corvus brachyrhynchos
CCCAGAAACATTCCCAGGACTCAGAAACATTCCCAGGAATCAGAAACATTCCCAGAAAATCAGAAATATTCCCAGAGAATCAGAAAGTCCCAGAAATCAGAAACATTCCCAGAAATCAGAAATATTCCCAGAAATCCGAAATAACCCCAGAAACATTCCCAGGACTCAGAAGCATTCCCAGGAATCAGAAATATTCCCAGAAATATTCCCAAAAAATCAGGAATATTCCCAGAGAATCAGAAATAGTCCCAGAAATCAGAAACATTCCCAGAAATCAGAAATATTCCCAGAAATCCGAAATAACCCCAGAAACATTCCCAGGACTCAGAAGCATTCCCAGGAATCAGAAATATTCCCAGAAATATTCCCAAAAAATCAGGAATATTCCCAGAGAATCAGAAATAGTCCCAGAAATCAGAAACATTCCCAGAAATCAGAAATATTCCCAGAAATCCGAAATAACCCCAGAAACATTCCCAGGACTCAGAAGCATTCCCAGGAATCAGAAATATTCCCAGAAATATTCCCAAAAAATCAGGAATATTCCCAGAGAATCAGAAATAGTCCCAGAAATCAGAAACATTCCCAGAAATCAGAAATATTCCCAGAAATCCGAAATAACCCCAGAAACATTCCCAGGACTCAGAAGCATTCCCAGGAATCAGAAATATTCCCAGAAAATCAGGAATATTCCCAGAAATCAGAAATATTCCCAGAAACATTCCCAGGAAATCAGGAACATTCCCAGGAATCAGCAATATCCCCAGAAACATTCCCAGGAATCAGAAACATTCCCAGGAATCAGCAATATTCCCAGAGACATTCCCAGGAAATCAGGAACATTCCCAGGAATCAGCGTGGGGCTGACAGAGGCTGTTCCCAACGGGAGGAAAAGCCCGGAAAGGCGAGGTGAAGGAACGCTGCCATTCCTTCGGGAAGATCCCATCCCCATCCGCTGGAAGGAGCAGGAAAAATGCGGATTTTCCAGGGATCTCTGCAGCAAAATCCGGGTGGCACCAGGAGCTTTGGCCTTTTGCCTCGGCTTTCCAAGGAGCGCCTATTCCCGGGATAGCAATGCCGGTTTTCCAGCTGGGAATTTTGGGGATTTTACCTTTGGCTGGGTCGCCCAGCGTGGAAATGGAGCTGCTGTTGACACGGAGGCCGCTCTGGCACACCTCCCTCGCCTTGGAGAGAACACAAACAGCCGCTCTGGGCACCTGTCCTTCCCCAGAGACCAAAACCTATCCCACGGCGGCTGGAAAAAGCCTGGAATGTGGTGTCAGGAAATGACTCATCCTTAGGATCCCCCTCCCCCCCCCACCCATCCAAAGAATTGGGAGGTGTAAGGAAAACTCAACGCAATATCCATAGGAAAAGGGGAGGCTTTGGTTGGGATTTAAGAGATTTCAGCCCGATTTGGGCCACTCTTATCCTCAAAGGCATCATTACATTGTGGCAGAAGCGAATTCCCTGGAGAATTCCCTGATTTTCACAAAATCCAAAGTATCCTCGTGGAAAGTGAGCAGGAATTATTTCATGGCAGATCTTTCCTTGCCCAGCTACCAAAATCCAAGGAATTGGCCCCAAACCCACCTTCTCCTGTCACAAAAGTGCTTTTCTTTTCCAAGAGCTTTCCCCACTGGGGTTAGGTGGGATTTGGGGAAGGAGATTCCTGGCTGGGAGGGAGGGGAGGGGTTGGGATGGAATTCCCAAAGAAGCTGTGGCTGCCCCTGGATCCGTGGCAGCGTCCAAGGAAAGCTTGGAGCATGCTGGGATAGTGGGAGGTCACAGCAGGGATGGAATCAGATGGATTTTTAATGCCCAACCCAAATAATTCCACGATAAATCCACCGGGACAAAAGGGGCAACTCCTTTTTCTCCCTGCAAATCTCAACACGACCACTTCCATCCCTAAAACCTCCTGGGAGCTGCTCCCAGAGCGATTTCCAACAGGAATAACTCCGCTAACTCAAGCAGCAGATCTCCTGAGCTTCGATGGGATGGAAAACCAGGGATTTGGCCCCAAAGTTGAGCTGAAGAACCGTTCCCGGTTACCTCCTCCTCCTTATCGAACAGCAGGAACGCAAAGGTCTCCTGGAGCTCCTCCGGGCTGTATCCAGCAGCTTCCTTGGCTCGGGCAAAAGCCTTGAGCTGCAAAAAACACGCCGAGTTTCGTTCCGGTGGCACTGCAGGGACGCGGGGCCGGGACTGAGCGGCCCGAACATCTCCAGCAGGGCCAGGGAGCTGCTGGATCAGCTCCTGCGCCCTCAGGAAAAACGTCGGGAGAGCAAAGGGAGCTGGAGCTGATGCCGAGTTTCAGGGCTTAGTAAAGAAGTTGGAGAAGGATGGGGTTTCTGAAAGGGTCGGGGATAAGGAAAGAACAATCTTATCACTGCTTTTGCTTCTTTTGGTTTTTGAACTCGCAGGCAAATCAAGAAATGACTCGATTCGGGATTATCCCAGATTTAGGCAGGATTTTAACTCCTCTCCAGGCTGTTGCAAGAAGGCTGGAGAGGGACTCGGGACAAGGGATGGAGGGACAGGACACAGGGAATGGATTTAAACTGACACAGGGATCTAGGGAAGGAATTCCCGCCTGGGAGGGTGGGGAGGGGCTGGAACAGAATTCCCAGGGAAGCTGGGGCTACCCCATCCCTGGGAGTTTTCCAGGCCAGGTTGGAGCACCCTGGGATAGTGGGAAGTGTCCCTGGCCATGGAATGGGGTTGGAGTTGGATGTTTTTTAAGGTCCCTTCCAACCCAAACCGTTCTGTGATCCCAAAATTTTTTAAGTCCGGTTTAATCCATGACAACCAGAGTGGCGATTTCCATTCCCAGAGAACACAGCCTGTTTTCCATACCAATAGAAGTGGGAATGTGGGGATGAAGGGATTTTAAAAGAGGTCCAAGGAGCTGGGAAAAAAAAAAGGGTTAAAGTGGTGCCTGCACAGGTAAAGGCAGAGAAATCCCAAAAATCTGCCTTGAGGTCATGCAGCAGAAATCCAGCCCAGGGAAGCTCTCCTGATAAGGGGAATTCACCCAATTCCAAAGGCTGCTCCGGGAATGTTGAGCACCACTGCCTGAAAGGATTTTTTATTCCTGATTGGGATCAGATTGAAAGGTTCCCGGAGCCGGGAATCGCGAAAGGGGCTCTGTGAGGCAAAGGAAGCACCGAGCCATTAAAAAATCAGCGATTCCAGAGATGTGCAGTTCCCAAAAAATCCCTTTTGCCGAGCTGCCGGCACCAGCCAGCCTTACCTCACTCAGGAAAAGATCGTTTTCCACCAGGATCGCCTGGCTGTACTGGAAACCATCCTGGGAGGTGGAGTCCAAGTAGGAGCTCTGCAGCACGGCCACCGCCCTCTGCAAGAGGGAACTGGGCTCCTCCGACTCGGCAGGAAAACCTGCAGGGAGAAAGGGAAAACCAGCTGGAAATATTCCCTTTGGGAATCGCCACCCCACTGCGAGGCCTCACAATCAGGTGGTGCAAGAGTGGGGTTTGCTGCCATCCAAATCCCGAATTTTTGGAAGTTTAAATGCCCTTTTGGCAAGAGGGATCCGAGCTCCTTGTTGATCCCTTTCCAACAGAAAGGAAAAACGAATCTGTGGCAACTCCCAGAAGCAAAAGGAATCCTAAATTTATAAATTTATAGTGATCAATGGAATTTATTCATGAGATCCCAGATCCCAAACTGGGAGTTCGAGTCCTACTTTTAAGGGTGAGTTTTAATAAATTTTTGTCTCTTCCTCCCCTCAGTTAAAAAGAAAAGAGAAGTAAAATCCATTCCCTGTGTCCCTCGTTATTCCTCTCAAATTATTCCAGGATAAAAAAAAGGATCTCATTTAAGGAACAGGGAAAAGAAGTTAAAACTGGGTGTATTAAACTCACTCTTTAAGCCAGGCTGCACTTGGAGGTTTAGCAGGGAAAAGGAAAGGAAAAGACAATTCCAGACAAGGCAAAAACGGGGAGGGATCCGAAAATGATCCAAGAAAAACACGGCTGGTGAGGATGGAAACTTGGAGCGCACAAAGGAAAAGTCTTTAAAGAACTTTTGCCTGGTTTAAACCTTTTTTTGGGTCTTTTGTGCCCTCTTTAATTCACTTTTTACACTTCCCACTTTCAGGTGGTGCCTCTGGAATTACAGGGACTAGGGAAAAGAAGCAGATTAAGAGCAGGAAAATGGGAAATAAAGAGATTTTCCAGCTGTTTTTCAGCATCATCTCTTTGTGCCTAACGAGGAGAGGAAAAGTTCATTTTGCTCATTTCTCTTTCGCTTCTCTTCCTGTGTTCCCCAGAAGCAGCCAGAGCTCGGATTTCTCCATGGAAATCATGGAATTAAGTCCCAGCTCAGCTCTACAGGACCGAACACAACCTTATTTTTTTGTTGGTTTGTTTTTTTTTCTTTTTCTTCCTGGAGCACCACAACTTTTTCTGGGAAGCATCAGATATTTTCAGGAATAAAACTTAAAAAAACAACAACCAAAAACCTGGGAATCTCTTGGAAATACATGCCCCCCCAAAAAAATCCGGGGATTTTGCAGCTGATCACTCCAATATTTTTATTCCTCCGTGCAGCTGAAAAATGAAAGTCCAGAAAGAGGGGAAAAAAAAATTAATTAATTAATGAGGGAAAACAATCCCTGGGCAGCCAGCCCAGGCGGCTGCACCCCGCACTTCCCTCCCAGACTGAGGTGGGATGTGTCCTGATCCTAAGGAAAATCTCATTCCCTGAAGAAATCCCAAATCCTGGCACATCCCAGGGCAGGAGCAGAAGGTCCTTGACTGGCTCTGCGCAGCCTCGGAGAGGTGAAAGTGAAAGTGCCCGAGCCAGAAGGAAAAGTGAAAGTGCCCGTTCCCCTGGGAGAAGCTTGGGAATGGCACTGGATCCACGTGGAGAACTCAGGGAATGAGAAATCTGGGAATGGCACTGGATCCACGTGGAGAACTCAGGGAATGAGAAATCTGGGAATGGCACTGGATCCACGTGGAGAACTCAGGGAATGAGAAATCTGGGAATGGCACTGGATCCACGTGGAGAACTCAGGGAATGAGAAATCTGGGAATGGCACTGGATCCACGTGGAGAACTCAGGGAATGAGAAATCTGGGAATGGCACTGGATCCACGTGGAGAGCTCAGGGCACGGGATCAGACAGCATGGATGGCATGGGGCTGATGGCTGGAGATGGGGATTATCCCTGCCCTGACATCCTTGGGAATTCACAGCTTGTCCTGGTGAATTCCCTCCCTTTCAGCATGGAATTCAATCCCGGCACCTCTGCAGCTCCCAACATCCGTTCCCAATCCAGGGAAAGCTCAGCTTTCCCTCCTGCTGGGCAGAAATCATCCTCCAAGGGTTTGTATTCCTTGGAATTCTGCTGATCTGCTGCTTGCTCCTCCTTTCCCAGATTTGAAGCGGCTCCTTTGACCTTTCCTCCCACAGATATCCCGGCCTGCTAAATCCAGCCCGAGGGAATGTGCTCCATGAGCAGATATCCATGGATCAGCCATCTCCTGGGAGCTCCACTCCCCAGTTCAGGCCTCCTGTCAGGAGGGGTAGCTGAGGCCATGGACTTCCCAAACCCGGGATTTTCCTTTGGCTCATCCCTTTCCCTGTGACCTCTGGATGGCCTCACCACTCTGCAAGTTCCAAGGAAGTTTGCTCAGCCCTCCCCCTCTCCAACCAGATTTTCCTGGCTTGATCCAGCGTTAGAATGAGCTGGAATTCTGGACATGAGCAGCAGGATCGGCTCTGGCACCACCACGTATTTGGGGTAAATCCGGGAACTTTATGTCCTGATTTGAGTATCCCCAAAAATTCATGTTCCTCCAGAGGTTCCTTAGGATCATCTTCCCAAATCCTTCTGAAATCCACTTCCCCTCTACTTTTTACAACCTCCCGTCCCGTTTTCCTTCTTTCCCTGTAGGAGATCTCCCAGAAAAAAACAGAGTTTCCCCCTGGCTGATCCTGGATTTTCCCTTGTCCAGCTGAGATCCAGAGACTTTTCCTTCTCCAACTGATCCCCCTCTTGGGAGCTGTTTGCTGAGTGTCCTACTGGGAACACCTCCCATAACAGGAGGTTTTAGGAAAAATTGGATATTAGGAAAAATCTCTCCCTCAAAAGCATTGGAAGGGGTTGCCCTGGGCAGATTTAAAAGCCGGATGTGGCACCTGGGGACACGGATCAGTGGTGGCCTTGGCAGGGTTGGGAATGGTGGGATTGGATCTTTGAGGGTTTTTCCAACATCAACAACTCCAGGATTCCACTTTCCCAACTCTTCCTTCCTGTTTTTCCCAGCCCAGGACATGGAGAATCATTTTAACCCTGGATTTGTTGGTGGCTGAACCACAGGATAACGGATCCGACCTAACCCTGCCCCAAAACTGGTGGGATTCTCCATGTTGGGAATGGGATGGATTGGCATCAGAGCAGGCTCATCCTTCCTCAACAAAACCTCTGGAATAAACTGGGCTGATGGAAGCACCCATGTGGTTCCTGGAGGTTTTGCCCCAGGATGCTGCAGATGAGGAATAGAAAATAACCCAAAACTGCAAAGATTCCACCTTTTCCTCTGGAAGCCACAAATGGAGGTTCCATGAGTTTGCAGGATGCAGCTCCACGCTCCTAAATTAATCCTCCTTGGCCTTAAACCTGGGAATTACATCCTGGTTTGGGGTGGGATCAATTCTTTCGCTGTATCTAAAACACCTCAGTGAGCCAAGCTGGCTGCTGCTGAGCAAACCCAGGTGCTGGATTGGATTTTAAATTCCCTTTGGGATCAAAGAACCTGGGAATGAGGATGCAGAGGCTGCAGGATGCTCTCTAGGGCCTGATGGGATTTATTCAGATGGTTTTTAGGTGATGCAGGGAACTTCTGGCATCTTTTCAGGGCAGCAACTGCTCTGCAACCTCCAAAGAGCTGCACTCGAGCTCTGCCAAGTCGGATTTGATCTCCCAGCAATATCCAAAGGCATCCCATTGGATGGGCAGGGAATATTATCAGTTTCTTCACGGGAAGGGAAGGTTATGTTCCTGCATTATGTTAAAAAAAACCCCCACCTCTTTGTGTCATCAAAAATTGCAGCAAAACTCGGAGTGTTTCAATCTCTGCCCCAAATTCCCACCCGGAGGTGGCTCCGGCAAAGGAATTGCAAAGGGAATGTTTAATCCCAGGAGGGAACAGCTGGAAAGATCCAGAGTCACAGAGATGGTGGAGCCTCTTTTCTGGCACTAGCAGAGGGAAAAATTAAGGGAGAAAACCTCAAGTTGCACCTTGGGAGGTTCAGGCTGGATAAGAAGTTGGAATTTTCCCTCTGGAAAAGGACAGGTCCCCATCCCTGGCTGGACAAAGCTGCCCCACTCTGAAGCTGCTGAAAAATCTCCTCAGGGTAGGAATCCTCCATCTAAAATCCTTCCAAGTGCCATTTCTTGGATTTTCAGGGCTCCCTCCTGCTCCTTTCAGCTGCTCACAAAGCTGAGAATGTGGTTTTGACACATTTCCCTCATTAATTCATCAAGAGCAGCTCTGGCTGCCTTTTATCTCTGCAGTTTTTATCCCCCAAACCCCAATTCTGTCACCTCACCCAGGGCTAGCCCGTGCTGTGGGTTCACTCAGTGACACCTGACTCTGCCCAAGCCATCAGCACAGGAATTTTGGCACTTGGACAACCAAAAAGCAACATTTTGTTTGCAAAATCACCCAATTCAGTGATTTTCCACGGCGCTGCAATGACCTGAGAGAGGCAGCCTTGGGAGAGCACCAGTGCTAGGAACAAGCTCCCTGAGGCGGAGCGATTCCCTTTGGGAAAAGGGGAAAAACCCAAACAAACCCCTGCCCCCACACACATTCCCTAAGAACCCTTCACCTGTGGAAATCACACCCTTGAAATCCCCAATAAAAACAACCAAAGCACTCAAATCCAAACATTCCCTCAGAATTAGTGGGGGCTCGCCATCAAAAAAAAAACCCCTCCCAGATTAGGCAAAAGTAGAACTGGTCCCCGAAAAAATCAACGTTTCACTTTCTGGTCTCTAAGGGATTCTAACTAAGAACAAGGAATTGGTCGCTTTGGGAAGTGCCAGAGTGACCAACAGATATTTTATGTAATAAAATCGTCCCATTTCATTTGGATCCCCCAAAAAGGTGGTGGCTACACAAATCCTCATCCCAAAACTCCTGCTCCTCCCCTCCTGGCACAGCCTGGGGCTGTAAGGAAGAAAATCAGCAAACTGCAGCAGAAAATAAAGGCAAAGAGGTTATTTTTAATCCAGGTAGGTTCAGCAATTCTTGCATGGGTTTGCAAGAGTTGTGCCAACACAGCTCCAAGGTGGGGTGTGGATTCTAGGGAGTACTGGGGGTGAAGATCTGGGTACGGGGGATATTCAAGCTGGCTCTGTTGCTGCCAAAAACTGCAGGTTTAAGAGGTACACTAAAAATAAATAAACCAAATTGGAACATAAAACCAGTTTCAGAGCCACGTAACAGCCTCTGGTCCAAGACAAGTTCTTACGATTCTTATCAGGGAAGAAAAGAGTTTCTGAAATTCTCTGACAACGATTTTTTGGCTGGAAAACAACAATTTCTGTGAAATCAGACATTTCCTTAACAACAGAACTCATATAAAAAACTCCTTCTAGAGCAGACCAGTGATTTCCAGATTCAACCACAGCAGAGCCTTTTCAGTACCTGTCACTTATGAACACCAAAACACGTGTGGAGCTGCACTAAGAAATACCCATTTTTATCAAAGACTTGGGGTAAATCCATGAGCTTTATGTCCTGACTTTGAGCATCCCAAAAAAGCAGAGCTTCACCCAGCACCTCCTACATCCATGATGAGCACCAAACCATGGATCATTCTGGATCACCACAGGCTTTCTGGTATATTTTTTATTAAAATTAACTTTGTTCCCATGGAGCAAGGACCATATTTTATAACTATTTTTGTGCCATCCAACCTCCTGCTTGTTTCATCTATCCCAGATTATCTCCCCTTAAAGAGTGCAGACCTAGAGCTGGGCAAGCTCTGCCCCAACCCAAATCTTTATGAGATAATCTAAGGACAATCTGGGATTAGAATTGTGCAAGACCAGAGCAGAAATGTATTTTTCTCCCCTTATAAGGCCAAACTTCAGCCGTGCAGCTGCTCCAAGTGGGGAGCAAAGAGGCCTCCAGCCCCTCCAGGAAGGGATCAGCACTGATCCATGCTGCTCGTATTCCCAAATCCCACTCCTGAAGGGCACCTACATCACCCAGCACGGCTCCCCAAGGTGTGTCCAAACAGCACCGTGGCTTTTCCCAGCTGCTCAGGCCTTGGGATCAGGCACCGGCGCGTGCGGGAGCTCGGAAAAGCCAACGTGTCCCTGGTGAGCCACAAAATTTCAAAACCAGCTGGTTCCTACGTGTCCCAGGCTTCCAGGAGCTCGCGGTCGAGGCCTCATCGACCTCCCCCTGGGAGTAATGGGCACAGGAGAGGGGCAAAGGCGGCGTGGCCTCTCCTCTCCTTCCCCAGGGAAAGGCGGGATGGAGCCGGGAACCCTTTGCTCCCCAGGGAAGGGCGGGATGAAGCCGGTAAATCGTCTTCTCCCCAGGGAAAGGTGGGAGGGAGCAGTAACCCTCTGCTTCCCAGGGAAGGGGGGGATGGGGCCAGTAAAGCACCCCCCCACACACATCTCCCAGGGCAGGGCGGGATGGAGCCGGGAACCCTCTTCTCCTTAAGGAAGGGCGGGATGGAGCCGGTCGCCTTCCCCTCTCCCAGGGAAGAG
>NW_008236807.1:533132-540639 GCF_000691975.1 Corvus brachyrhynchos
AAAAACAGAAAGTGAAAACTGAACCGGAAAGAGAGCGAGGGGCCGCCCGCGGGTTTTCCTCTTCCCGCGGTCACCGGCCTTGCTTGGTCATGGCCGGCTTTTCCTCTTCCCGCGGTCACCGGTCCTGGCTGCCCGTGCCCGGCTTTTCCTCTTCCGTGCCGTCCCTCAGACTGCTCGTTGTGAACTCCTGGCTCGGCCATCAGTGTTTGCTCTTGGTGTGGATCTTGCCCCAGTCCTGTCTCGACCTCCTCCTCGATCACCTCAGCCCTTCCATGCCTGACTTGAGCTCTTCCCACTGCCCCTTCCCTCATCCCCTCACATCATGGCGAGAGACCCTTTCTGACCTCAGTTCTTCCCTTTCAGCGTTTTCCCTCTTTTGGATCTTCCCTCAATCTCCCCCAATTCCCTCCCTGACCAACTCACCCTTGTTTTGGATCTTCCCTCAGTCCCACAAACCCATTTCCTCATTCCCTTCGTCCCTCACATCATTCCTTGAGGCCATTCCCTCACCTCAGTCCTTCCCCCTCAGTATTTTCCCTCAGCTCCTTGCTTTGGGCCTTCCCTCAGTCCCAAAATTCCTTTCCTTATCCCCTCACAGTTCCCACCATGGCCAGAGCCCCTTCCCTCACCTCAGTCCTTCCTCCTCAATCCTTTCCCTGATCCCCTCAGCCCTGCCATACCTGACTTCAGCTCTTCCCACAACTCCTCAAGGACAAACTGTCTCCTTGCTGGGCTGATCTGGGCAGATTCCAGGTGCTACAGAAAAACGGGATTATTTATATTCTTTTTGTGCTTAAACATCCATTTCCCTGTGGGTGTGTGGCCTGGAGCCACCCCGTGAGGGACTGCGGGGGTATCCCAACCCATGTCCATGGGGGACAAGGGGGTATGGGGAGCAGGGATGGGGCTGAGGGTTGAAGGGAAGCTCTGAGGTGAGTGACACAAAAATGGGGTGAGGAGATGAGGGAAGGGGCCAGAATGGATAAAGAAATCTGGGAAAAGGCCCTGAGGGAAGGGGCTGAGGGGGTCAGGGAAGGGGTTTTGGGGGGATTGAGGGAAGGCACTGAGGGGGAAGGACTGAGGTGAGGGAAGGGACTCAGGGAATGATGTGAGGGGAAAGGGACTGAGGGAAGGTGCAAAATGAGGAGCTAAGGAAAAATACTGGGCCAGAACAGATAAATGATGGGGAAAGGCCCTGGGGGAAGGGGCTGAAGGAAGAGCCAAAGAAAGTGGCTGAGGAGGTCAGGGAAGGGGTTTTTGGGGAGACTGAGGGAAGGCACTGAGGGGGAAGGACTGAGGTGAGGGAAGGGACTCAGGGAATGATGTGAGGGGTGAGAGAAGGAATGAGGGAACAGGGACTGAGGGAAGATCCAAAATGAGGAGCTGAGGAAATACACTGAGGGGGAAGGACTGAGGTGAAGGAAGGGGTTTAAGGAATGATGTGAGGGAATGAGAAAAGATCCAAAGCAGAGCTCTGGGGAAGGCCCTGAGGTGAGGGACGGGCTCAGAGCAGGAGAAGACTGAGGGAATGAGGGTGAGTGCCACAGAAATGGGGTGAGGAGAGGAGGGAAGGGGCCAGAATGGATAAAGAAGTCTGGGGAGAGGCCCTGAGGGAAGGGGCTGAGGGGATCAGGGAAGGGGCTTTGGGGGGGATTGAGGGAAGGCACTGAGGGGAGGGAAGGGACGGACTCAGGGAATGATGTGAGGGATGAGGAAAAGAAGAAATGAGGGGAGAAGAACTGAGGGAAGATCCAAAATGAGGAGCTGAGGAAAAGCACTGGGCCAGAACAGATAAAAATGATGAGGAAAAGCCATGAGGGGAGGGGCTGAGGGAAGAGCCAAAGGAAGCAGCTGAGGGGATCAGGGAAGGGGGTTTGGGGGGACTGAGGGAATGCACTGAGGGGGAAGGACTGAGGTGAAGGAAGGCGTTTAAGGAATGATGTGAGGGGGTGAGGGAATGAGGAAAGATCCAAAACAAAGCTCTGGGGAAGGCACTGAGGTGAGGGACGGGTTTGGAACAGGAAGAGACTGAGGGAGTGAGGGTGAGGGACACAAAAATGGGGTGAGGAGATGAGGGAAGGGGCCAGAATGGATGAGGAAAAGATGGGGAGAGGCCCTGTGGGAAGGGGCTGAGGGGATCAGGGAAGGGGTTTTGGGGGGACTGAGGGAAGGCACTGAGGGGGAAGGACTGAGGTGAGGGAAGGGACTCAGGGAATGATGTGAGGGGTGAGAGAAGGAATGAGGGAACAGGGACTGAGGGAAGATCCAAAATGAGGAGCTGAGGAAATACACTGAGGGGGAAGGACTGAGGTGAAGGAAGGGGTTTAAGGAATGATGTGAGGGAATGAGAAAAGATCCAAAGCAGAGCTCTGGGGAAGGCCCTGAGGTGAGGGACGGGCTCAGAGCAGGAGAAGACTGAGGGAATGAGGGTGAGTGCCACAGAAATGGGGTGAGGAGAGGAGGGAAGGGGCCAGAATGGATAAAGAAATCTGGGGGAAGGCCATGAGGGTCGGAGCCAAAGGAAGGGGCTGAGGGGATCATGAAAGTCCCTTTTGATGGTTCTGAGTTGCCTCATCCCAGTATCAGTGAACCCTACATGGAACAGCAGGAGCAGATGATCATTTTTAGGGTTCACCAGGCTGGGCTCAGAAACACCAAAAATGCATCAAATGGCGAATGTTGCAATCGACTTTGGAGCGGGGAACAGGGAGATCTGGACTTGCCCAACCTCTTACACAAGAGGCTGTAGGAACACCCCGTGCCGAACGCTGGGGCAAAGGTTGTGTTTGGCTGAGCAGTGAGTCTTGGAGGGGATTCCACTTGGGATTCCAGGTGCTTTTGGCAACGAGATCCACGGTGCTGCATCCGTAATAAATTTATGGAGAAGCTGCTTCCCGATCCTTGCCGGGATTTGAGGGTCTCAGTGCTCAGTGCCCAGGATCTGGTTTAGCTCTGCTGAGCCTTGCAGGAAAGATTGGCAAACGAGCTAAAAAAGGAGAAGGAACAACGATGGGACAACTCATTTATAAATGAGTCACTTATTACCCAAATAAGTCAGGAACGTGCCCTCACGGATATTTCACCCATCCTAAGAATTTGCTACAGCAGCAATGGAAAGTGCAAAGTGCTGCTGCCTGGTGAAAAATGAAGGTGGGGGGAAGAAAAAGTGGCTTTTTTTGGGGCAGGGCACCATTTATGGCAAAAAATTTCCCAGCAGTGTGTCTCCAATTTGCCAGATCCATGGATTCTTCTAGCTCTTGCTGGCAGATAAAAACCTGGAATTCTCACTGAGACAGAAATATGTTCCCAGATGCCCTTTGAAGGGGGAAAATCAACAGCCCTGTGCCTTGATCTAAGAGATGTGAGGAGGTCTCTGAGGTTCTGGAGCAGATCCACAGTCAGAACATCCAAATTCCCACCTCCAGTGGGATCATTCAATCACTGTCCCAATGAAATCCAAGTATTTTAGTGTTGGGAATTACTTGTGGTGAGGAAACGTAGAATTCCAAATTTCCTTTTTCAGTGCTTAGAAAAGCAAAGAATTCGAAGGGATTTTGTCCTCATTGATCCCGATGTTTGGACTGGATCATCCTAAAGGTCTTTTCCACAATCCATGATTCTGTTAACTTTGCTGGGGAGGGGAACTGGAGCCTCTGGAGGTCGAAGCCCATTTCTAAGCGGAGTTTCTCTGCCCCTCTTTGGTGCCTCATGACTTTTTTGGGTGGTGACAAGGCAAGCCCATGATGTCACCGTGGTGGGCACCCGCTTCCTGGCAAGGCTCTATTTTGGCTTCTTTGAAACCTTGACTCACAAGGCTCTAGCCTACTTAAGTCAGAATTAAAGAAGTCATTTGGAGTTTTATTTCCTCTTTTATTCAGAAAACCAACAGAAAGAAAATGAGTGATCCCTGCAGATTCTGTCCGTGAAAGAAAAAAGAGTCGAGTGGGAGGCGGCAGCGTTTCCTGAGGACAGCTGTCCTGCTGGATGATGTCAGGGTAAAGCAAATCGTGAAATCTGAGCTCGTTTTTGGCTGTGTGGGGCAGTGCCAGGAGCCCAGTGTGAAAACACAAACACTGCAGAGGATCCTTTTCCGTGCCCTGGGTGAATCCCAGGAATTCCTGGGAATGCTGAGTTTCTCTGCTTTTCTCCTATTTCCTTATGATCATGGAACGGTTTGGGTGGGAAGAGACCTTCAACATCTCCCAGTTCCGTGTTCCAGGAGTCCTTCCGTGGGCAGGGACACCTCCCACTATCCCAGGTTGCTCCAACCTGGCCTTGGACGCTTCCAGGGATGGAGCAGCCACAGCTTCTCTGGGAATCCTATCCCAAGGCCTCACCATCCTCACACATCATTTGTGACGTGAGAGGTTGGGTTGGTTTTTTCCCTTGATTTCCACAGGTTTGTGATCATATGATTTCGGTCTCTTCCATGAATTTTTGAAGCCATTATTCCAGTTTGGCAGCAAGGCTTTCCCAGACTGGCTTCTCCAACTTTCTCCAAAATCAGTGGTTTCCTGGAGGATCCTCTTCCTCTCCTGCTCATGAGCTCGAGTTTAGAGCCCCTTGGCTGGGAAAACTCTGCCTGAGGACCTTGGCTGAAAGGGAAAGTGAGCCCAGAGAACTTGGGGCTTCCTCTGATCTCCTTATCTTTGGCTGCTGCTGCTCCTGAGCCTGGAAAAGCTGTGGAGTTCTTGGCGGAATTGTCGCCTTCCCACTGTGAAAAAAATGGATGCGAAGATTTCTGGGTGCTCAAGAAGGGCTTTGGACCCTCCTGCTTTAACCCAGGTGGACAGAGAGAGGTTTGCTCCCCCCATTTATGCTCTGCTTGTCAAACCAAACTGCAGGAAAAAAAGCCTAAAATGCAAAATCTGGACTTTTGGACCCAAATTTCAGCTTCATTCCACACCACTCTCAAGGTGGGTGTCACCCTCTAAAGGTGTCTCACCCCATTTTTCCCTCAGCTCAAGAAAAACTCCCTTCATCTCTGAAATCTTGCAGCAAGACAAGCAAATTTTGATTGATTTTATTTTTCCCCTTGAATTTTGTCACATCTGTCAAAAAAAAAAGTGAAAATCTTCCAAAAAAGAAGCAAAAATCTTAAAAAAAGGTGAAAGGCTTCGAGAAAAAGGGAAAATCTTCCCAAAAAAGCATGAAAACCTTTAAAAAAATTGAAAATCTTAAAAAAAATCAGAATCTTCCCAAAAAAGTGAAAATCTTTTTTTTTTAAGTGAAAACCTTAAAAAAAAAAAGAAAATCTTTTAAAAAATGTGAAAATCTTCCCCAAAAAAGGGAAAATCTTCCCCAAAAAGGGGAAAATATTCCAGAAAAAGTGAAACACCTTTAAAAAAATTGAAAATCATAAAAAAAATTAAAATCTTCCAAAAAAAGTGAAAATCTTCCAGAAAAAGTGAAAATCTTCAATAAAAGTGTGAAAATCTTGGAAAAGAAGTGACAACCTTAAAAAAAATCAAAATCTTCCAAAAAGTGTGAAAATCTTCCCAAAAAGTGTGAAAATCTTCCCAAAAAGTGTGAAAATCTTCCCAAAAAGTGAAAATCTTTTTTAAAAAATTGAAAATCTCAAAAAAATCCTGAAAATCTTAAGAAAACTGAATTTTTTTAAAAAATGTGAAAATCTTCCAAAAAAAATGGAAAGCTTCAATAAAAGTGTGAAAATCTTTTTAAAAAGTGAAAATCTTAAAAAAAATTAAAATCTTTAAAAAAACATGAAAATCTTCCCCAAAAAGTGAAAAACCTTTAAAAAAATGGAAAACCTTTTTAAAAATTAAGATCTTCTAAAAACAAGTGAAAACCTCTTTAAAAAGAAGGAAAATCTTCCCCAAAAAAGTGAAAAATCTTTAAAAAAATGCAAAAATCTTCAGTGGAGTGTGAAAATCTTCCCAAAAAAGTGAAAAATCTTCCCGAAAAAGTGAAAATCTTCAATAAAACTGTGAAAATCTTCAATAAAAGTGTGAAAATCTTAAAAAAAAAGGTGAAAATCTACCCACAAAAGTGAAATTCATTTTTTTAAAAGCCAAAATCTTCCCCCTAAAAAGTGCAAATCTTCCAAAAAAGGGTGAAACTCCTCCAAAATGCCCCATGGAGGAGCATCTTTGGTGCTTCTCCCGCTGCCTTCCGGCACCGCTCTCATCCCAGTCAAACCCAGTTAAGATTTTTCCCTTCTGCTTCCATTTATTTTTGGGTTGGCTTTTCCTTTTTGGCCGTTTTGGCACCTTGCAGCTTCCTCGTGCTGCTCTGTGCCGGTGCCACACATCTTGAAACAGTTCTGGTGGCTTTTGAGTCAGGCCTAAAGTTAAACCACCCCCGCCCAAAGGCTCGGACTAAACCCAGCTTAGAGGAATGGTGTTTTCACAACGGGGAAAACCCCACCGAATCCTCAGGAAATGCCTCAAAGGTGACAAGAAAGTGAGGAAATGTCTGGATGTTTTCAGCAGGGAGCAGATTATTAATTTTTTCCCATTATTTTTGCCGTTTTCCCTCCCCCGTTTTTTTTACTAAATCGTTCTTCAAAATAATTTTCATTATTTTGTTATTTCGCGACGTGGATCTCCAAATATTGAGTGGAAATAGGAATTCTTGCCAGGAATTCTTGCTCTTTACCAGCTACAGCTGGAGCCAGGAGATACGAGCTCTTTCCAAAAGGTTTGATCCCGGCAAAAATCCTGGAATCATGGAATGGTTTGGGCGGGAAGGGACCTTAAAGCTCATCCAGTTCCAAGGGCACGGACACCTTCCGTTATCCCAGGTTGCTCCAACCTCACCTTGGACAATTCCAGGCATGGAGCAGCCCCAGTTCCTCTAGAAAATCTCCCTTGCTGAGAGATTTCATCCTGGAAAAATCCTCCAACTGTCTCACTTGGCAGGGTGGGACAATTCGAAGTTTTTATGGAATGATTTCCACTGATTTTCCTATCCTGTCCATCCTTGTGCTGACCTGGAGTTTCCTGCTGGATTTGGGTCATTTCATCCTCTCGCAGTGGGAAAAATTGGGTTGCTCCAAACTGGGTATTTTTTTCCAAACTGGATATTTTTTTCCAAAATGGATATTTTTTTCCAGAATGGGTATTTTTCTCCAAAATGGGTATTTTCAGGAGAAAAATGCCCACTGCTGGAAAACATGGATTTTTCCATCCAAGCAGGGAACAAGGACAGGGTGGATTTCTGTGTTAGGAGTGAAGTCACTGCAGAATACAAGCAACAGAATTTGACTTCTTATTTTCTCCCTAAAAATTGGAATTTCCTAAAAAATGTAAAAATGCAGGAATCCTGCAGGATCTCTTCTTGGAGGAGCAGCTCTCCTTGAAGAGAGAGGACCCCTGCACCCCATACCAGTACCCCCAGTACCCCCTGCACCCCATACCAGTACTCCCAGTGCCCTTATGGACACACACCAGTGTCCCCAGTACCCCCACCCCACACCCACCAGTACCCCCTGCACCCCATACCAGTGTCCCCACTCCTCCTTCCCTGCATCCACCAGCGTCCCCAT
>NW_008236807.1:540934-541377 GCF_000691975.1 Corvus brachyrhynchos
GTGTTCGCGTAGCGTCGGGTTCGGGGGGTTGCGGGGTGGGCTTGGGCGGCTTGCGGGATGGGTTTGGGGCTTGCAAGGTGGTCTTGGGGCTTTCAGGATGGTTTTGGGGGTTGCAAGGTGGTCTTGGAGATCTCAGGATGGGTTTGGGCGTTGCAAGGTGGGTTTGGGGCTTTCAGGATGTGTTTGGGGGTTGCGGGGTGGTTTTGGGGCTTGCAGGAGGGATTTGGGGGTTGCAGAGTAGGTTTGGGGCTTTCAGGGTGGTTCTGGGTGTTGCAGAGTGGTTTTGGGGCTTGCAGGAGGGATTTCGGGCTTGCAGAGTAGGTTTGGGGCTTTCAGGACGGGTTCGGGCGTTGCAGGGTGGATTTGGGGGTTGAAAGGTGGTTTTGGAGCTTTCAGGATGGTTTTAGCGCTTGCCGGAATGCTTTTGGGGGTTAAAGAGCGGT
>NW_008236807.1:541888-542853 GCF_000691975.1 Corvus brachyrhynchos
CGGCCGGAGCCATCCCTGATTCCCTGCCTGTCCTTCAGCGGAGCCGGAGCGGTGTCGCAGGATTAGGAATTCTGGCCCCGGCTGCAGCTTCCCTCCTCCTCCAAAAGCCCGGGATGTGGATGTCATTCCAAATCCCTGCCGTGTACAGGGACACCTCCCACTGTCCCAGCTTGCTCCAGCCTGGCCTTGGATACTCTCAGGGATGGAGCAGCCACAGCTACTCTGGGAATTCCAGCCCCTGCCCACCCTCCCAGCCAGCAATTCCCAATTCCCAATCTCCCATCCAGCCCTGCCCTCTGGCACTGGGAAGCCATTCCCTGGCTCCTGTCCCTCCATGCCTTGGCCTCAGTCCCTCTGCAGCTCTCCTGGAGCCCCTTCAGGCCCTGCAAGGGGCTCGGAGCTCTCCATCCTCAGTTGGATTTGCTTCTCCTGACATAAACCCCGAGGAGCCCTTCCCATCCTTGGCCTGGACGTCAGCACCGAGGGCCAGCAGGGTCTGGATGGTGTGTCCGTGTCCTTCCTGCAGAACGGGGAATTTGGGATCAGCTCTGCCCTTGGAGCCATCCCTGACCTGGACCTGCACAGATTTGCTCTGTCCTGGTCACATCTGGGGGTGCCAGGAGCTCCAGAGGATCTTGGAGCAGATGGAAGTCAGGGGCAGCTGCCCGTGGCAGGGAAGTTCGGATCCGTGAGGCAGGGATTGCTCCAGCTGCTGTTATCCCATGGGAATGGGCCAGAAAGGTGCCACGAGGCAGCTTCCTGAAATCCCAGAATGGGTTGGGTTGGAAAAGACCTCAAATCCCATCCCAATCCCATCCAATTCCACAGGCAGGGAATCTTCCATTATCCCAGGGTGTTCCCAGCCCCAATGTCCAGCCTGGCCTTGGAAAATTCCAGGGATCCAGGGGCAGCCCCAGCTGCTCTGGGAATTCCATTCCAGCCCCTGCCCACCACCCCAGCCACAA
>NW_008236807.1:542871-546129 GCF_000691975.1 Corvus brachyrhynchos
TCCCATCCAGCCCTGCCCTCTGGCACTGGGAAGCCATTCCCTGGCTCCTGGCCCTCCATGCCTTGTTCCCAGTCCCTCTGCAGCTCTCCTGGAGCCCTTTCGGGTCCTGGAGGGGGCTCTGAACTCTCCATCCTCGTTTGGATTTGCTTCTCCTGCCATAAACCACGAGGAAATCCAGGCAAGGAGAACCCTCCTGCCCAGGAGATTGGCCAAGGAACGAGGATCCAACAAGCCAAGGAAAAACGCTGCACAGCCCGTGCTGTGAAAACGCTGGGACTCAGAATTCCCTTTATTTTTATGGAGAGGATTCCTGAACCCTCGGAGCTGGTTTTGCTCACTGCTGCCTCAGCAGCAAAACCCCCCTGAAGGGAGGTGACGTTGGCACCTAATGGTGACCAACCGGCCTCGGCCTGTGCCAGGTGTCCAGCAGAGGTGGGAACTCATTTTTCCAAGCTCCATGGACTTTTTGGGATGGTGTTTTTGAGGTGGGATGCTCCTCAGTTCCCTCTCCCAGCCATTCCATGCTTCTCCATGAACCCAGAATTTGGGAAGGTATTTTTGAGGTGGGCTGGGATGATCCTTGATCCCAGTTCCCTCTCATTCCAGCTGTCCCATGCTGCTCCATGAACCCAGAATTTGGGAAGGTATTTTTGAGGTGGGATGCTCCTCAATCCCATCTCCCTCTCCTTCCGTCCATCCCATGCTCTTCCAGGAATCCAGAGTTTGGGAAGGTATTTTTGGGGTGGGCTGGGATGATCCTTGATCCCAGTTCCCTCTCCTTCCAGCCATCCCACGCTCCTGCAGGAATCCAGAGCTCCACAGATTCATGGAATAATTTGGGTTGAAAGGGTTGGATACCCATCTCATTCCAACACCTTCCCACTATCCCAGACTGCTCCAAGCCCCACCCAACCTGTCCTGCAACAATTCCAGGCATGGAGCAACCACATCTCCAGGAATTCCATTCCAACCCCTCCCAGCCAGAAATTCCTTCGCGTTACCCAACCCGCAGGATACCAAATCCCCATTTATCCATATCCTTGATTTTCTTTGTGAACTCCTGGATGTTTTTTTCCCCCCTCTTTTCCAGCTTTCTGGGCCGACCGCACGCCGGTGCACGAGGCCGCCCGCAGAGGGGAACTCCTGCAGCTGCAGCAGCTCATCGAGAGCGGCGCCTGCGTCAACGCCGTCACCTACGACTCCCTCAGCCCCCTCGCACAGACAACGCAAAAAAGGGCCCGGTGCGTCAAGCTGCTGCTGGATGCGGGGGCCCAGGTGTGCATCCGCCTCTGATCCAGCCGGGAATTCCTCTGGATTGGTGTTTGGAAGCTGTTGGTGGGATCGGGGTTACGCCGTCAGCTGCAGAGCTAAAATCGGGGGGAGGCTCTGGGTAGATTTGCCCTGATGGCCAAGTTGTGGGTTGTCACTCCAGGAAAGATCTGGAGGGGCTGGAGCACGTCCAGGGAAGGGAGAAAGGAGCTGGAGAATTCCTGAGGGAGCTGGGAAAGGGCTGGAGTGGCTGAGGGAGCTGGGAAGGGGCTCAGGCTGGAGCAAAGGAGGCTCCGGGGGGACCTTGTGGCTCTGCACAAGTCCCTGACAGGAGGGGGCAGCCGGGGGGGTCGGGCTCTGCTCGCAGGGAACAGGGACAGGAGAGAGGGAACGGCCTCAGGCTGGGCCAGGGGAGGTTTTGATTGGATTTAGGGAAAATTTCTCCATGGAAAAGGTTGGAAAGCATTGGAATGGGCTGCCCAGGGCAGGGGTGGAGTCCCCATCCACGAAGGAATTCCAAATCCCTGTGCATGTGGCACCTGGCGACACGGTGCAATGCTGACTTCACCCGAACTCCACGATGACGTGCAGAAATCCCTTCCCGACCGTAACATTCCCACCATTCCACGATGCCGTGAATCCCAGGCGAGGTTTTCCCGGCCTTTCCCGCAGGTGGATGCCCGGAACATCGACGGCAGCACGCCGCTGTGCGACGCCTGCTCCTCGGGCAGCGCCGAGTGCGTGCGGGTGCTGCTGTCGCACGGCGCCCGCGTGAACCCCCCGCTGTTCACGGCCTCGCCCCTGCACGAGGCCTGCATGAACGGTAAATCCCAAATCCCAGCTTTTCCATGGATAGCCGCGCCTCGGAGCTCGGGGAGAAAGCCCCACGTGGCTTCCTTTGGGTGGGAATCGTGCGGGCGCTGCCGGCGTTCCCGGGGGGTTTGTGGGTATGTCAGAGGGTTTTGGGGAATTTCCAGAGGTTTTGTGGGAAATGGCAGAGGTTTTTTTCCCCCTGGGTGAACTCGGATTTCCCAGTTTGAACTCGGATTTTCCTGTTTGAACTCGGATTTTCCCCCATTTACTCATTTTTCCCAGTTTGAACTCAGATTTTCCTGTTTGAACTTGGATTTTCCCGGTTTCAACTTGGAATTCCCTGTTTTAACTCGGATTTTCCCATTTTAACTTGGATTTCCCCCATTTCAACTTGGATTTTCCCTGTTTTAACTCAGATTTCCCATTTTAACTGGGATTTCCCCATTTTAACTCCAATTTTCCCCATTTCCACCGGGATTCTCCTGCTCTAACCAGGATTTCCCTGCTCTAACTGGGATTTCCCCCATTTTAACTCCGATTTCCCCTGTTTCCACTGGGATTTTGCCCATTTTAACTGGAATTTCCCCCATTTTAATTGGGATTTTCCCCATTTCAACTCCGATTCTCCTGCTTTAACTGGGATTTTCCCCATTTTAATTCCGATTTCCCCCATTTTAACTCCCATTTTTCCCGTTTCCACTGAGATTCCCCCGCTCTAACCAGGATTTCCCTGCTCTAACTGGGATTTCCCCCATTTCCACTGGGATTTCTCCCATTTTACCTGGGATTTCCCCCATTTATCAGGGATTTCCCCCATTTCAACTCCGATTTTCCCCATTTCAACTCCCGATTCTCCCGCTCCAACCAGGATTCCCCCTCTAACTCCGATTCCCGCGCTTTAACTGGGATTTTCCCCATTTTAATTCTGATTTCCCCCATTTCCACTGGGATTTCCCCCGTTTCCACTGGGATTTCCCCCGTTCCAACTCCGGTTTTCCCCGTTTTAACTCCGATCCCCCCTTTTCCACCGCGATTCCCGCTCCTCTCCGTGCCGCAGGCAGCTCCGAGTGCGTGCAGCTCCTCATCGACGTCGGTGCCAACCTGGGGCCTCACGACTGCCACTTTGGGACGCCGCTGCACGTGGCCTGTGCCCGGCAGCACCTGCACTGCGCCAAG
>NW_008236807.1:546255-550713 GCF_000691975.1 Corvus brachyrhynchos
AAAAACCGGGGTTTTCCAGCGAGGGGATTCCATGCTTGGATCTTGGCCTGGGGTTGTGGAATTCCAGTCTTGGAAGTGGCCTCAGAGCCAGCTGGGATAGCGGGAATTGTCCCTGCCCGTGGAGCTGGAAAACCGTGAAGGTCCCGGTCCAACCATTCCATGATTCCCATTCCCTTTCACAGAGCAAAATCTGTGGAAATCCCCCCATTTCCTGCTGCGCTCAGTCGGATCCGGGTCTCACATCCCACTTTTCCTCTGGTTTTCCTGGGAATTTCGCTTGTCCTTCCCTTGCCCTGGAGGAGACTCAGCCCAGGGCTGAGGATGGATTAATTGATTCATTATGGGAACATTAATTATGGAGAAATTCCATGTGAATTCCTGGCTTCCACCTGCTGGGATTCCCAATCTGGGGCACCCAGGAATTGCCTAAAAATTCCACTTTCTCCTTAATTCCAATTAATTCATGGAGCTAATTAACCTTGGCTTGGCCACGCATCCCTAAAAAAATTTGAGTTCCGCCTCTCCCAGCTCTGCTGGAAAAGGCGGGTGATCAAATTCCAGCTTTTTTTTGGGAGCAGGGAAGGAGTTTTTTCCTTAAAACTTAAAAAAAACTTGGAAAAATATCTGGAACTGAAACAGATCCCAGCTCTGGCTGAGCCGGAATATCCCACGGGAATTGCTGTGGGAATAATTCACCGTTCTCCCTGCCTGGAGTGGGAATATCCCATGGAGAGGGCTGGGAATGGCTTTGCAGGAAGCGATTCCCACCCAAAAACCGGGATTGAAATCCCTCCAGAAATGTCCAATTGGCCAAGCAAATCCAGGAGTGCTCAGATCCCAGCCTTTTCCTGGGATTTTTGGGAGACTCCCTCACGTTTTCCCACTGTTTTCCCCTCCCATCAAACCATTCCTTAATTTCAAGATGAGCCGGCTTTTCCCAGATGGATTTTTCCCGGTGTTCCCATCAAACCATTCCTTCATTTTGGGCGAGCCGGCATTTTCCAGGATGGAATTTTCCTTTTCCCTGTTTTCCCATCAAACCATTCCTCAATTCCGGGCTGAGCCCAGCTGTTCCCGGATGGATTTTTCCCGGTGTTCCCATCAAAGCATTCCTTAATTTTAGGCCGAGCCCAGCTTTTCCCAGATGGATTTTTCCCTGTTTTCCCATCAAACCATTCCTTGATTCCAGGGCGAGCCAGGCTCTTCCCGGATGGATTTTTCCCTGTTTTCCCATCAAACCATTCCTTGATTCCAGGGCGAGCCAGGCTCTTCCCAGACGGATTTTTCCCCGTTTTCCCATCCAACCATCCCTCAATCCCAGGCCGAGCCCAGCTCTTCCCAGACGGATTTTTCCCCATTTTCCCATCCAACCATCCCTCAATCCCAGGCCGAGCCAGGCTCTTCCCAGACGGATTTTTCCCCATTTTCCCATCCAACCATCCCTCAATCCCAGGCCGAGCCCAGCTCTTCCCAGACGGATTTTTCCCTGTTTTCCAGGTGCCAACGTGAACGCGGCCAAGCTCCACGAGACCGCTCTGCACCACGCGGCCAAGGTGAGGAACGCGGATCTGGTGGAGCTGCTGGTGGAATTCGGTGGGAATATCTACGCCCGGGATAACCGCGGGAAGAAGCCGTTGGATTACACCTGGAGCAGCAGCCCTGCCGCCAAGTGCTTGGAATATTACGAGCGTAAGTGGGATAAACCCCAAATCCCGGGAATTCCGGCGCCTCCCGCTGCGGGTGGGTTCTCCAATCTGTGTGATTGGAAGGATTTTAAGGATTAGCCCGGCCTTGGATATTCCAAGGTTTGTCCTTGTATTTTCCGGAGTTTCCTGCTCCCTCCACGCAGCTGCCGGGAATTCCCCTGGAGCTGCTTCCCGACACAAATTCCAGTTGGATTTTTAGTTTCCCTTTGGATCTGTATCCTTAAATTCCAGCAGCTCCAGGGCAGGTGTGGATTTGGGAAGGTGGGGATTAATCCGGCAGAAATCGGGAAGTTTGGGATAATCCTGGTGGATCCGAGTGGGTGATCTGGGGGTGCTGTTGGATTTTTGGGAATGGAGCGGCTGAGGGAGCTGGGAAAGGACCTGGAATGGAGAAAAGCGGGATCAGGGGGAACTTCTGGATCCCCAGAATTCCCTGAGAGGAGGGGGCAGCTGGGGGGATTTGGGATGTGATCCCAGGGAATGGGGACAGGAGGAGAGGGAACGGCCTCAGGCTGGGCCAGGGATTGGATTTTAGGGAAAATTTCTCCGTGGAAAAGGCGGTCAGGCCTTGGAAGTGCCCAGGGCAGGGGGGAGTCCCCATTCCCGGAGGGATTTCCCTCTGGATGTGGCACTGGGGGACAGCCGGGAATGCTCGGATTCCATCCCAGGGGATCTTTTCCAACCAAAACGATTCCCTGGCTCCAGTAATCCCATCCAGGCAGGGGAGGGAGCCGGGATGAACCCGTTCCCAGTGGGAATTGCATCCCACCCGGGCCTGGGGAGGTAGAACCAGGCTCGTTCCCATGGCTGGGGAGATGGCGGCTGGGAATTCCGTGCTCTGGGGCAGCTCCTCCCCCTCTGATCCCGTTCCTGATCCCATTTTCCCTGCACAGACCCCTCTGAGCCTGTCCCAGCTGGGAATTCTGTGCTCTGGAGCAGCCCAGCTGTTCAGGGATCCCTCTGATCCCATCTGATCCCATCCGATCCCATCTGATCCCGTCCAGTCCCATTCCCATCCCATTTTATCCCATTTCTGATCCCATTCCAATCCCATCCGATCCCATTCCCATTCTGATCCCATTCCCATCCCCTTTTTCCTCAGGAACGCTGCTCTGTGTGTCCCAGCTGGGGATTCCCTGCTCTGGAGCAGCTCAGCCCTCTCTGATCCCATTTCTGATCCCATTCCTATCCCACTCCCGATCCCATTTTCCCTCAGGGATGCTGCTGTGCCTGTCCCAGCTGGGAATTCCCTGCTCTGGAGCAGCCCATCCCATCCCAATCCCATTCCCATCCCGTTTTCCCACAAGGACGCCCCCAGCTGGGAATTCCCTGCTCTGGAGCAGCCCATCCCATCCCAATCCCATTCCCATCCCAATCCCATTCCCATCCCGTTTTCCCACAAGGACGCCCCCAGCTGGGAATTCCCTGCTCTGGAGCAGCCCATCCCATCCCAATCCCATTCCCATCCCGTTTTCCCACAAGGACGCCCCCAGCTGGGAATTCCCTGCTCTGGAGCAGCCCATCCCATCCGATCCCATTCTGATCCCATTCCTGATCCCATTCCCGTCCCGTTTCCCGCAGGAACGCCGCTGCGCCTGTCCCAGCTGTGCCGCCTCAGCGTGCGTCGCGCCGCGGGGCCGCGGGCGCTGGAGAAGATTTCCCGGCTGGAAATTCCCGCGCGGCTCATCCGCTTCCTGTGCTACGAGTGACGGGAAGGAGCGGCCCCGGAACGTGCCGGGAATCCGGACGGATCCCTGCTCCCGCCCCACCTCCCACCCCGCCGATCCCCGGCCATCCCATCCCGCTGTCAACGGGATTTGGGGGGCAGCAATTCCGCTTTTCCGCGCCTTGCTGGGAATCTCCTGGAATTTTTCGGCTCTCCCAGTGCTCCTTGGGATTCGCCTTCCTGAGTTTTCCCTGATTTGCTCGGTGGGATCCAGCCAGGGGGTGGGAACGGGATCATTCTGGGGCATGGATCGTCCATCTCTTTTTGGAGGATCCAGTCTGGAATGGTCTGGGTTGGAATGAGATGGATGGGAATGATCCAACCTGGAATTATCCAGCCTAGAATGAACCAGCTGGGAATAATCCGGCCTGGAATGGTCTGGGTTGGAATGAGCCGGCCTGGAATGAGCTGGGTTGGAATGGTCTGGGTTCGAATGATGTGGGTTGGGAATGATCCAGCCTGAAAGGATCCGGCCTGGAATGATCCGGCTTGGAATGGCCCAGCTTGGAATGATCTGGCCTGGGATGAGCTGGCCTGGGATGAGCCAGGACAGCCAGTGTGGAATGATGCGGGTTGGAATGTGCGGCCTAGGAATGGTCTGGCTTGGAATGATCCAGCCTGGAGTTGTCCAGCCTGGAATGACCCATCCCGGAAGGATCCGGGACATCCGGCCATGCCGGCTGGGATTGGGCTGGGAAATCCTTGGATCCAGTGACTCCGCGCCTCCCGAGGGATCCCGCTCCGGGCTGGCTCCGGCTGCTCCAGGGCCAATTAACTCCCCGGTTGACCGCGCTCGGGGCGCGCTGGCGGCGCTGCTTTCCCGGGAGCGGCCGGAGCCTTTGGCGTGAGGAGGAGCCGGGCATCCCCGTCCCATTCCCGCATCCCGGCGCTCTCCCGATCCCGGAGTTCCTCTCCCGCTGCCCTGGGATCCCCTGGGACGCCGGGAAGCCGCAGGAGCGGGCTCTGCCTCGGGATCTGGGAATTTCGGGCTGGGTTTTTCCCCTTTGGAGCCCCTCCCGAGGACGG
>NW_008236807.1:553404-563820 GCF_000691975.1 Corvus brachyrhynchos
CGGCGCACCCGTGGGCAGCCGGAGAAGCGGCAGGAGCGGGCTCTGCCTCGGGATCTGGGAATTTCGGGCTGGGTTTTTCCCCTTTGGAGCCCCTCCCGAGGCCGGGATCGGGAGCCAGCCCCGAATCCCAGCTGGAATTCCGGGGGCGCCGCCAGAGCTTCGTCCTCGGATGTTCCGAGCCCGGCAGCGGAGCTGGAATTTCCCACATTCTGGAGCTGGAATTCCCCGCGTTCCGGAGCTGGAATTTCCCGCGTTCCGGAGCTGGAATTCCCCACGTTCCGGAGCTGGAATTCCCTGTGTTCCGGAGCTGGAATTCCCCACATTCCGGAGCTGGAATTCTCCGCGTTCCGGAGCTGGAATTCCCCGCGTTCCGGAGCTGGAATTTCCCGCATTCCGGAGCTGGAATTCCCCACGTTCCGGAGCTGGAATTCCCCATGTTCCGGAGCTGGAATTCCCCGCGTTCCGGAGCTGGAATTTCCCATGTTCTGGAGCTGGAATTTCCCGCGTTCCGGAGCTGGAATTTCCCATGTTCCGGAGCTGGAATTCCCCGCGTTCCGGAGGAGCCGTTCCTGGGAATCCCGGGAATCCTGGAATTCCCCAATGGCCCCGGGGAGTGCGGAGAGGAGAAATTCCCCCAAAATCATGGAATGAAGGGAATCCAGGCTGGGAATGCTGAGCTGCTGCTGAAGGCGCACAGTGGGGCTTCCAGTCTGAGTCTGTAATTGATTTTTAATTGATTTTTTTGTAATTAATTTTAATTGATTTTTCATTTATTTTAAATTGATTTTTAATTGATTTTTCATTGATTTTAAATTGATTTTTAATTGATTTTTCATTGATTTTAAATTGATTTTTAATTGAGTTGGAATTGATTTTTAATTGATTTTGAATTAAGTTTGAATTAATTTGAATGAATTTTTAATTAATTAAAAATTTTAAATTAATTTTAATTAATATTTAATTGATTTTGAATTGATTTTGAATTTTAAAATAATTGTGAATTAATTTTGAATTAAGTTTGAATTAATTTTGAATATTCCCCAATGGCCCCGGGGAGTGCGGAGAGGAGAAATTCCCCCAAAATCATGGAATGAAGGGAATCCAGGCTGGGAATGCTGAGCTGCTGCTGAAGGCGCACAGTGGGGCTTCCAGTCTGAGTCTGTAATTGATTTTTAATTGATTTTTTTGTAATTAATTTTAATTGATTTTTCATTGATTTTAAATTGATTTTTAATTGATTTTTCATTGATTTTAAATTGATTTTTAATTGAGTTGGAATTGATTTTTAATTGATTTTGAATTAAGTTTGAATTAATTTGAATGAATTTTTAATTAATTAAAAATTTTAAATTAATTTTAATTAATATTTAATTGATTTTGAATTGATTTTGAATTTTAAAATAATTGTGAATTAATTTTGAATTAAGTTTGAATTAAGTTTGAATTAATTTTGAACTAATTTCTAATTTATTTTGAATTCATTTGGAAATTTGGGTTAATTTTTAATTGATTTTAATTGACTTTCAATTAATTTTAAATTAATTTAAAATTTTTAATTTTGAATGAATTTTGAATTGATTTTAAATGGTTTTTAATTAATATTAAATTTTGAATTCGTTTTGAATTAATTTTAAATTAATTTTTAACTCATTTTTAATTTTGAATCAATTTTGAATTAATTTGGAATTGATTTTTAATAATTTAAAATTTTTAATGAATTTTAATTGATTTTAAATTATTTAAATTTTTGAATTAATTTGGAATTATTTTTTTATTTTAAATTAATTTTGAATTAATTTGGAATTAAATTTGAATTAATTTATATTTTTAAATTAATTTTGAATTAAATTTGAATTAATTTTAAATTAATTTTTAAAGTTAATTTTGAATTAAATTTGAATTAATTTATAATTAATTTTTTAAATTAATTTTGAATTAATTTTGAATTGATTTTTAATCGATTTTTAATCGATTTTTAATTTTGACTTTAGAATTGATTTTTAATGAATTTTTAATTCATTTCACTTTTAATTGCATCCCCCCCCCTCCTTTATTGGGGTTTTTTGGTGCCCACTTTGGAGCTGGATGGAAAACCAAATTCCCGAACGCTGCTCCCGGAATTCCGGCGGCGTTCCGGGAATGCGGGAGGGCCCCGGAGCCGGGGCAGCCCCAGGGCTGGATTTTTATGGGATTTTTGGCCGGGAAAAAGCTGCAGCGGAGGTTTGGGGTCGGGAGGGACCTTTTGGGGTCATCCCAGGGCTCGGATCCGGCGGGAAGAGATTCCCAAAGGTCTGCTCCTTCCTGGTGAGGAGAGGCTGGGAAAAGCCTTGGGATCGTCTGGGAAACCTCCTGGTTTTAGGGATCCCAAATCCCCTTTTAAGGATCAAATTCCCTTTTCAGCAATCAAAATCCCTTTTCATGATCCAGATTCCCTTTTAAGAATCCCAAATCCCTTTTAGAGATCCCAAATTCCCTTTTTAGGGAACCAAATCTGGTTTTAGGGATCCAAATTCCCTTCTTAGAGATCCCAAATCCCTTTTAGGGCTCCCAGGTACCCTTTTTAGGGATCCAAATTCTCTTCTTAGAGATCCCAAATCCCTTTTAGGGATCCCAAATTCCCTTTTTAAGGATCCCAAATCCCCTTTTTAAGGATCCCAAATCCCCCTTTAAGGATCACATTCCCCTTTAGGGCTCCCAGATCCCTCCTTAGAGATCCCAAATCCCTTTTTAAGGATCCCAATTTGCCTTTTTAGGGATCAAAATTCCCTTTACTAGGAATCCCAAATCCCATTTTTAGGGATCCCAGATTCCCTTTTAAATGATCCTGAATCCCTTCTTAGAGGTCCCAAATCCCTTTTTAGGGATCCAAATTCCATTTAATGATCCCAAATCCCTTTGAGGGATCCCAAATCCTTTCTGGAGATCCCAAATCCCTTTTTAAGGATCAAAATCCCTTTTTAGGGATCCCAAATCCTTTTCAGGGATCCAAATTTGGTTTTAGGGATCCCAAATGCCTTTTTAATGATCCCAAATTCCCTCTTTAGGGATCCCAAATCCCTTTTAGTGATCCCAAATCCTTTTTTAAGGATCCAAATTCCTTTTAGGAATCTCAAATCCCTTCGTAGAGATCCCAGATTCCCTTTTTAGGGATCCCAAATCTGTTTTTAATGATCCCAAATCCCCTTTTAAGGATCAAATTCCCTTTTTAGGGATCCCAAATCCCATTTTCAGGTTGTTTTTCCAACCCTGCCTATCCTGGTAAAAGTTGGGAATTCTGGAATCCAGGTTTCCGGTGGAGAAGCCCAGAGATTCCTTGGACAATCCATAACAAAATCCCCCAATTCCACGGGGCGCTCCTTTATTTTCCCTGGGTTTTGGGGGATTTCTGGGAGATCCCAAAGTTTGGGAATTTATTTCCCATCCATTCCGGGAATTCCGGCTCAATCCAGGCATCCAGAGGGATCCGGGCACCGTCCCTGCTGGAATTCCAGCTCGGCAAACTGGGAATAACGTTTCATTCACATCTGGCTTGTGGCCCCTCCTGATCCATGAATTTCCGGGAATAATTCCGGTCGTTCCATCCCGGAGGCCGCCTTGGAGCTGCTCCGTGTCCCGTCACCGTTCCCAGTTCATTCGATCCCCTCTGGAATTCTTAGGGATCTTCCCTGGATTTTCAGGATCATCTGGATCCAAGTTTTGGGATAAAAACCTTGGAGGATCCCAAATCACTCTGGGATCACAGGGATGGGGGTCGTTCCTGGCTGGAGCCGTAAAGGGTTTTGGGATTTCTGGGAATGCCGGAAGCAGCTGGAATAATGGGAATAATAAACTGGATTGGGCCGCGCCCATTTTTTGGGACAATTCCTTCGCTCGTTATTCCCAAATCCAGGTGCGGATCCATCCCAAATCCCACGGGGCCACTCCTGCTTTTATCCCTCCCCTTCCCGAGCTTCCCGAAACTCCAAACCCAGCTGGAAAAACGGGACAATCCCTCTCTTCCTAAGGAATGCTCTCCAATCCTCTCCAACTCCTCCCCGAGTCCTTATCCCAGAAGCGCTTCCCGTGGCTTTTTTGGGTGGAATTGTGGAAAAATTCCTCAGGAATCCGCAGGATTGGGATGCGGGAGCCTCTTTCTGCCGCGGCGCCGCTTGGCGGAGCTGCTTCCCCCGGGAAAAGCATCCAAAGCTCCCGGGGGAGCGGGAATTCTTCATCCTGCGGGGTCGGCAGCAGCGCCGCTCATCCCGGAGAAACAGAAATCCTGGAAAAGCTTGGAAAACTCTGCTCCCCAAAAGAAGCCCGGGCGGTTTCCCGCGGGCGGGAATCGCGAATCCTTGGGAGCCAAAATTCCCTTTGATCCCAGCAAAGCTCCTCAGTCCGCAAACTCCGGCCCCGCCAAACCTGGATTCGGGAATTTGGGATTTTTTTTTTTCTTTGGGAACAACAAATCAATCCCAGAGGGCTCAATTCCCGCCTCCAGCCTTCAATCCTTCCCCGCGAAGAGACTTGGAATTGCCAGATCTGTCTGGGATAATGAAATTCCCTCTGATCTCGGCTCAGGGGAGGCGCATTTTTAAGGAGAAAAGCGGGAATTGCGGGAAAGGAGCGGGATAGCGGGAAGGGGAGCACAGGGCAGGCTGTGCTTCCATGGACGGGCTGAAAACTGGGAAAAACGGGGGTGGAGGGGATGCAGAATTGTTGTTTCCTCTTTTCAGCTCTGCCTGGGCTCTTTTTTTGGGGGGGGGATTTCTCCTTTCTGGAGCTGATTTGGGATCAGTTTGGACCAAAGCGGGAATTTCAGGAATCGAGAAAAAGCGGAAAGCGCCGGGATCCCAAACGGCGGAGCTGGGAATGCAGGGGAATTTTTCATTCTTTATCCCCGGGGGTGTCTCACGGAGCAGCAGCCGCATCCTCCCGCCCATCCCGGCGGAGAAAAGAGGGAAAACATTCCCAAATTCCCACCGGGATGCGGCTGGCAGCACGCGGATGCGCCGGGGCTGAGCTCGCGATCCCGTTAATTTCCCATTTGTCCCAATTCCTGACAGCTCCAGCTCCGGGAAAGCCGAGCGGCTCCGGTTGCACTTAACCCCTGCGGGGAATTCCCGACTTTTTGGGTTGGGGGAATTTTGGGATGGAGAGGCTTTTAGGGGGAATTCATCCCCTGCGGGCCCGTGCTCACCGCCCTGTGGAAGCTGCGGCGTTCGGGATCCTTCCAGGTGTCCCCAAACCTCTCCCGGCATCTCCAAACTCCTTTTCCAGTTCAATCCCCTTCCGGCCGGGCTGGAGCCACCTCTGCCCATCCCGGGATGTTGGAAATCCCTGCTTGGATTGGAAATCCAGTCCCAGGTTGGATTTCACGCTCCGAATTCCCTCGGGATTGATCCCCTCGGGGTTGATTCCCTCGGGATTGATTCCCTCGGGATTGTGGTGAGCCGAGTTTGGGAAGGCCCTGGGCGGTGGAAGGGGAGAGGAGCCTTTTGGAATGTGGAGGCAGCTGGGGGTTCCCGGGAGGAGCCTCCGCCAAATCCCTTGGGATTCACCCTGAGCCTCGGGAATGCCGGGAAAAAGGGGATGGAGGGGCTGGGGAGGAGCCCCCTCCTCGCAGGGGCTCTGGGATCGTCTCAGCTCAAAGCCTTGTCCGTGTCCCCCGCTCCCTTCTCCTGCTCCCGCTTTTCCTTGTCCCACTGCTCCCTCCTCCCGATGCAGCTTTTCTCCATCTCCTGCTCCCGCTTTTCCTTGTCCCCCGCTCCCGCTGATCCCTGCTCCTGCTCACACTTGTTCCCATCTCCTGCTTTTTTCAGGTCCTCTTTTTTAGTCCCGTTTTTCTCCTGTTCCCATTTCGCCCCAGCTCGAAGTCTCGTCCTTATCCCCTTCTCCTCCCTCCCCCTTTTCCTTGTCCCACTGCTCCATTCTCCCGATCCAGCTTTTTTCCATCTCCTGCTCCCGTTTATTCCATGTTTTTCCCCCTCTCCCGGTTCTTCCTGTGCCCAATTCCTGCTCCCTCTTGTCCCTCCCTTGTCTCCATCTCCTGCTCTCCTTTATTGCCCTCTCCTTCTCCCGCCCACCCCCCTCTCCCTGTCCTGCTGTTCCCTCTCCTCATCCCCAGAATTCCATGTGGAACAGAGGGATTAAAGCCAAAACCAAATGAATTTGGGGACAAACCCAACCCCTCCAGTCCCAAAATCAGGGATTTTCCCCCACTGCTCTTCCCCATCAGCCTCAGCCTCAATGTTGGAGTTGAATTTTTCCGTTCTCCATCATTTTGGCCATCCCTGGACAGCGCTTCCCACATTTCCCCGTGCCCGGTTTTGGGGTGATTTGTGTGGGGTTTTAAATTTCTCCCGCGGGCAGGAATTCCTCCTTTCACAAAGAACCCGAAAGTGGAAAACCGGGGAGAAAAATCCCTTTAAAACAGGTTCACACCCCCCCGCCCCGGGAAACGGAACCTTTTTTTTCCGAAGTAAACATTGGAAAAATGAGTTTGGGAATGAATTTTTGGGCTTTGTTTTTATTCCCCCCCCGTGCAGAACCTGCCTGGATTTCCCAACCCAGCTCCCCTCCACGGCCTCCCCAAGCCCTCCCGCCACCAACCTGGATCAATCCCGCTTCCAGAGCCGTTTTTCCAGACTTTTTTCTGGCAGCTGGATGTGGAGGGGCCTCCTTTTCCCGGAGGCATTTCCCAGGCACGACGTCATGTTTGCTTAAGGGCAGAGGTATTGCCGGGAGGGGGCAGGGAGCCACGGATCCAGAGGGCCTGGAAGGGGGAAAAATGGGAAAACCGGGAAAAAATCCTTTGGGAAAACCTCGGGAGGTCTCGGCGTTGTTTCCCCCACGTTTAATTCGAGTGTTTGCAAAGCCTCATTGTTGAAACATCCCGGGCTGCTAAAATTAAAGGGAATGAGGAGAATTTGGGATGGATTCCACAGGACTGGAGCTGAAACATCTCCGATGGGGGCTGCTGGGGGGCTCCTGAGCTGCTTTTCTCCTTAAAAATTCCATTTTAGGGGAAAAACGGTGTCCAGGTGAGCAGGGAAAGGGGAGCAATGGGGGCAGAGTTGGACCCCTGGGTTTGGGTGGCGCTGGAGCCCTCGGTGGATTTGTTGTTGGAAAATCCAGGGAAAAGGGGTGGGAGATTGGCAGGGGTGGAGGGGGGATCAGCTGCCACAGGCTGGATCCAGGAGATTTCCCCTCGAGTTGCATTCCAAGAGATCCCCGCAGCTCACATCCCAATCCAGGTGATCCACACGTCCCACCCTACACCCACCCCAGGTCCCACCCCAGCTGATTCCCCATGCTCCATTCCAGGGGATCCCTCGTCTGCCATTCCACGTGGTCCCCTCCCAGATCCCATCCTGGATGATGTTCCAGATCCCATCCCAGGTGCTCCCTACCCCAGATCCCACACAGGGATGTTCCCCCAGGACATCCCCACCCCTTTTCCACACCAGATGATCCATCCCAGGATCCATCCCAGGTGATTCCTATCCCAGTTCCCACATCGGATGATCCCAAGGTCCCATTCCAGGGGATCCCTATCCCAGATTCCACATCAGCCTCCCCCAGGACCCTTCCCAGGGGATCCCTATCCCACATCCCACCCTTCAATCCCCATCCCCAGGCGCAGGGAACATCCTGACCAGGTTTTAAGGTGGGAAATTGGGACACGGAGGGATAAGGGAGAGACCAGGGATCCTCCGAACTTCCCGGGCTCCGAGTGCATCCCCTGGGCCTCAATTAATCCAATTATTATCCAACACCAGATGGAAATCCATTGGTCATGGATCTGCCGGCCTGGATCCTGCAATTCCATCAGCTCCTTCCCCTCTAGAGGCACAATTTGGGCCCGAAAACCTGGATTTGGGAAACAAAATCCCAAACCACGTCCATCCATGTGTCCATCCCAACTTGTGCTGGTGGGAACCTTCCCACTGCTCTCCCGAGCACCAAATTCAGGGAAAAGTGGGAAAACATGGATAAACTTCCTGCTTTGTTGATGGAGCTGCCGGGCCAGGATCCAGCCTCCCGTTCGGGATCATCATTAGGAAAAACCATCCCGGGATAAGCAGAGCGGAAAAAACGCTCTGGAAATTAAACAACCCAAAAATAGAAGGAGAAAAAAAGGTCAGGCCTAAAAATACCAGGATTGGTTTGGAGCTGGAACCTGGCATTAAATAAATAAATAATCCTGGTTTGGGGAAGGACTAATTTTAGCCGCCCCATTACAACAGCCCGGCGTGACCCGCTCACTCTGGAATTTTTTCTGGCTGGATTTTGCTGGATTTGGGGATTGGACTTTGCAGAGCTCTCATCCTGGGAGCATGAGGGAGAGGGAAGGTGCTGGGAGGGAGCGTGGGAGTGCTCGGCTCTGCCAGCACCTGCCCGGTTTTCCCGGGAAAACAAGTGCGACCGCCAAAGTTCACTCTGGAATTTTTTCTGGCTGGATTTTGCTGGATTTGGGGATTGGACTTTGCAGAGCTCTCATCCTGGGAGCGTGAGGGAGAGGGAAGGTGCTGGGAGGGAGCGTGGGCGTGCTCGGCTCTGCCAGCACCTGCCCGGTTTTCCCGGGAAAACAAGTGGGACTGCCAAAGTTCCCAGCCCCAGGGATGGGCTGGAAGTGGGGGTGAAGTCGTGGCGGATCCGAAGTTCCTCACGGAGCAGCTCGGCCCCGTTTGCTCGTTAGTGACGGAGCATTGATTAATCCTTCAAATTCTGTTGTGGAGGGAACGATCCCATCCCAGGATTGCCCCTGTTTGTGGGGAAACTGAGTCACGGGAGTTTGGGAGGGCCAGGAAAGGTGAATCCTGCTCTGCTCAGCTTTGGGATGGATTAGGGATAAATCCGGCTGCCAACTCTTAGCTTGGAGGAGGGAAAAGGGCCCTGAGACCCTGGGGGTGGAGACAGATCCCAAAATGATGGGATTTGGGATGGGGACAGCCACATCCTGGTGTCCAGCACCCACTGGGGCATCTTTCCAGCTTGTCGGGAAAAGGGGTGGAATGGGAAGAGGATGGAGATGAGGAAGGGCTTGAGCCTGACCGGGATGATTTGAGGGAATATTTTTCAGCAGGGATCCCAAGGAGAAGCCAAATGAGGCACTGGCAGCCACCAGGATGTGGGGGGGACGTTTTTTTATTGGACTCAGGGATGTCAGGGAATATTCAGTGGAATCTCTATGGACACAAGACGTGCATCCCATGGGGACCCCAAATCCATCTGCAGCCCAGGCGGGATGCCCGCATCCAATGCAGGCGCTGCTTGGTGATGCTCCAACTGGGATAAAAGAGGATTTTTCCAGCTTGGAGAAGGTGGGAGGGGATGGAGGGGATGGGGGAGGACCACCACAACCTCTGTTGCCTACGGGAAAAAAAATGAAGGAAAAATTAAAAAAAAAAAGCACCGCAAACATTGATTTTTCCAACCTCCAACACAAGGTGGCCGGGATGGGGGACACCCAAGATCTGGGGATTTTCCGTGGATACGACATCCCAGGGAGTTACCTGTGGAACAGAGCTGGAGGTGGGTGATGGAGGGCGTCACTTCTCCGTCATCATCCTCACGAACTCCTCGTAGTTGACCTGCCCGTCGTTGTTGCAGTCGGCCTCCTTGATCATCTCGTCCACCTCCTCGTCCGTCAGCTTCTCCCCCAGGTTGGTCATGACGTGCCGCAGCTCGGCCGCGCTGATGTAGCCGTTCCCATCCTTATCAAAAACCCGGAAAGCCTCCCGGATCTCCTCCTCGCTGTCCGTGTCCCTCATCTTCCTGGCCATCAGCGACAGGAACTCCGGGAAGTCGATGGTGCCGCTGCCGTCGGCGTCCACCTCGCCCACCATGTCCTGCAGCTCGGCCTCGGTGGGGTTCTGGCCCAGCGAGCGCATGACGGTGCCCAGCTCCTTGGTGGTGATGCAGCCGTCCCCGTCGCGGTCGAAGAGGGAAAACGCTTCCTTGAATTCCGCGATTTTCTCCTCCGACAGCCGCTCGGCCATGGCGCTTCCCGCGAGCACGCGGCTCTGTCCCGGCACGCCGAGGTGCCAGCGGGGAGGAGGAGACGGGGCCTCCTCCCTCCGGATGAGCAGCAGCAGCAGCAGCAGGAGGAGGAGGAGGAGGCAGGAGCTGGGAGATGTGGGAGAGGCTCAGCAGGGATGGGAATGGATCAGGAAGTTTTGGGAGCCAGCGGAGTGACCCAACCCCCGTGGTCACGCTGGCTCTCGTCCCGCTGCTCCCACGGTGCCGTTTCACGGGGCCAGCTCCCAACAGAGCCCTAATTAAGGGATTTGGGCTGTGGCTCCGTGGTTTCGGGGGGAGGCAGCAGTGGGGGTGACACACGGGATTTCTCCCTGTTTTAGGGATATTTTGGAGGGGGTTGGAGCTGTGCAAAGGAGTTGGAGGGGTCCCCCCCAGCCTCCCCAGCCCCAGGTGGTG
>NW_008236807.1:563831-578577 GCF_000691975.1 Corvus brachyrhynchos
GGGCTGCCGGGACCCTGAGTCAGCTCTGGGGCCGCCTCCGGGGTCGGACCCGGGGCAGGGCGGTGGGGCTGGACCGGGGAGGGGTGTGGGGTCCTGCCCTGTTAGTCAGGGGTGAGCTGAGAGTGCTCCCCATTGTAAGGTTGGTTTTACTCATCTCTTACTCAGGGAGTAAAGGAGGGGACAGTGACAAATGAGGGGGAGTTTGTCCATCCATCCATCCATCCATCCATCCATCCATCCATCCATCCATCCATCCATCCATCCACCCCTCCCTCCCTCATCCCAACATGGGATCTGGGGGATCATCCCCGTGTGGGATCTGGGGTAGGGAGCACCTGGGATGGGATCTGGAACATCATCCAGGATGGGATCTGGGAGGGGACCACGTGGAATGGCAGACGAGGGATCCCCTGGAATGGAGCATGGGGAATCAGCTGGGGTGGGACCTGGGGTGGGTGTAGGGTGGGACGTGTGGATCACCTGGATTGGGATGTGAGCTGCGGGGATCTCTTGGAATGCAACTCGAGGGGAAATCTCCTGGATCCAGCCTGTGGCAGCTGATCCCACCTCCACCCCTGCCAATCTCCCACCGCTTTTCCATGGATTTTCCAACAACAAATCCACCGAGGGCTCCAGCGCCACCCAAACCCAGGGGTCCAACTCTGCCCCCATTGCTCCCCTTTCCCTGCTCACCTGGACACCGTTTTTCCCCTAAAATGGAATTTTTAAGGAGAAAAGCAGCTCAGGAGCCCCCCAGCAGCCCCCATCGGAGATGTTTCAGCTCCAGTCCTGTGGAATCCATCCCAAATTCTTCTCATTCCCTTTAATTTTAGCAGCCCGGGATGTTTCCATCCTGTTTCAACAACGAGGCTTTGCAAACACACAAATTAAACGTGGGGGAAACATCCATCCATCCATTCATCCGTCACCCATCCATCCATCCCTCCCTCTGTCCATCCCTCATCCATCCCTCCACCCATCCATCCCCACAACAGTCCAGTGACCTTCACCACCCAGATTAACGAGTCACTGGAGCAGGAAGTTCCACAGCAGAAGACAATTTGACTTTCCCATGCAAGGAAAATCGGCACCAGTTTATCCCAGTTTAACCCAGTGAGGAATTCGAGCTGTGGGATTTGGAGGGAAGGCCACAACCCAAAGCCCAGCCCATGGGACAACTGAGGGACACATGAGGAATGGGATCAGTCTGGGAGGGAATCACCTTCCTGGGGAAAGCCTCCCAGGGAAAAAGCTCTGGGCGTGTGGAATGCTGCAATTCCCGGGAGGAATTGTGGGAGCCGTGCTGGGAACCTGTCTGGTGAGAGGTTTCGGGGAGGGGAGGCCCTGGCAGCTCCTCTTGTGCAAGAGCTGCTCCCTAATTGTCTGATTGCCCACACTGCTGTTCTGCTCCAGCTTTAATTAGATCCAATCAAAACTGCCGTGGAAGAGCCAAGGGGAGGCAGAGCTGGCTTGGATCTGGCTGAGAAAAGCGAATCCCGACAGATCACCGGGGGTTTGGAAGCCTGGGAGGATTCAGGTGTTGGTTCAAACTATGGGGGAGGGGTTTGAGCTCGAATGAGGGGGGATTTGGGGTCCCTGGGTCATCTGGCTGAGGGGGGAGGGGCTGGGATGTCCAGGGTGGCCCTTGGTGCTGAGCAAAGCTGGAATTGCTGCTTCCTTCTCCATGAAATTCCTGGGACCAGCACCCACTGCTGGCACCCATCATCTCCCATTTCATCCCATCCCCATGACCAGCACCCATCATCTGCCATCCCATTCCATCCCACAGATCCCATCCCATCCCATTCTATTCCATCCCCGTGACCGGCACCCATTGCTGACACCATCATCTCCCATTCCATGGATCCCATCCCACCCCATTACATCCCCGTGACCAGCACCCATGACCTCTCATCCCATTCCATCCCAATGACCAGCACCCATCATTTCCCCATGACCTCTCCATGACCACAACCCATTGCCAGCACCCATCCCATCCCATCCCATCCCATCCCATCCCATCCCATCCCATCCCATCCCATCCCATCCCATCCCATCCCATCCCCATGACCAGCACCCACTGTCATCACACGTCACCTCTGCATCACCTCTCCATCACCAGCACCCATCCTATTCCCACAACCAGCACTGTCCCATCCCATCCCGTCCCATCCCATCCCGTCCCCTCCATCTTTGGGAGAGGGGCCCCCCGTCCCCTTGATTTTAGCTCTGTTTAACTGTGCCTCATTTATCAGGATAAATATCCCAACAAAACTTCCTGCTGGCCCATAAAATCCCGTAATTTATGGCCTAATCCTATTTACAGCATCTGAGGTGGGCTGTGGGGTAGGACAGGGAAAAGGAGACCACCCTGGTGGGATCAGGAGCACGCAGCTGCCGCTCCCGGCTTTTTGGCAGCTCGATTTCCCGGGATGTCTCCACCTGGAGCTGGAAAAGTTGGTGCTTTGATGCAGGAGGGCCCTGTTAAAGCCTCACACGGAGTTTTCCAGGCGCGGTGTCTGGTTTTGAGGGGCCTAATCCAGGAATGGGGGAAAAACTCTCCCAGTCCAGAAGGTGAAATCTTCCAGCTGGATTCTCCCGAGGCGGCGCGGCTGTGAAGGCCAGCCCAGATGTGCACAGATGTGTCTGGGGTTGCAGCTGCAGACAGGGCAGGGGGGTGTGGGAGGGGGATGAATTCATGGAAAAAGGGAAAGTTGGAGGCGGGGAAGGAAAAGGCTCCCACAGGGAAAGCTCCGTGGGGCCCCCCGTCCCTGCACGAGCCCAGATTGATCCCAGGAGCGTCTGTGGGGATGGGCAGGAATCTCCACAAATCCCAGCATAAACTACGCTGAGGTTTAGCGTGGAAAATGGGATTTTGGAGAGGATGAGCTCAGGGTTGATCCCAGAACGGCTGCAAGGGGCTCCGGGGGCTGTTGGAGTGAAATTTGGGAGTTGGTGGCTTGTGGTTTGCTTCACACTTTGCTTCCTTGGAGGTTCCCAAATCCAAGGGCAAACTGAAGGGCAGCTCCTAAAGCTGGAGCAAAGGGACCCTGATCCCAGATGTCCCCATGCTGGAGAAGAGGCTGGGATTGGGATGCTGGGAATTCTTGGAGAGGAATCTGCCCCACAGTGACCCTGCCTCTGATCCCGGCTCCGGGAAGGTGCCACCTGGAAACCCGGGAGGCGTCGGCTCCCAGGAGCTGGGTGGATCCCCGAAGGCAAACACGGATCCGGGGAGCTGCTTACCCAGGGCAGAGCTGCAACACATCCATGGGCACGGACACAGGGATGGCACCACGCAGGATGCAGGAGCTCCTCGGGGCTCAGGTTCCCCCTCTGCCCTTGGGAATTTTATCCTGCTGTACCCCAGGGTTCCACACCCACGGGATAGGGGGGTCTCAGCTCGGCAGAGCGATGGAGAGAGCCGGCCGGGATCCCATGGAATTCAGCATGGGAGGAATCCAGGGGAAGCCTGGATTGTTTAGTCTGGAGAAGTGAGGGCTGAGACGGCTGCACATTCCTGCCGGAGGGATGGAGCAGGGACAGGAACCACCAGGAGTCAGGGAATTACTTCTAAGGGAAATTAAAGATTTTTGGCTGATTTGCCATTGGCTGCAGGATGAGGAGACAAAGATTCAGCCCAGCCTCACTCGCGGAGGGCAAGCAGACGATCCATGGGATTTCTTCTCCCTGTCACTGACACGTTTTTTGCAGGAGGAGCCATTTTTCCAGCTTCCCCCTGCTCGGGAAGGGCTGAATTCCCTCTGGATCAAATCAGCTTCACAGGTCAGAGCTCAGCTGTAGATCCTATCCCTAAAAACCCGAGCTGCTCCTTCCCTCCCGGGGGCGCAGCGACAGCCTGGAGCCGGGATCGCTCTCCCCGGGAGCTGTGGTGCCTGGACACCCTTGGACCAGGTGAAGCCACAGGTTTTTGGGAAAGCTGGGAAGACTGGATGGGTTTATCCTGGTACAACAACCAGGTGCTCTCTGGAAACTTCCCGGGAATCAGCCCAGCAGGATCCCCCTTCCCAAGGATCCTCAAGGATTTCACATTTCCTAAATGAGGACCCTTCCACTGCTGGGGGCGGATCATTTTCCGTGGGGGAGGAGAATCCCACTGCTCCCTTTTCCCAAGAAACTGAGGAGAATCCATAAACTGTCAGCTGCTGGCTCGTGTCCTGCCTGGATACAGTGGAATAACGACAGGACATGGAACTGGACAATGCTGGCTTGTCCTGCCTGGACATGCAGGAATCACGGCAGGACAGGGGTTCCTCGGAGCAGATCCGCATTGATCCGGAGCCGACGGCAGCTCCCGAGCACGGACACGTCCCTCCCTCCCAGGCAGGACTCGGATGAGGAAGGAGAGAGGCCGTCAGGAATTTAATGGAACTTGGCACTGGAAACTGTACAACATTTACAGAGAACCACACGCTGTGTCTATGTACACCCTCTGCCCGTTCCCAAAGCTCCTGGCCGGACACGGGACAGGCACTGACAACCCCTGATGCGGAGTCAGCGCTCCCCAGTCCTGGATGTCAGCTCACAGGGATTGCAGGATGCCACTCCCCAGTCCTGGATCTTAGGGATGGAAGGATCGCTGTCCAAGGATGGGGCCACCCCGTTGTGCTCAGAGCTGTCACCACTTCGTTTCCCAAGCTGGATCTTTCCCTGGATTTTTCCCTGGATCTTTGGACCACTAGGAGATGGCAGTGCTGCCCCTCTTGAGTATTTACAACCACTCCCTCTCCCTCTCCTCTCCAACAATTCCTCTCCTCTACCTTTCTACCACATGCAAGAACCCCTTGGTTGCCTCCAAGTCCTGCTTCCCGTTGGGAAGCTTTTCATTTCCAAAAGGCAACAAAACCACGGAATCTACCTTCACTCCCTGCTATCCCCTCTACTCACTGCTCCCCAAACCCTTTTACAACGTGCCTACAACCTTCCTACACCCTGGAGTAAAGCAGTTCTCTTTCAGTAGTGTCTCCTTCCAGCCCATGGATTGCTCCAGGGTGACGTGAGGGACGGTTGGGATGTCACCCCTCGGAGCATGAAGGATCAAGTACTTGAAAGGAAATGCCAAGTCTGAGCAACAAAAATACAAAAATAAAAAACCAACCAACCGAAGGAAACAAAAAATAACCCCAAAAAGCCCAATCCCAAACTCAAAACTAATAAAAAAATTAAATAGTTGGCAGGATAGGAGAGCGAGACTGAGGAATGTACAAAGGACACGCGGAGATCAAAGATTCCAGTAGGTGAATTGAGAACCTGTTGAACTTGGGGTCTGCTTTTAGGATTTTTTCCTCTTTAATCATGCAAATTTGCAGGAATTCCCAGAACCACACACCAGTGTGACTTCAGGTGTTGAGTCCTTTAAAGGACTTTTGCAGTGTTGATCAAAACTGCCTGCTGCTGCCCAAAATTCCACTTTATTTTTTTTCCAGCCTCCACCACGGCTGTGTGAAACTTTCAGGACCCCCGACTTGCTCTTCAGATCTGGCACAAGGGTTTTGGAAATCCCTCATGGATTTGAAGTGTAAAAACAGACCCCAGTTCAACAGTAATCGAACACCAGTAGCTGCCATTCCAATATAAACCCAGGATCTGATCCGCGGAGCGGCTCCGAAGGCGCTCCCGGTACAAAAATGTACACGGAATTATTTATAAATTAACAGTTTTCCCCCAGGGTGCCACTGGGGCTCCTCTTTTTCCTTACACCAGTGTTTCTTTCCGCTTCCCACTGAGCTGCTTCTCCCTGGATTTTCTGTGCCCGGATGAGGTTCTGTGGGATTTCACCCCTTTGGCTTCTTCCGAGTCCAGGACGGAGCCGCACTCGGCCGCGCTCTCATCCAGCTCCATCTCGGATATTCCCGACCGGCGCTTCTGGGCTGGGATGTTGGGCACGGAGGGGTTGTTCTCCTCCGACTCCTCGCTCAGCTCCGGCAGCTCCTTGAGCTCGGAGGCGGGAATGTTCCTCTGGAATGGGGCGATGGCGGTGCGGATGCAGTTCACCCACTGCTGCTTGTGGAAGACATCGTTGGCCTGCAGCGTGTGGGACTGGCCCAGGCTGGGATCTTGGAAACGGACTCGGAAAATGTTTTTGGCTGGAGATAAACAGAGGGAAGAGCAGATCAGACCCGAGCTGATATTTACAGATTCCATTGGTAGGTTTGAAATCCCAACAAACCCCCCCCCACCAAATCCCAAAATCCAGCAGAGACACAAAGATGTCTCCTTATCCAAGCCCCAGCTGGAAGTTCATGGCCACCATGGATGAGATGGTTGGATCAATACCTTTATCAGAATTTCCAAAAGCTCCTCGGAAGGAGCCTCCCATTTTGACATCTCCATCCTGGAGGTCTTCAAGGAGCAGCTCCTGGACAGGGATGGGCTGGCGGTACACCTGGAATGCCTGGCGCTCGTTCCGGCTCACCGGCCGTGTCAGCACCAGGATGTCTTGGAAGAGGAAGACGTAGAGCTTCTGGAAGGGAAAACATTCCAATATGCACTCTGAATTCCATGAGGTCACACATCCTGTGGGATTCAAGGCCACCTTATCTGCAGTTTCACCCACAGTAACTTCTGGAGTCTCCTGTGACAATGCCAAGGTCTGGCGCACACCAGGGATTACATCAGCAGCTTTATTGTTTTATGGATCCCTAGAAAGGGAATTATCATTCCCAGATGCAAGGGATAGGACTAGGAGCGATATCTTTCCTGAGAGCATGGAATGCCTCGTGCAGGAGTAAAACAGCCAAATGAAACAACAACAAAAAAACCCCAATCAACAAAGAAAACATGAAAAGATAGGAGGTTTAAATCAGGACAAAAGGCAGCAAAGCCTGGATCCAGTGGGTGGGAGAGAAACTCCAGGCAGCCCAGCCCAAAGCCAAACAGGCTTTTGCAGGAACCCTTTTGTTTGGAAAAGCCAGGGCTCCTAATGGGGAATGTCAGAGCACCTGGAAGTAAACAGAGGCAGGAAATCCCTCGGGATGGAGAGCACTTTCTATGGGCACTCCGTGCTAATTATTTTCCAGCTTCCCAAAGCCGACTGTGAAGCTGTCAGCAGGAGACTCTCCCTTACACCCCGAAATGAGGCTGCCACCAAGGGATTTCTACTCTGCTTTTTTATCCAATGTCTAAACGATCCCTAAGGACGGAAGCTCCCAGTCCTGCTCCAAGAGTTTAAACCAGCTCTGAGGGAAGGTTTGGGAATTAATGAGTAAAAAATGAGGGGCTTACATGTCCATTTTTATTCTTCAGCTCCCCGTGGCACAGCAAAGCTTTGCTGCCTTCAATCCTTGGATCCTTCTGCTTCTCATCCAGGTATTCCAGCTTGTCAATGTAATACTGGCACTCAGACTCGCCCTTCTTCAGGTTGATATCAGAGAGGACTCCTTGGATTATGGATATCTAAAAACCCAAACAAATGATTCAGAGTGATTAATTGCTTTCCTGCGTGACCTCTCCTCGTGCTCCTTCACAACTCCAAAGGATGCAATCCATACGGATTGATCCCTCATTTTCCCTCTCACAGATCTGTGCCCCCAAGAAAAACCCCCAGGGAAGTGCTGAGGGCTTAAGGAACATTTCTGGAGCTCCCAAATAAAATCCTTAGTCTGAACAAGCAGAAGGAAATCAGGAGTACTCACGGCTTCTTCCAGAATGTGGATATCGGGATGGTCTTTGGGAGTGTGCCTCAGGATCTCCTTGAGGAGCAGGGGGTATTTGACCAGGCGGCTCCGAGGGATGTCCAGGAAGCTCCAGAGGTCCAGCTTGCGGCTGAAGGGAGACTCCAGGCAGCGCTGCAGGAAATCCTGGACTCTCCTGTCCTGCTTCTTCTGATCCAGGAGTGCTTTGGCTGCCAGCTGATTACTGCAGTAGCCTTTGTAGGCGTGGAGTCTTGGTAGCTGCAGGGAACAGAGGAGATTTAGGAGTCAGATTCCCTGTGGGAAAAGCAGATGTCACTACCAAGTCAAACTCACGGAATTCTACAGCCCTCACCGGGATGTTTTGCCCAATATAAAAAGCTAAGGAAGGATCTTGTGAGGAGAACAAGCACATGGAGCCTTTGAAGCTCCCAATGGTTTGGATTTGCAGGGATAACTCTCCCAGGAGACACAGACATTTCAACCATAAATCAGCACATCATTCCACGTCTCCGGGATGAAATCAGGGCCCATTCCAGCCACCAGAATCCCATTGTTCCCAGCATTGCCAGAATTTCCCTTCCAATCTTGAACTGAGCGCCACAAAAACCCCAGAGCTTTGCAAATTCCGGCTTTAAACGTTCTCTAAGCTCAGATTCCAAGTTCTGAACTCACCCACTTCACAAGGATGGGCCCAATCTGCTCCACTGTTCCATCTGGTTTCGTTGCTTCTCCCAAACTTGCCAGTAAGTCTGGAATGGAAACAGAGAAAGAGGAATTGCAGCAATGCCCCAGCGAGTAACAGGAGAAAGCAGAAGGGTTAAATCCTAGTGAGCACAAACCAGCCAGCTGCTCTTACCTTCGTGCAGAGGAATGTAGGAATCCAAGTCCCCAAAGATGTGGGTGAGCTCCTCCTCAGACATGATGGAGAGTTTCAGCATGGGATCGTGGTAGGCCTGTCAAATCAAATATATCCAAATCTATTCAAATCTCCCAGGCCCCAAAGCTGATGATTTACATCTGAGGGGATCTATCAGGTGCAGGAAGTGAAGCCAACACAAAGGGTAAAATTGATTTGATGCTACAAGATTCCCCTCCATGTGGTATGGAAGACTTAAACGAAAAGGATTTTCCTGCCTGAACTATTCCCAGCTGGGAGAGGGAGTCCCCAGGCAGTTCTGCACAATCCTTTTATGGCTGGGTTTGGTGCAATCACACCAGTGCTGTCCCAGTGCTCACGTCAGCTCTCTGGGCCAGCTTTCAAACTGGGGATTCTGGGGCTGATAAAGCTCCCACGTAATGCCTGCAGGTGCAAAGAAACCTCATTGTTCTCTGGAATGTCGTCACTGACTGCAGGAAAAATCCCACTCACCTTTCTGGCCAGCTTCAGGTCTTCAATGAGGTCCTGCTCTCCCCTGGACATTTCATATATGGCCTGGGAAGAAGGGGATAAAGCATCCTGAGTTACTTTTAATCCCAGTCTTTCTCAGGAAGAGCCTTCCAGCTCCCATAATGTACAGCCTGCCCTGAATAGGGCTTTGGCCACCCCAATCACTCGGTGGCACCAGGGCATGACAACCCTGAGTAAATCTGCTTTCCTAGCCCTGAGAAAGCAGCTTTGCTTCCAACTGTGTGAAAGCCCTGACACCCCTGCACAAGCCAAATTAAATATTAGAGCCTTTTAAATCACTGCTTTTACCCAGGCAAGGCTGAAAACACAAAACCCCGAAACCGCAGAGGTCAAATCCCAGGCGGCTTCCGGCGGCTTCTGTGCCGTCTCCAGAAGATTTGTCTAAGAACTCCAGGAAAAAGGCAAGCCAAGGCCTTGCTGTTTGGCTTCCAACCAATTGTCAGGAGCTTTAGGAGAAAGACAGCTGGCTCTGTGAGGAACCTGCCGTTGGGGCGGCTGCGGCGCAGCCCACGGGGCCGGGGGTGGGATTTCAGGGATGCCGAGCACCCCCATGGAAAGTTTGGCATCTCTGAAGGGTCAGAGTGGGGAGATAAATTCCCCAGTGACTCCAGAGAGGAATCCACCTTTTCCCATGTCTGCTGCAGACATAAATCTTAGCTTTAGGTGCATGGGAAGATGCAGCCCCCCCAAAGGTTGTTACTGCTTTCCCAGCCAGGGCAGACACAAAGCCAAGGCTGCCTTTCCCGACCCCGTTTTTTCATGGACAGCTACCTCCTGGCGCTTGATTTCTTTGGTGCTCAGGGATTCTTTCATGTTGACATCCAACATTTCAGACCAAAGGACACTGTTCCTTCTCTTGGGGGGAGTAGGAGCAGCAGATCTGCTGCAAGACTTCTGGGCACAGCCAGGGGATTTGCTGTCACTGCGAAGGGCAAATGACTGCAGGGATTTTAAAAAGAAAAATAAAAATATTAAAAACAAATGTGGAGAGCCAACATTTCAGAAGTATTACAGAATTATCCATCCCCCTCCCAATCCTTCATCCTCCTGGCTTGTCCACGCAGGAAAACACACCCAGACACTTTTCCTCAGATAAAGGAACACTTTAATCAAGCTGCTGAGAAAGGCCAGAGCTTGGCAAAGTTTTCCATGCCCCTCTCCCTGCTCTGATCCACTGGGGAGGAAGATGGGAAGGCAAAGCTTGGGTTTATTTCCAAGGTATGAGGAAGTAAATAAATGAGGATCATAATTCTCCCTATGAAGAGCTTAATCAGGAGCCACTTGAACTTTGCTCTGGTGTTCCGCAGAGTTCCTAAAAGCCAGATGTGGTCTTATCTGCAGGTGTGAGCACAGAGCTCCTTGGAAAACACTCCTGTGACAGTGCTGGGCAGCAAGGTCAGCTCGCATCATGCTGCAGCACACGTGTCCTGGGGCCTGGGACATTTTATCAGCTCTTTCTGTCTGTCTGAAGCAGTTTATTTTATTTACTGCTTAGCCTTGTTTTTCCACAGCAGTTTATACCTGTGAACTCCTGAGGCAGCACTTCTCATTCCCAAGGCCCAGGAAAGTTCACAGAGATTTTCAAGAGATGCCTCAAAATCCCATGGGGTGCCCCTTTTACCCCATCCAACCAATCCCTTCCCCAAATCTCCAGATCCGAGGAGCCAAAGGCTCTGTTTTTACCTGGATTGTCTGCCCAAAGCGCCGAACTGCCCCATTTCTGACAGGAGAGATCAGGTTTGCCAGGGAGGTGACTCGTGCTAAAGGCCGGACCCGTTTAGTGCTTGGCTCCTGCAAAGCAAAGCAGAGAACAGATTGTCCTGGCTCTGAAATTTCTCAGGCAGGTTTCAAAAGCACAAATCCACTTAAGGAGTGGCAAACGCAGCAAGGAGAGCGTTTGGAAGCAGCCATTCATCTTTAAAGGCTATAAATATTTGTCTGAACTTTAAGGCTGCAATTAAACCGCAGAGGTTTTGCCCAGTGGTAAAAGAGGTGAGAGAACATCAGTGAGAATTCAAAATAGGGCTCCAGCAGGGACTGTTATGCTTTGAACAGAAATAGATTAAAGTGTTCTCTGACACTCTGTGACAGCTAAAGATGGAGCTGGGATCTGCTTCTCCATTTTCTCATCTTTTCCTCTGGAGAAAGAATGTGTTTTTCCACTTTATTTTGGAGAGCAGAGCAGCAGTGGGAGCCCAGCACGGCCTCAGCAGCTCCTCTAACAAGCAGCAACCAACCACAAGCTGAACATTCCTGTGAGGGACAAGCACACAAGGAGCAGATAAAGCTTAAAACCTTCGGTTTACAAAGTTTCCTCCTCCTGCTGCACTTCCCCACCTCCTGCAATCGCTGTAATTTTTCTTACACCTTGTTTAGATTCGAAAGTTGGAGCTTCTGCTTTTCTCCACCACTAATCCCTGCCGGGAGCTCAAGTCTGTCCCGACCCAAACGCTGCCAAGAAAGAGGAAACGCCCCTGGAAGGCTCCTGCTGCTTCAGTTTTGAAAGTTCTGTTGGCAACTCGACGTGTTTGACATCAAAAATATTGTGTGGCGAGGGCTGGGCAGGAAAGGTGTGCACAGGGCTGGGAAGAGATGGCCTCGGAGTTAAGGCCTGGAAAAGGCTGGAGGATTGCCCTGGTGCTCCCAAACATCTGGCAGAGGGTTAGACATGACTCATCCTCATGAGACTGCTCAGCACGAAGCTCAGATCAGGAGGGGAAAGCAGCCTCCTTTTGGGTTCATCTCAGTTAAAATTGGTTAATTATTGAATTCCTACTCTTTCAAAAGGCAGAGACTGTGAAGGCTGCTGAGGATGAGCTCTGCGCTGTCTCCACCCCCAGCCCAGCTTGGTGGGCAAACCCTTTGCTCAAAAGTGACAAATGTTGAAAACAAAACCAGAAAAAAAAGGGGAACAGGAACACACGGAGCTGGATTCCAGTCATGAGGCTGAGGCAGCATAAAAGCTACGTATGTGCGAGATCCGATTTCAGCAACTCGACCCGAGGAGCGGCCCTGCCCACACGCGGCGTTGAGCAATAGAGGAGGAGGTGAGCTCACCCTGAGTTCAGCCTTCAAACTTGCAGGGGGGAACATGAAAAGAAACAATTTATGAGCCGTGCAGGAAGAAAAAAAACCTCTTGGCACAGCACAAAGCTGTGCTTGAAACGTTTGGGGAGTGTCAGAATTAGGAGGGTACCATAAAAATGGGGGAAAGCTGTACAAACGTCCTCGAATCACGGGATCCTCAGCTGGGTTTAAGTGGGACAGCAGGAACTTTTTCACTGAGCTCAAGACAGGGACAGTCAGGAAAAGGTTGGAAAGTTAGGCCAGGCTCAAAGACAACAAGGAAGCTTTAATTTATTGCAGATGTTTCTGAGTGGAAGAAAAGGGAGGTATTGACTTCTAGAAAGTCACGTATCAGTGCAGTAGGATAAAGGGACATGGGCCAAGAGGAGCTTAACAAAGTGCAGGACTGAGGCAGGGAAGATCCAGACACAAAGCCACCCACGGCTCTGGCAAGGCCAGGGATATAAATAGCCTGGAAAAGCAAAACGTGACACTGAAAATGAATAGCGAGAAACCTCAGGCCACGGCAAGGCTCGAACAGGTCACTGGTGAAGGGTCAGCGCTGCAACTCTGCAGAGATCCAGTGTCAGGGCCGGAGCCCAGGGCCATGAGGGAATGTGGGAATGCCTTCCCTGCACATCTGTGCCCGCTTGAAGTGACACATGCACGTGCCCAAGGGCTGGCAGGAGGAATTCCTGAACTCAGCTTAGCAAAAGGCCGTTTTTCCTCTCTTAAAGGAGAAAAAAAAATTCCCACTTTGTGTCTGAGTGCTCCTCAGACATGGCTCGACTGCCAAAAAAAAAAAAAGCATCTGGTTCTTCTCCTGAGTGCTGTCGTTTGAAGCAGAGCAGGGAGGAGGAAAATAAAATCCCTGTGCTTGGAAGCTCCCCCTTTGCTGAGCTCTGTGTTCCAGCCCGGGGTCATGTACTCCCCTTCCAGCCCGGTGTAAGCCGAGACTCCGGGCAGTTCATACTGCGGATAACTCGGGCTCAGGAGGGTTTTTTTTAGCTCTGGACTTGCAAACAATGACTCTCCTGTCTCCACGCCGTCTTCCTTACAGGAGCCAGATTACAATAAAGTGTGGGAGGTTTCTGTAACAAGCCAGGGGTGTTACAGCACCCCCAGATAATTAAAACCCCAGCGGGGTCAACAGTTCCATCAGGAATTATTTTTTTTCCAGAGGACTCTTTATTAAAAGTGAATTAATACATCACGAGCACAGCCACTAAAGCTGATTTTGTGCCAGGCGAGATTTCACACTCCTGGAATTCCTTCAAGTGTTTCTAAGTGCAGGTTAACTCATGAAAAGATTGCACCTTGCTCGAAAGAAAACCGGGCTTTACTTTTGAGCAAGCTTTTCTTGCAGCAGCAGCAGCAGCACGCCCACAACCTTTCTCCCGTGCTGGGTAATAATTAGTGGTTTTTACAAGGATCCCTCCTCACTCGAGTGCAATGTCCTCCACCGGCCCCACACCAGCACGCACGAACTCGGTGACCAATGGCAAAACCACGCGCGGCCAAACTTTTCCTACTGAGCCAATTCAGCAAAAAGGCGATTTTAGTCAGCAGCCTGAATAATTCCTGCCAGAAATCACCAGCACCTGACCACCTCGATGGAAGATTCACACACAAGGGGCTTGCTGAGTTTCAAGATGAACAATCAGACTTCGGCTCCACACTTCTCCCAAATCCAACAGCCCATTCCCGACTAAGGGACACCCACTGACAACTCCAGTGCCTCTTGAAGCGGCTCCGAGTGAGAAGTGTTGGCTCAGGCGATTAAGAATTAAGAGGCCATTTACTCCCCTCCCAGAGATCTGGTTTATGTTATTTCTCCCCCCAACATCTGGTTTCCCTTTTGCACAATGAGATTGCCCAAGTTTGGCTGTTGCAAATCCAGGATTTGCAGGGGTTGGTGACTCGGCGCTGAGCCCTCAAACCCCAGCGACGTCTGGAGACGCCTTGTTTTTTTTTTTAACTTTTCCACCTCATCTCGCCACTAATCTCGGCAATAAACCCAGCCCAAGGCAGCCGGGCCCTACCTGGCTGCTGAACTTTTGCTCCTGTCGCAGCAGGAGGCTTGGGAACACCTACCAGGAGCGCAATTATTGCCATCTGCATAACAACACGCGATAAAAATAACAATACTTCAATAAAACAAACCAGCCCTCAAAAGCCCGACAAACCCCACGAGGGGTTTTTTTTTCGGTTCAAGCAGCAAACAAGCATCTAATTAGGAAAAATCCTGTCAGTGGAAAGAGCGCTGAGAGACATAGGCGATTTTTTAATGAAAACAGGAGAAGTTTTAATGAAAAACCACCTGGGAGAAGCGGGGTCAGGTGAAGCACCGAGACTGGTTTTGGCTCACTTTTTGGGGGCCATGAATATATATATATATACACACATATATAAATAAATACACACCCATATATATATAATGGATATATATGTATATAAAGAAGATATATACATATACATGAACTCATATATATAATTTTTTAATAGCTGGGTGAGGCGCCGAGATTGTTTCTGGCTGCCTGGTCCCACTCTTCGGGGGCTATGAACTTAAATATATTGCATATATTAAAAAAAAAAAAAAGCATATAAAATATATGTA
>NW_008236807.1:579154-582002 GCF_000691975.1 Corvus brachyrhynchos
AGGGAGGCTGCCAAAGGACGGAGCGGGCTCTGCTCCGGGGGTGGCACCAGAGGGACGGGCAGGGAACGATCCCAGGGAGCTCCCCCTGGACATGGGGCAGAACTTCTGCCCTGGGCAGTGCCCGAGCCCTGAGCAGAGACCAGAGAGGGGTGCAGTGTCCTCGCTGGGGATATTCCAGAGCCACCGGGACACTTCCCTGGGCCCTGTGCTCTGGGATGGCCCCGCTGGAGCAGGGAGTGGGACCAGGGGATTCCCTGGGATCCCTTCCAACCTCACCCATCCTGGGATCCTGTGAAAAACGGGACCTCCAAGAGACTCTGCTGCAAGGGAGGCAAGGGGGCTGTTCCCTCATACAAAGCAAATGTGTTTCTTTGGGTTTTTTTCCCCATTTTTAGTGTTTTTTCCTGGCACTTAACAGCGTGGTGGGACAAGCTCCTCCTCACGGCGGCTCTCACTGCCAACGCTGGAGCATATAACCTTTGCTGCTGCAAAATGTTTAAAAAAATAATAATTCTTGTCTAGACCTGTGCTTTTAAGTCTGCTCTGAGCTTTAAAGTTGTGCTGGCACAGCTCTGGTAGCCAGGGGCTGGGCTGAGCCTCTCCCCCTCTTCTCCCAGCAGAGCCTGTCCCGGCAGGCCCGGCTGGAGATGCAAAGGGTTTGGATTTTCTGTTTGTTTGTTCAAGTCCTTTTATTCCTGGCACTGCTACAGATCTCTGAAATAAAAGCTTTCCTGTGCTGGTAAAAATAAACGGAGTTGATTTGGCTGCTTACCTGTTCTAACCAAGCTGCTGCTTCGAGGAGATAAATTTGGGGTGGATTCCAGCTGTGGGACAGCGGAAGGTTTGCAAACAGCATTTTTTGGAATCATGAGGAGGAGGGGGAGAAGGAGGAAAGTCCTGCTGTCCCCTCCCCTGAATTTTTAATTTTTGGCTTTGTTTGCTTCTCTCAGCAAATCTGCACGCACTTAACCTCTGCCATGCAAGAGCAGAACATTGGGGATTCTCAGAAATTCAGGATACACCGAGTTTCTATCCGTTTGCTGAAAGGACAGACTGTGACTCTTTCAGACACAAAAATCCTTTCCTGGATTACTGAAATCCACTATTTTTAACACCAAAGTGACGCTGACTCTGGGGAGGAGCAGCCAAACCCTCCCCTGAGTCTCATTATTTTTTTTTTAGGGAGCATCAAACCCATTTCTCCTAAAATCCAAACTCTGAGCCTTGTTAAACTTGGCCGAAAGATTCAGGAGCACTGGGAGCTCATCTCTTCCCAAGGGGATGGAAAAAAGGCCAACCAAAAATAGGGGATGAACACCCAGGAGCTGTGAGGGGAGGCGTGAACAGTCACGCACACCAAGGTGCCACTGAAACGCTTCTGGCAGCACCAGGACGTGATGTCCCATGTCCCAGAGCTCCTCATGCTCCCATCTGAGCTGTTTGGTGACGTGGGTGTTAAATTGTCCTCCTTCCCCAGCCCTCGGGGAAGGGCCCACGTGGTTCAGCCACAGGTGATCCCTGACTTTCTGGTGACACTTTGGGAGGTGATGAATTCGTGGTGATGCAAGGCCCAGGTGAGGTCATGGTGAGGAAACATCCCTGGCCTGATGGAACAGAGCTCCAGGGCTGCTGGCTCTGGGCCAGGCAAAGGGATTTTTGTCCTGGAAAATGCCCTTCCTTTGGAGAAAGGGGTGGGCAAGGCCTTAGAGCCACAAATTCCCTAAGGGCAGCAGTTCCCAGCTGGCCCAGTTTGGAATGGGATGGCTTCTGTGTGGCAGCTGTATCTGTACAGGTCATCAACGGCATTTGGGGAAAAATCCATTCTGAGTGCTGGAGATGAGCACCATAAACTCATCCCAAAGGATGGACATGAGCACCATAAATCCATCCCAAGGGATGGAGATGATCACCATAAACCCATCCCAGAGGATGGAGATGAGCACCGTAAATCCATCCTGAGTGGTGGAGACGATCACCATAAACCCATCCCAAGGGATGGGAATGATTGCCAAAAATCCATTCCAAGTGATGAAGATAACCACCAAAAATCCATCCTAAGTCGTGGAGATGATGGCCACAAATCCATCCTGAGTGATGGAGATAATGACCATAAACCCATCCCAAGGGATGGAATTATTGCAAAAACCCATCCCCAATGATGAAGATAAACACCATAAATCCATCCTGAGTGGTGGACATGATCATCATAAATCCACCCTGAGTAAAGGAGATGATCACCATAAATGCATCCCGAGTGGTAGAGAGGATCACCATAAACCCATCCCAAGGGCTGGAGATGAACTCACAGGGATGGCAATAAACCTGGAGAAGCCTGTAGCCAGCCAGGTTGGAATGTGACCATGGACAGGCACAGTGACCCTTTCCCAGGATCACGTCCTCGGGATGCCCTGTGTGGCCACGAAGCAGCTCCGGGCACGCTCCGATACCTCCACGTTCCTCACCTGCTCCACTTCTGCCATGGAACAGGGAATATCTTTAAGTTACTCAAGGTCATTGGGATGCAAACCCATCCCGAACAAGGCTGTGGAACGTGGGAACCCTCTGACAGAAGCCAAAATACGGGAAAAGGAAGGAGAATTGTGCCTTGGGCAGCAGGAGCAACACACCAGATTGAAGGATTTCCCTAGAAACCCTGCGCTGCAATTCCAGCTTCCCTCCAACTCAGCACGCATCCTTCTATCCAAGACATCTCCCTGTGCCTTCCCAGTGCTCCCTTCCCCCTCTGCCCTGCCTCCAACCTCTTCCCTGCCTTCCCTGCCCCTCCAGCCTCTCTGGAGCCTCAGGAACGCAGCTGGGCAGGCCATGGATACCAGACCACTTCTTCTGC
>NW_008236807.1:582015-583175 GCF_000691975.1 Corvus brachyrhynchos
GGGGCCATCCATAGCATTTCTGCCCTGGATTCACATGGAGATTTTCACTTCCAGGAGCAAAATCCCTCAGTGGCTCCTATCCTGTTATCAAATCAGGGAGCAGGGAAGAGTTGGAGTGACAGGGAACCACCCAATCCTCGTTGTTTTCCTCTTATTTTTAGGCTGGGATTTCATTCCCACAGAGCTGTTTTCCTTGAATCCTGGGCAGCCTTGTACCTGTGACATTCCCTGCTCCTGGAAATTATTCCTGGAAGGGCTGCCACCAAATAAAACTCCTCCCTGGGGTATTGCCGTGCCATTTGGTTATTTCAGCCCCAACGCATCATCCAGTTAATTTTAGATTAACGAGAGATGAATCCCGAAGAAAACGCGCACCCAAATTCCCGTGTGCGATTCCAGGCTGGTGGAAGTTTTCTGGGATAAAAACACTCACTTGTTGAGGTGACACCTGGCATCTGGCTCGTGCCAGGGGCTGCCAAGTGTGGTCGTGCAGGAATGTTGTCCCCAACAGCTGAAAATGTCCCCAGCACCTGTGTCCAGGGTGGACACACATGAGCTGATCCTGCCTTTTCTCTTGGAAAAACTCAAGGAAATGATGTGATGGAGCCACAGCAGCCATAAAAATCCCAGCAGGATTGGGATTTTCAGCCTATCATCAAATGGAGAATCCTTATGGCACCCTGGTCTGGCCATGCTACCAATCCCAAGCATTCCCAGGAAACTCTGGGATTGCTCCATTTGATCCCTAACCCTGCAGAGGGACAGGAACCAGGAATCAAAGAGCTCAGTTGTACCCCTGGCTGGGGAGGAGGAGATTTGAGCTGGGGCACTACAGAGCCTGCAGGCAGGAGGGTATTCCTCAGTGGGCAGCTTTCCCAGTTTTCCCAGATCCTGGGATGTGCCTGACATCTGGATTCAATTCCCTCAAAGCAAGGACCTGCGATGTTTTAATCCCGTCGGCGGCTGCAAGTCTCGGGGAGAACGAAAGCATCCAGTGCATCCCCATATTCCTTTCCATGCCCAGTTTGAAATCCCATTTCCTGGGCACTGCCATGCACCTAAAGCCGCACTTTCCCGCTATTTTTACTGGGATATATTTAGTGGAAGACGCAGAAGACTCGAGGACGGGATAAATAGGATTTTCCACTCCAGGCTTTTTC
>NW_008236807.1:583195-588034 GCF_000691975.1 Corvus brachyrhynchos
GAGGTTGTTTACTGGCCATGAGCTGTGTTTAACATTCCACTCCTGGATATTTATATTCCAAGCCAAATTCAGAGCAGGATTCTGGAAAATGAGCAAAAGTAGGCGATGACCCAACCAGAGACCATTGGGGTCATCCCAAAACTTTAGGAGCCGCTCCGGAATCCAGCGTTTATTTGGGATGGTGACTATAATTAGCTGCCACTCAACTCCTTTAAACAGCCACAAAAAAATCAACTCTGATTTTCCTGAAATCCATCCTTGAACGTTTTGGAATTCTCTGGAGGAAAGGTAAAATCCACCTTTGAACATTTTGCAATGAGTTGCCTCGACCTTCCCTGCTCGGGGCAGAAAAGCAATTTCCATCTTATGAATATGAATGAGAGAGCAGCAAACATGGATCAGCCAATCCAGGGATATCATTAAACACAACATCTCTTTTTTTTTTCCAGGGATTAATGGAGCAAGAAGCTCCAGTCGAGTCCAGCTCCCGTGCCAAGGGTTGTTTGTTGGAGCTGATGCTGTTGGGATCAAAGTCTATTTTCAAACACAGATTTGTAACTTATGCACAGGCACGTTCCTGCAGGAATCAGACACGCCAAGAAAATTCCCATAAAAGTCCTTCGGGAAGAGGGAGGGAGGAGGGAAGAACTGGTTTGGTTGTTTCTTTAGAGCTTGGGGGGATGTTTGAGTAAGAGGAGATCTCTTCTTGCATTGTTTGGGAAGGATTTTTAGGCTGGGTTATCCCTGCCTGAAGCCAAGGTTTTTTGGGAGGAATGAGAAGGTTTTGGGGGAATGAGAAGGTTTTTGGGGGAAGGAGGAGGTTTTTCGGGGAAGGAGATGGTTTTTGGGAGGAATGAGAAGGTTTTTGGGAGGAATGAGAAGGTTTTTGGGGGAAGGAGGAGGTTTTTGGGGGAATGAAAAGGTTTTTGGGGGAAGGAGGAGGTTTTTGGGGGAATGAAAAGGTTTTTGGGGGAAGGAGGAAATGAGAAGGTTTTTGGGGGAAGGAGGAGGTTTTTGGGGGAAGGAGATGGTTTTTGGGAGGAATGAGAAGGTTTTTGGGGGAATGAGAAGGTTTTGGCGAGGAATGAAAAGGTTTTGGGGAGGAATGAGAAGGTTTTGGGGAGGAATGAGAAGGTTTTTGGGGGAAGGAGGAGGTTTTTGGGAGGAATGAGAAGGTTTTTGGGGGGAATGTGAAGGTTTTTGGGGAACGACAAGGTTTTGGAGGAATTAATAAGTTTTGGGGAGGAATGACAAGGTTTTGGGAGGAATGACAAGATTTTTGGGAGGATTCTGTCCATGGAATGACACTTCAAGTGGTCTGGAGTGGCAAGAATCCACACACAAGGATTTTCTCCCCCTCTCCTCTCCTTTTTCAAGCAATTTTTCACATGATAAATAAAATTAAATCAGTGTTTTCTGCCTTGCCTGCAGCTGTTGTCCCCATCAGCTTGATCCTCACATCCTTTTCCTTTTTCCCTGCTAGGGCATTGGGATGAGATGGATTTAAGGTCCCTTCCAACCCAAACCATTCCATGATTCTGCTGCCCAAACTTGGCCAACTCCAGGGCTGGTTTGGGCTGAAATCCCCCTCCCAAATGTGAGGGACACTTGGAGGAGACACAGCTTGGGGAGGGGGGGGTCAGAAAAAGGATCCTCGCTAAGACCTTGCAGGAATCCCTAAAGCCTTACAAGGACAACCCTGCAAGAGAAAACCTCATCCGGACGGATTTTTGCTCATTACTCAGCCTGGCTTCGTTTTGCCTCGGGTGAAATTGAGTCTCTCCCCGTCAGACACTGCCTGGTATTTATTTAGTTGCTAACAACCATCAGGATCCACACACACCCCTTCAAAAACACCCTCCTGTTTCCTCCCTGACTCAGCCACACCTCACACCGCCCTGGGGGCGATTTGGAATCGCCAACAGTCCCAAACTTAACCTGAAATGCAGAAATAATTGAGCTTTAAAGTAGGAAAACCTGAGATTCCTGTCCTGCGTTCCCATGTTTCTGTCTATAGTCAATTATCAATTACATCCTAGTACAGCTCCAGGCTTGATCCCAAGAGAAAATTCCTTATTTTCTCCCCAAAGAAGGCACAAGAGAAGAGGCTGAGGGGAAGGTTGGAACTTCCCACTCAGATTTTGGGAATGGTTGGAAGGTTTTAGGTTGCACCTCAAAGCAGAAGCCTCCAAGATCTGCTGGATCTGGTTGGGTTTTGAGTAAAAAAGCAAATAAATCAATCAAAATAAAGGCATGGATGATTTCCCTGGCCACTCCACCTCCCACATTCCCAGCGTATAGAATAATCTGGGTATGGCAGCTCTAAAAAGCATTAAAGGATTGCTGAAGCTTTTCAGAAGAACAGATCCCAATTAACTGAAAATCCAACGATCCCTTCCCCTCACCTTCATTTTAAAAGCATTTTGGGTAGGGTGGCAAATTTGGGATGAGTTTTATCAGCACAATTATGGCTGGGAAGGCTGTGAATGAATTCTTTTGGCAAAACTCTTCCACCATCACAAGTGGGAGGATAAAACATCAGCTCGTCAGCTGAGCTAAATCTGCTGGGGGAGAGACTGCGGAGCTGAAATCCCATTTTTTGCTGCAGAGTTAGAGAGAAAAACCCCGAAAAATCAGTTTATCTGGGGCTAAAAAAATCTATGGTCTGCTCAGAATATTATTGAATTATTGGGATTTTCTCCTGGGACTTTATTTCAGCTGGGATGAAGCCAAACTTTAGGTTTTGGGTTCATCCTGATTAAGCACAGACAGAGGAAAGAACAATTTGGACACAGCTCAATGAGGCTCACAAGTGCTGCTGATGGATTGGGAAGGCTGACAGGAATATTTGACCGCGGTGCTTTTGAAAGTTTAAAAAAACCTGGAGAGTTGGGATGAGAAAGCCTGGAAATCACAATTCCATCAGCACCATTCATGTATTTTAATAAAAAATTGGAGGCTGTTTGCTGGGTGTGCCTCAAAATCCCACGAGTCCAGCAGAGCCTGACCCCTTTTAAGGAACAAGTTGAAAAGTCGGGTGAAAGAAAAGGTGAACTTTAAGCCCAGGGATTTCCCTTTTTCCCTTGGAAGATTTCTGTTAGAATGACTGTTGATATTTTAGTTTCACGACTGCTTTGTGGGAGAAACCATAACTCAGGGAATTCTTTTCTCCACATGAAAAGGTTGTCCAATTAAAAAAAAATAAAGAAAATAAGAAAATCCTCTTCCCTGAGGGCAGATTTTCTTGTCTGAACATTCCCATCTGAACCCAGAATTCCCTCAGGAACAAAACAATCCTAGAAAAAAAACCAGGTTCAGAGGGTTTTTGGGAGGAATGAGAAGGTTTTGGTGAGGAATGAGAAGGTTTTTGGGGGAATGAGAAGGTTTTTGGGGGAATGAGAAGGTTTTTGGGAGGAAAAAAAACAGGTTCAGAGGGTCACTGCCTGTTTTTTGCCCTCCTCCCATCCTGGAATTTCAGGGATGGTCCGACCTGGAACAGATCCAGGCTGGAGAGGTCAAATTCCAGTTTTGGCCTGGGCACCCATGGAAAGCATCCAGCAATGCCAGGTGAAGGGGAGGCTGATGAATAATTCATAAATGCAAATGAGGTGACATCAAGCAGGATGCTCTGGTCATGAGGTCACACAGGAAATACCCCACTAGCAAATTGCTTTTAATCTCAGTCTAATAAACCTTAAACCCCACTTAGTTAAGCCTCAACTAAAGAGGTGTTACACAGGAAAACTCCTTTTTCTCTTCCTTCCCCTCTCCAGAGAAGGGAGCTCAGGCCAGGCGAACAGCAGGAAGGAGTTTCTCCTTCAGAAAAGCAGGAAAAGCTTCATCTCAGCTCTGTAAATCCCTTTAATCCCCAGCTTTAAGGACAGTTTCCCACCCAGCCAGTCCAGCTCGTTCTCACCCCCACCCAGGGCACTGAAATCAAACAAAAACAACATTTGAAGAGGCTTTGCACACTTTGGCTTCCTGGCCCTTGGAAACGCTGGTTTTGGGGAGTAAAGCACATTTATTTCACACACCATCCAGGAATTGCAATTGTGAGGATTGAGGCAGGAGCAGCAGCGGTGTCAGAGCAGGGCTCAGCCCACCCCAGAGGTGTTTGTGAGAGCAAACACAGCTGGGCACGGCCCCGAGCAGCTGCTGCAACGCAAACACAGCCAAACAAATCCAGCGTTTGCCAGCCGCCGGCAGAAATTGCCAAAGGAGGGGATTACACAACGCAGGGGATGCTGTAAAGTGATTTTCAGTACCTTAAAGTCGAGGCTGTTCAGGCTGACGACGTCATCGTCCTTCTCTCGGCGCTTCCTCTTCTGCGAGAAATGAAAGACAAGGATGGGTTTGGGCTCAGAAATTCAACTTTGAAAGGAAGCAATGTGGAGATATTTCCTTTCTTTACAGCCCCGGCTAAGGGCGAGAACTCAAAAGTGAAAAGTTCAAGGCAAATGCAAAGTGGGTTTTGTTATTTAAGGAAGTTTTTCACCTGATGGATACCTGGCAATTAAATTATTTGTCTGGAAGTTTCTTTCCCTGCACTCCCGTAATTGTGGTTGGGAATTAAATCTTAGGGAGGAAGTGGCAGCAGGGACCACTGGGAAACGATTTGGGATTCATTTAAGGTCATAAAAATCACGGGATAATTTGGATTGAAAGGGATTTTCAAGCTCATCCAGTTCCAACCTCAGCACCTCCCACTATTCCAGGCTGCTCCAAGCCCTGTCCAGCCTGGCCTTGGACACTTCCAGGGATCCAGAAATTCCTGGATTTTGTTTTTAATTTTTTTTTTTTTGATTTAGGAGGTCCCTGCCTGTGTGTGAGGGCTTTGGG
>NW_008236807.1:588068-592346 GCF_000691975.1 Corvus brachyrhynchos
TTCCTGCTGGGAATGCAAGGGGCTAAAAAAACGAGGCTTTTTGTGGGAGAAAGATGAAGTTTTTGGCTTGGGAATTCTCAGCTCTTTTCCCTTCCCAAGGAGAGCACGAGTGGAATCATGATCAAAGATCTTTCCCACTATTTCTGCAATATCTGCAATATTCTGGAATATTCTTTTATCATCATCCCGATGATGGAAAACCAGTTGTGGCCTCATCCTGGCCAGCCTGAAGCTGGGAAATCCACGGCTCACGAGTCACTCGTGGAACAAGGAGCGGATTTTTATCTCGAGTTGGACCCTTTTCCCTTTCCCAACGAGTCAACTTCATCCTCTCCATAAGGAAAAAAGAAATCATTTTGGATTTTTATCTCGGTCCCCACGTTATCAATTCGAGTCCAGACACGGATGGAGGTGAGAGGAGGAGCAGCCTCCCCCTGCAGCTGCAGACTCTGAAGTTCAAGTTTCAATTCTGGTGCCCTCCCACTGCAGCACTTTGGCCTCTTGGCAGGAGCAAAGGTGCAATTCCTGTTTTCTGAGCATTTAAAAAAGTGTTCAAGCACTGAAAGAGGCTTTCAGTGATGACAGAGCTCTGTTGGAGCTGCAATTTGGAAGTTATTCGAATAAAAATATTCATTAAAATTCGTTTTAAATGTTTTAAACCAGCCCAGTTTCCACATTCCTTTGAGAGTTTGCTGCTGCTGAGCTGCTTTGGAGGACCCTCAAACCCCCTTTTTGTGTTTAATTCTCCTTTTTTAGGGGGTTTTTAGGCTTTTACTTTTTTTTTCCTGTCCACACCATGCTATTATTTAATAATAAATATTATATTTTTGTGTTTAATTCTCCTTTTTTAGGGGGTTTCCAGGCTTTAACTCTTTTATTTTGCCTGTTCACACCATGCTATTAGTTAATATTAAATACTAAATTTTTGTGTTTATTTCTCCTTTTTTAGAGGGTTTTTAGGCTATAATTTTTTTTTGCCTGTCCACACCATGCTCTTAGTTAATATTAAATATTAAATAAGATTTAATTCTTGAAATGGTGCTGTTTAACAGAAGTTCATTTACTAATCCCTCATATTTTGGGGTTTTTTTTTTCAGTTTGGGTGCTGTGTTTTTTTCCTCAGCTCCAAGTGGATCCAGGGATAAAGTTCATTCACTAATCCCTGATATTTTGGAGGTGGTTTTTTTTTTGCAGTTTGGGTGCTGTGGTTTTTTCCTAAGTGGATTCAAGCAGAAAATTCCTCAACGATTTCAGTTTCTCTGGGTTTTTTTCTGAGTTTGCAAGGATGAGATCCCAGCTCTGGCACGTGAATCCCTTCCCTGCCGGATTTGCTAAAGCAGAGAGGAAAAAATTCCCACATCAGACCCTTATTTCCCGTATTTCTGACTCTGTCCTTTTCCAACAGAACCTCTGGGAGCCTGGAGGACAAAAGCAATCGCAGCCCTTTGTTTTTCCTTAGCATCAGTGAAATATCCAGGCTTGGCTTTTTATGCTCTGGCCACACCTTTCCAGGTGATTTTTCCCAGATGGAAAACGAGGATTTCAGGAATTCTTTAAGAGAAGAAAAGCTGCAATAGAGACACTCCCACCCCTTTTTGGGATTTATTGGTTCCTTATGGGGTGGAGGATTTGAGGTCTTTACCATAAAGCTCCAGCCCAAACCCAGACACAAAGGGGAGGCCAAACCCGTTGTTTTCCAGCTGGCGAGACTCGGAATTCCATTGGCTGCATCCCCATTTCCTTCGCCCAATTTAGTTCTGGACGAAATCTTAGACATTGCACTCCAGAGCCAGCTGGGTCATTCCTGGGCTGTGCCAGATTCCAGGGAAAACGCCTCAAATCCAGAGGTTTGGAGCCACGGGATGGAAAAGCAACTGAAAAGTGCTGCTTGCTCTCATTGCTGTAATGATCCCGCTCATTCCCCTTCTCCCAGCCCCCAAATCGTGGGGAAAAAATTCCTTTTCCCAAAGTTATTCAAGTGGAAAAACCTTCAGGTCCAATTTAAGGGTTTTGTGGAGCAGAATTTTAAATAAAAATGTTGCTCAGGAGGGGAAATGTAAAATATTTTGGGATTTTATTTTGAGCAGGGCTGCTCATGGCATTTAAGGATTCCAAGGGAAGCTCCAGGAATGTTTTTGGAAGGATGGATTTGGGTTTTAATTGGAAAACAAGTCCAGTGTTTTTCTCTCCTCCTTTTTTTTTTTTTTTGCCTCAATCCAGGATATTTTGGTTTTGAGGGATCAGCCTGGTTTTTGGTGCTTTTTTGCCCACCTGGAGTCAGAAACCCCGATGTGGTTCTAGGATCATTAAATCCACCAAAGCTCCAGTGCCTGTTTCCCAGAAATAAATCCTCAAAAATGAAAGGGAATGAAGGAAAACATTCCATGAGGAATTTTGCTTCCAGTCAGAGCAAGTTTAAACCCAAACTGAATTAGATTTTTCTCAGAATTATGTAGAACAAGCACTGGTCATTCCCTTAAATTCCATCCCACTTTGGAGGGCATGGAAAAGCCTGGCTTAGTCTGACTTTTCCCAAGGCCAGGATTTTTTTTTCCAACCTTTTGGCCAAACAGCTGCACAAACTCTGGCATGAAAAGAGGATTTTTGGGACTGGCAGAGGAATATTTGGTGGTTTTAGGGCAAAAAAACCCCCCCCTTTTAATTTGTGTTGTTGGAGCACAGAATTTTCAGATTTGAAGAAATCTCATTTTTAAGGCTTTGTAATATTTCCAAAGCTGGGTTTAAAGGAGTTAAAAGTTTCCAAAATTCAGCAAAACTCAAATTTACAAGGGATTGTGCTTTTGGTTGTGCTGGCAGCTGGATCAGCTCCTCCCAAAATTCCAGGGGTTGGGTTTGGGAAGGGAAATCTTCCAGGTTTGCTGACTGAGGATGGGATCACCACATCCAAGGGCGGCAACGAGCTTTAGGATGGGACAGGATCTGGAATTCCTTAAAACCCTCAGTGCTTCAAGGACAGACTTCCTAAAGCACCAATTCCAAAGGGAAACCTTTCCCAAAAATACCTGCTCTAGGGCTTGGGATAACAAAGGATGGAAAAACCAGAGTACAAGGCCTACAGCAAGAAACCCAAAAATTTGCTCTGAGGAGCTTCTCCACACCAATAAAATACAGACTTTTTTTTTTTTTCCCATTTAAGGAATTAAAAAAAAAACCCCTCATTTTATTTCCACACCTTGCCAGGGCTAAAACATGTCAGAAAATAGGGAATTTAGCAAGGAAAACACAGTGTCCAGAACCTCCTGCCTTCCTTAATCCCTGGGTGCAAGAAGCAGCCTCTGGATGAGCTCAGGAGCCTGGGAAGCTCAGGAATTCCACAGAGGAATGTGTTGATTTTCCCAGGAACCTTCACCTGGGAATTCCTGTTTTCCAGCTGTTTCACTCACCAGGGTGAAATCCCAGTGTGGGCCTGGAGTCAGGAATGTGAAGGAGCTGCCCCGTCTCAGAGGGTACCTGTGAGCAGAAAAAAAAATTAATAGCATTAATTAATTAATTAATTAAATAGTTCCTAGGCTGCTGCAGCATTGAGAAATTCCATGTTTTCCACTGGATCAAACACCAGCAGCTCCCAGCACAGCAAAAACAAGGAATGGGGGAGTTTTTGGGAAGGAGGAAGCCAAAGGATTGCCAGCGTTCCCCAGCAAAATTTGGTATTTTGGATTCAAAATCCTGATTTTCTGCAATATAAAGAGGCTCTGAGCAAAAACTTCCCACTGGGAATTGCAGGCTGCTCTTTTCGATGATCCCAAAAGCTCCAAAAAAGAAGGAAAGAACAGCAATAATACAAAGTAATCATAATTTACAGCCAGGTTAACGAAGGTGGAGTGAAAGGAGGCAACAACAGCACCTTTGACAAGGCAGCCTTGGAGCTTCCCATGAAATTCCAGCCAGGAATTGAGCTGGGGGCTTTCCTGGAGTCATTCCCTACCCAAGGAAGTTGAAGGACGCACAAAGGGCCGTTTGTAATCCCAGCTTTGAACAGGGCTGAGCCCGAGCGGAGCCGTTCTTTGAACCAGCCCCACTTGAGCAAACAAATTCCACTTCCAACTTTCACTGTCTGCTGGCTTTCAGGAATTTTTCCAGCCATAATTTTTTTTTACAGCTTATTCCAGCTGTAAAATGGAGGAGTTTTTGTCTCTTGTTGAGTTTCTGGATGTGGATTTTTCATCCCAAATGGGCCAAATAATATTTTCCACTGTTTTTTTTTTTTTTTTTTGGGGGGGGGGGGGGGGGGATTCCCTCTTTGCTGTCTGGGATCTC
>NW_008236807.1:592418-596982 GCF_000691975.1 Corvus brachyrhynchos
TCCTGCAAATTCACCTCACGGGGTGTTCAGTGTCAGCTTCTCCCTGTGGGAAGAGAAATCCCATTTGTCTGGAAAAGGCTTGGGCAGGGTGGGGAAGTCTGGATCGGGATTTGGCAAATCTAAATCCAGCACCCAGAAAATCCTTTCTGTACAACACAGAACGAGAGAAATATCGTGTGAAGGAATAAAAAAATGCTCTTGGTGATGAGGTGAATGTTCAACGTGGCAGCTGAGGCCTGTCCCAGTGAGTTTGGCTGCACTTTTCCTCCAGAATTCCATGGTTTTGCTGCTCCTTTGCTTTTCATCCGCCTGTTAACACCCAGGATGCGATTTTGCTTCAAATTCAACGTTGAGAAGAAATCTAAAGAAGCTGAGCTGGTTCTGTGCTCATCCCTCTGGGAAGGATCAGTGTCCAGGCAGGTTTTTTGGGATGAATCGAAACTCCTGTGGCACCTGGAACCAAAATGCCAAGATTTCTACTCGCTTCATTCCCAAATTATGGGGAAGGAATGTGTCTGATCCATGTAAAAAACTGAAGCAAAAGGACCATAAGCACAAATTCCAGCTTATTTAAAACCAGAGGAAGCTTTTCCTTGGATCACACAACCTCCAGGTACTTTGGGATCAGCCTTTGGACACCATCCCTGCGGCTGTGACGCTGCTCCAGGAAGGGAAGTGGCATTTCCAAGAGCTGCATTCCACAGAAACTTCTGGAAGGGAACATTCTGCGGGATTTAGAAGAGTACATTCTGCTCAGGAAGAAAATCTGGGAATAGGATTTCTTTGGAATTTAAAATAGAGCCATTTTTTTTCCTCAGGAGAATGAAAAATCCCAACGTTTCACCTGAGGAAATTTAGGCGTTTGATTAAATCTTCCTTGATTAGAGATGGAAAGATAAAGAGAATTAATGGTCTGCCAGCTGTGCCATGCACAGCTCCAAAGGCAGAAGGGATGGAGCCTCAGACTCTCAGGAAGGAAGGAATTTGAATTCTGGGATGAAGAATATCCCAGGAATCTTCATTTCCAACCCCAGCAGCAACCAAATCGTGGCCTGGAAGCCCCAGGAGGCTGGAAAACCATTCAAAGAAGCTCCCAATCATCAATATCAGGATGATACAGCCACTATTCTTCCATGAAAAAAAAATGACCATGAGAGGAATTAATCTGGGAACTTCATCATTTTTAGTTGGAGGGAGGAGGTGTCTGATGGGATTAAGGTTCAAAAATCCCCACAGTTCTTCCAGTCGTCCACATGAGCTGGAGAGAAATTCCTCCATCTCAAACTCCAGCACCTGAACGTTGTCCCTTGGTCACTCAGCTGAGGAGGAAATGCAGTTAATCCTTCCCAGAAAAGGTGTGGAATATTGGAATACTGGAATTTAAAAGTTCCCTTCAGTCCTCAAACCCCAAACCCCGATTTTCTGATACACCTGAGCCTGTCCAGGCAGAGGATTCTGTTCCAGAGCAGCTGCTCCTTCCTCCTCCTCATTTAGGAGGCGCCGGAATGATCAGAGGGATGGGGCAGCTCTGCTGGGAGGAAAGGCTGGAGAATTGGGAATGTTCAGCCTGGAGAAGCTTTAGGGTGACCTAACTGTGGCCTTCCAGGGGGAAGGGAGCTAAAAAAAGATGGAGAGGGACTTTGGACAAGGCATGGAGGGACAGACTGGAACCCCTCTGCTCTGGAGCCAGGCTGGGAGAGCTGGGAATGTTCCCCTGGAGAAGGGAAGGATCCAGGGAGAGCTCAGAGCCCCTTGCAGGGCCTAAAGGGGCTCCAGGAGAGCTGCAGAGGGACTGGGGCCAAGGCATGGAGGGCCAGGAGCCAGGGAATGGCTTCCCAGTGCCAGAGGGCAGGGCTGGATGGGAGATTGGGAATTGGGAATTGCTGGCTGGGAGGGTGGGCAGGGGCTGGGATGGAATTCCCAGAGCAGCTGGGGCTGCCCCTGGATCCCTGGCAGTGTCCAAGGCCAGGCTGGACATTGGGGCTTGGAGCAGCCTGGGACAGTGGGAGGTGTCCCTGCCCGTGGCAGGAACTGGATGATCCTTAGGGTCCCTTCCCACCCAACCATTGCATGATTCCATGATTTTCTCTTCAATAGTTTAATTAGAGAAGTCAAATGAGAAGAGAGCGAAGCAGAAATGATGATGATGATGATGATGCTGCTGCTGCTGCAGATGCTGAAGCCCCATTCCAGCGCTGAGCACCAGGTGAGTGGCACCAGGCCTGAGTTGGTTTTCTCTCTGGCCCTTCCGAAGCCCAACTGAGTCACCTGCCCGATCCCACGTGGATTCTGTGCTCAGGGGTGACTCAGGATTGCTCAGGGGGCATCCCTTGCACAGCTCTGAAGCCAGTCCAGGTGAGTTAAAGGTCATGGAGGACCTGGAACGATCCTGGAAGTTTTCCCTGCACAAATCAACGTGAGGAGAAGCAGAGCTGAGCAGTGCTCAAAACACTCTGTGATGGATTGGAACCCAGAGTGGCCTGGCTGAAATATTTTAGGATCTGAAGGGAGCAAAATAAAATGTCCAGCTGGTGCCAGCAGCTGGCTGGAGTTAATGGCTCTGTTTACTGGGAAGCTGCTCCAGGAGCCCTGCTGTCGCTGTCACCTGAACAGGCTCAGGTTGTCGGGTCACTTCCTTGGAAAAGCTCCGTGAAGAGTCTGCAGCCGAATTTCTGTGTTTGAGGCGGGATGAGCAGACAGACTCTCTCCTTCTCTCAGCAGGCTCAGGAGGAGCAGAAAGTGTTAATTAGGGCAGGCTGATTCATATCCCAGAGGGATTCAGAAGTTCAGGGTTACGAAGGGCAATGACGGGAAGGCACAAAAATAAGTTTGGAGATGTAAAACACTGCGGCAAAAACAAATCCCTCCAAACTCGGGGCAGGGAAGGGCAACCTTGGTGAGCCTGGACAGAAAAGAACAAACATTTCTGTTTTGGTGCCCTCTGTTTGCTTCAAGAAATGAATGTTCCAGGCTTTTTACCAGCAAATAATGTCACTGCCAAGAGTAAATCTTTCCAGAGGTTGCCACGCTGATGATCCGTAGGGAATATTTTTAACCTCAAAAGAGAGAATTCCAGTTGGATTTTCAAGTTCCAGGCTTAGAAAAGCAGCTCCTAATGCTGAGAGAGAAGCCCTGAACACAAAACCTGTTTGGCAACATAGCAAAGGAGGAGATGTGGCCCCAATAATCTTAATAGAGGAAGTTTGGGTAATTAATAGATAAGGAATCGATAAAGGCGAGCGGGCAGCTCGATTGTTTCGCTTTGAAAGCAGAGTAGGAAACGGTCATTGTTCCCCACCTTCCTTGAATAAACAGCAGGATCCTCTTGCCAGGATCCTATGGAAGCACTCCCAGCACTCAGCACTTGGCCAAATTTGTCCTGGGAATTTCGCTCCGAGAGGTTGATGATTTACCTCGGAGCTGCACACGCTGTGGAGTTCAACAGTGCTGCAAAAACACCCCTAAATCTTAAAGCTATTTGTCAAAAAAACAGCAAATCTTTTTGTCAAGGATGACATTGCTCTTTATCTTCTCATCGCTTGTCTTCACCAGATAAAGGTGGGGGTTTTTGTACGTTGATTTTTGCTGTTTTGTTTTAAAAAAGGAGGGGGGGAAAAAAGCCATAAATGAGATTTTGGGGACAGCAAGAATCCTAAAGAACCCACAAAGGGCGTGCTAGAGGAGCTCCCATTAGTCAGAGGGTGAAGCACAGCAGAGCTTCACTCAGCAGCTCTGAGCAAATTCCCACTAATGTCAGTTTTCTCCCTTTTTCCTGTAAATCAGCACTGCCCAGTCAGCATCATTCGACAGCCTGCCCCCCTTTTTTTTTTCTTCCTTATTTTTGATGATTTCTCCAGAAAACTGCAGAAACGCTTTGATCTGGCAGGACTCTGAGCTTTTTGAAAGTTCCAAAATACATTCTTCAGGCTGGGCAGCAATTTTGTGTTTCCATCCCCTCTGACTTCCAACCTCCTTTTATTTTTTAAAATCTTTTTTGGTGATTTCAGAGCAAACTGTTCGTAAATATCAACCAGTTTTAGGATGGTGAACAGAGCAGGAATAGATTAAAATTTGGGGTTTTTCCCCAAACAATCAGGCTGCACGGGTGAATCCTGCTTGGAATGACAAGAACAGGAAAGCTCCACAAAGAGTCTTTTGAATTTTAATTTAAAGCTTTTCTGCAGGGGGAGCTTAAAAAAAAAAAAAAAAGGATTTTCAACTTGTTAGAGTTGATATTTCCACTCCACCAATATCCAGAGGCTTTGGAAGAGGCCTCCCAAGCACTGTGCAAACAAAGCCTGACTCAGGGCACTTAGGCTGGGCTTGTCACGGTTCCTTATCTTGAAAAGCTCCAGGGGAAAAGTTTTGCTTGAAGAAATCTCTATTGACAGACATTTGAAATATAGAAAAGCAAGAGAGAAGAACTCAATATTTCAATGGCTCCCAGGAAAGTGGTGTTGGTGAACCCAGGCTGGAGTTCAAGCTCCCAAAAGGAAGCGGGATCCTTCCAGCCTTAATTCTATTGGGAGCACAGGAATGCAGGGTGTACGCCTGGAAATCTGGT
>NW_008236807.1:597051-602887 GCF_000691975.1 Corvus brachyrhynchos
ACAATCAAGCCATGGAAAACCAGGGAGTTAAAGAGGGAAACGCTTCCAAGCAGTAATGGGATTGAGCAGCGCTCCCAGGGAGCTGAGAACTGCCTGTACCTTTCTGGAATTGCCATTATTTTGTTCTTTTCTCTTGGAACAAGCTCTGCCTCTCAAAGGAAGTGCCTTCAGACACTCTGGGCAGGTTGGAATTCGAGAGAGAACATTGGATTTGTGTTTAGTTTTATGGGATTCAGCACAGACTGGCCAGGAAGAGCGATTTTCCATGGCAGGAGTGTTTGCTCTTGGCAGCGATTGGAATATCCCAGCTCTTGGTCTGAAGCAGCAATCACTGAGCTCGAGATAAGCCCCAAGGAGATTAACCAGGCACTGATATCCCTGAATAATCACCCTCCTGACCTCCCCACTAACGGGCTCTCCACTGCCAGCACAGCAGCGCTTCCAGCTGAGGATTCAGGGATATCTTCCCACCACACACTTCCCTTCTGATCCCAATGTTTTCCTCCCAGTTGCCTTCACACTTCCCTCCCCACTGTACTCCAAGTAAATCCAAAGCTCCCTGTTAAGCTTGACAGGCAGAGCTTTCCAAAGGGGAAAAAGATCTTTTCAGTAGGACACTCAAGGCTCCTCTTTCCCCTCGTCTCAATCCCTTTCCACCTGCTCAGATTATTCCAATGTTTGTGCTTCAGCTGATGCAGAGCAGCTCAGCAGTGACATGAACCAGGTAACAAAGGTCCTTTGTGGGATTATTTGTCCAAGGGCTATTCCAGGGAACTAATTTATGGCCCAGCTCTGCAAACATTGGCACTAGCAGCATGATGTGAACCTGAGCTGGGGAATCTGGGATAGGTCTGCAGCTGCACAGCCCATCTGTAACTGCCATTGTGCACCAGAAATATCCCAGAAATCTCGGGCTCCTGAGAAAAGCCAGAAATCCTGGAGGCCTGGAGCAGTCCATGAATCCATGGCCAAGCTGAAGGACGGAAGCATCACTGGGCAGGAGATGTTGGAAGGACCTTAAAGATCACCCAGTGCCACTCCCTGCCATGGGCAGGGACATTTTCACTATCCCAGCTTGCTCCAAGCCCTGTCCAACCTGGCCTTGGACACTTTCCAGGGATTCTGGGGCAGCCACAACCTCTGTTCCAGGGTCTCACCACCCTCATGGTGAAGAATTCCTTCCTAATACTTAACCTAAATTTCCCCTTTAATTAGCACCCCTCACTCCTTGTCCCATCACTACAGCCCTGAACCTCCTTGTGTCTCAGAGCATCCCCAGCTCTTCCCTCAGCAAACATCTGCCTCCATCCATGCTTTGCTTTGGAATATGGCAGGAATAAACTCTCCTCCCCACACAGGCAGGGCTGTACAAAGACAACTGCATCCCCAAGCAGGTAAGAGAGGCTGATGGCAAGAATCCATCACTGGAAAGATGAAAACTTTCTCCTTGAATAAGAGAAAAATGAAAGCTGCTGACAGGAGGAGACATCATCTGCTCCATGAGTAAGCACATTCCGTGGATCTGCCCACTCCCAGGAGCTATTTGTGCTCTCCTTTCCAGGGCTGTGATGCAAACACTGAGGAGGAGGAGGAGGAGGAGGAGGGGGCTGAGGAAGAAGCACTGCAGCTGCTGACAAAATATTTTGCTGCTCAGCAGCCACGCGAGGGCCGGCCCTGCTGCAGGAGCAGCCCTGGCACAGGAGATGCTGAGCCCAGGATGCCCCCCCAGCTCCCAAAGCACAAATTTGGGTGCACCAGGCCCTTGTCAATCAGCCCTGAACAAGGAGCTTGGGGATAATCCCCATCATTAAACCCCAGCACCAGAAATAAAACCCCACGGACATCACCACATGCCAAACCTCAGCTCCCCTTTTCCAGCGTGTGGCCAGGCAGGGGCTCATCTCATCTGTCACCCCCGGCTGGGAGCAGCTGTCCAGGCTCCCCTGTCACTCCTGCAGGGACGGTGACACCTCCAGCCAAGCATTTGGAGCTGCCCTGAGGCGCCTCTCTTGCTGCAGGGGCTATAAAGGAACCCTGGGTGAGGCTCAGATTTAAGCAATCAGCTTTTAGGTGAAATTAATCTTGCTTTAGGAGACAGCAGCTCCTGAAATTTCTAGACATAAGGTTCATAAATACATGTTTGCCTCACTTGCTCGTGTCATCCTAGATGGACATTGATAGCAGGTACTTGTAAAGGCTTAGAATAAAGCCTGACTAAAGATTGCTCGAAATAGTTCCCAAGCTCTTCAGCAATTTTGGTCCCAAGGTCAGGAGGGAGTTCTGTGGTCCAGAAAAGCCACCAGCAGCACAAATCAAATCAAATCAAATCAAAATCAAAGCAGATTTATCAATGCAGAGATGTTAGAAAATGCCATGAAGGAAGGTTTAGGAATCTGGAGGGTATCCAAGGAGGAAAGAGAAAGGAAGCAAATGTCATCAACAGAAATCCCTGCAGGAAAGCGCTGTCCCATAGAGACTGGATTTGGAGATAAGGAATCTTCATGGGGTTTTTATGGAGCAAAGTGAAGCTCTCTGGATGCTTTAATGAACCACTGACTCTTTCAGATTAACTTTACCTGACTTTTTTCATTCCCACAAAATCAGGCTCTCCAGGGCTCCGTGTGAACATTTGAATTTCCGAACGTTTCCAGCCAGGGAGCAAAAGGCTCCGAGTTCAGCTGGAATCAGTGGGATTTAAACATCCCTGAGTGTCACCCCCGTGAGCCCCTTCCCCTGTAATCCCTATTTTGAGCATTCCCTGGGGAGAGTGGTCTGGCCGGAGGAATTCCAAGTGCCCAGAAGCCCTGGGAGCGAGCTCCATAGCCCTGCCAGCCGAGGAAGACCACGCTGCTTCAAATCCAGACAACTATTTTGAGTTCTTGTGGGAACCAAGCTCGATCCAATAAATATCAGGAGTTATCACAAGAGAACCCACAGGAAAATACACACTGAGTGCTGACAGACACAAACTTTCCCCTTTTTTCGCTCGGATTTGAAATAATCCGAGGCAGCATTTTTCCTACTGCTCTGCAGAAGCCATAAAATTCTGTGGGACTGAGGTGGGGGAGGTCAAATCCTTTTCTTCTGCCCATTTCAGTGGTGGGAACACCCTGAAGAAACAACTGAGCTGCAGGACTCCTGCCAAAAGCTGTCCTGGTGCAAGGTCTGTGTGGGATCAGGATGAGACTGGACAAAGATTGGAAAAGGGGATACAGTTGATAAAGGTGTCAGATAAAGCTGAAAACTCCAGAAGTGGTGGAGACTGGGACAGTGCAGGAAAAAGGAGCCTCGTAAACGTCAGCCTTGTCCTGTTTAGCACCCAAATCAATGCTGGGAACGGCACCTGGAGCAGAGGGAGCCTTGTTCTTAGGGAATTTCACCTCCCTGGCTTCAGCAGGGCTATAAAAAGCTGCCCTGCATTGCAGGCTGAGGGGATTAGCACTTATCCCACAGGAGAAAAAAGAAACGGGGCCAGGGGTAGATTTGGGCAGGAGAAGCAGTCTGGGAATGACGGATGAGAAAATGGAGCTGTAAGGAAAGGAGAAAAGGAGAAAAAGAATAATCAGAAAAGAGCAGGGAGGCAGGAAATGGCTGCAGGGTGGAGCTGGGGAATGTAATGTCTGCACAATTTAAGGGGAAAATGGAAGAGAAACAGGCCTGGGTGGGTGGTAAAGCAGCACCGAGTGACTTCATATTTTAAATATTTAAACATTACAAGGAGCTGAAGGTGTACTTTGCTCTCACAAAAGAGTTTGTTTAATGCTTTTACTTTTTGAGGCACGCTCCCTTTCATTCTTGCCTTGCTGAATGCAAAAAAAGTAAACACATTTTGAGCTGATAGGCCAGGCAGTGCTGGCAGCAGCACCAAAGTGACCTGGGCTCAGGTGACACAGGCCAGGGGCCACCCCAGGAGAGCTCATTTGCCCCAGCAGGGTTTGCTTTGTTTGATTTATTCATTTAAAGCACTTGAATTGTGCACCTTGTGCTAAGGCAAGATAACTGCTCCCTCTCTCCAGGCTGTTTTAACCTTGAACCACCTCCCTTCTTCAGGAGTTTGGAGACTGCAGATTCCTGGATCCTCTTCTCCTGCAGCACTTCAGCTTTGAACTTCGGGAGAGCTTCAGCCAAAGGTGTTGGGATCTGTGTCTGAGCTAAAGCTGCAGTCACAGAACCCCAAAATAAAGCCCCATCAGTGTTTTATGGCCCTCCCTGCCCCTGTGTGTGTGTTTGGATACCTCCTGATGGTCCTGTTGAGAGCCTCCTCTCCTTCCTGATGGCAAAGCAAGAGAGGAAAACCAGCTCTCCAAGATTTGGTTCAAGTCCTGGATGACATTTTCCAGTCTGAGATCCTTTCTTTTCCCCCAATCTGGCCAATTTGCACATGGATGGTGGTAGGGATCAGCTTTGACTCAGGCTAGAAGCCAAATTCTCCTTGTGGGGATGAAAATCTTGGATATTATTTGGTTATCTGCCCAGGGAGGTTTTGGAGGCAGGAGCACATAAGGGACAAAGAAAAGAAAGGCCTGCAAAGAGGAAAAAAAAGAGCTTGAAACTCAGACAAAACAAGAGCAAAGGATTAAGAAATCCCGGAAAATGCAGCAGACGAGGAACTGCTGCCTCCAGGGAGAATTTTATGGAGCCTGGCAGGGAAAAGCAGTTCAGGGGCCAAGGCAGACAGATGAGAAAACACGAGGAAAAAAGGAGGAGAGTTCAGAGCCTCTCATCTCTTTCCATGGGAGAAGTATAAATACACCTGAAGTTTGTTTACAGAGAGCAATAAAAAAGTTTTAATAAAAGCCTTCTAGTAATTTGCAGTTCTTACAACAAACAAACCACCCCCCCCACAAAATAAATCCCCCAGTGCAGGGGGAAACAGCAGCTTTTTTTATTTAGAGAGGAGAAAGTCTGCTAGATATGGCCACAGGAAAAGCATTATTAAATCTGCCTCAGCTCAAGCAGTGGTTACTCACGTTCAGGAGAACATTCCTGGCCAGTTAGTAGGAAAATTAATCTGTCTGTTCTAAAGATTATTCACAGAACAATTCCTGACACGAACAAAATGGATTTAAGTTGCAGAACAACCTCAAAGCTGCCCCCTGATGTGGATGAGTGACAGTGCAACAGCCCCACTGCGTGTGACTGCAGCGTGCAAGGAGATTATCAGCACCAAATCCAAAGGAACGATCTGAAAAGCCGAGGGGGACACCCAGGAATCAGCTGGAACAACAACAGCAACACAAAACCTTACACATGTAAAGCCGGTTGGGAAAACAGAGCTTGATTCAGAGATAAAACCATTGCACTGTCAACATTGGCGATCTCAGCACTGCACTGCAGCCAGCAGCACCTTCCCCAAGCGCTGATAACAACACTGACTCCTTTTCCCCCCGATCCAACTCCCCCAGGGAATGGGAGGTGACACCAACGGCAGCTGCAGCCTCGGAGGGGTGGCCAGAGGTTGGGCTGGGCTGTGGTTTCGGGGATTGTGCTGGAAGTCAGCACTTGGCCTTGGTTTCGAGCTGGTGTTGAGCGGAGTTTCCAGCTCTGGAATCAGCAATGTCCAAGGAATACAGCAATATCCAAGGTCGTTGCTGCCAGGATCACTGGGCAACGTGCAAAGTTCCATGGAACAAAGAGCAAGGTCATTTGTGAAGGAATTGGGAGTGCAGGTCATTAATTAATTAATGCTTTGTAGTGCTGTGGGTAAAGTTTTTCAACCAGTTCAGAATAAAATGGTTTGGGTTGGAAGGGATCTTAAAAAATTCCTCCAGTGCCACCCCCTGCCATGGGCAGGGACACCTCCCACTGTCCCAGGGTGCTCCAAGCACCAAAGTCC
>NW_008236807.1:603082-609220 GCF_000691975.1 Corvus brachyrhynchos
AGCCACAGCTCTCTGGGCAAAGGGAAGAGGAGTTTAAGGGAGTCACGAACACAACTGGAATTAAAAAAATCCCCCCCCCCCGGAATGAAATCATTCAGACTCACTGGAAAACCTCTTGTGCAGAGGTTTAAACTGAGCCAAGCTCTGTAACTGATCCTTCTCCCTGAGCCAGACATGGAGCAGTTCCAAAGTCTGAAGACCTTTCTGGGTGTGTGGGAGGGAAATCAGCTTAATTGCACCTTTATGTAATCAACTTTTGTGGTCTCTCTGATGCTGAGGATTCACAGATTCGAGGCTCTCAGAAACCACCCAGACAACTTTGCACAAGAACTTTTAAGTGAAGACACAGGTGATGAACACTCCCAGCCCACCCACGTGCTGAGAGCCCGGAGCATCCTGGACACCTTCACCTGCTTTGCTTCCCTGCTCCCTCATTTTGGTTTTTTTTTTCCCCCTCCCCAGGTAACCTTGGAGTTGAAAAGGTTCAGGAAAGGGACACGGCAGCAGCCAGTGTGGTATGGAAGGAGATTTAGACCAGATTGGACAGGGCTTGGAGCAACCTGGGATTATGGAAGGTGTCCCATGGTAGGGGGTGGAATGAGATGAGCTTTAGGGTCCTTTCCAACCCAAATCCTTCTGTGATTCCATAAATATTACTTAAAAGGAAAAACAGTCACCTTGAAGTACTGAAGGAATTATTTCCTTTCAACCTTGCTGCATTTGACTCAGTAAAACGAAATTAATCCCAACTGATCAATTATTGTAAATATGAAGCTCAAAGCAGGAGTGGAATTCCAACTCTGACGTCGCGTCCTGGGCTGGAACTGAAAGGAAAAGCTCTGATTCCCAATCCAGTGGTGACACCTAGAGGAAAAGGAAGGATTTCACTGCCTGCGTGGCAGCTCCCGAAGGGAATGAAAGGGGAATTGTAAAGCTGTGCCTGAGCCAGAGGTGGCTCTGGAGTCCTTTAGTTCATCCTCTGGAGTTCCCTCACGAGGACACAGCAAGGAGAAAGTGCTCCAGGAAAAAACAGAGGGGAAAAGGGAGAAGCCTGAGCCTCTTCCCAAGGGTGCTGGGAGGCCTCTGCCTTCCCATGAACTCCTGTGGGATGAGTGGGACGCAAACCTTGGAACCTCTGGAATAACGCCCAGGAAGGGGAATCTTGTTTAAACCTTTCCCATTAAACCTCCCCTGCATTCCCCACACTCAAGGATGGATCTCCACGTGGCTTTTTGGGGTTTTTAAGCTCTTCTCTCCCAGCTTTGCACAGCGTGGGGGAACTGTTCCACCTCAGCCACGGAGACATCAGAGAGAGACTCCAAGCCCATCCCAGCTCCACAGGAATCCAGCCTGGTGCTGTTTATCCTTGGAATCGCCTGCTAAAACCTGCAGGAAAACTTTGGCTGGAGTTGTTCCTACACCTCCACACAAGGTGGGGCCCAGCTGGATTTGCAATTCCAACGATATTTTTGGCTCAATGCCTTTTTATTTTGTTGTTGTTTGTTGTTCAGTCTGGGTTTTCTTTAGCTTCACCAAAATAAAGGCTGAGAATAAAGGGGAGCAGCGAAACCACCCAAATGGGGCAGGGGTGGTGCTTGGAGGACTTCTAAATGTGTTTTATTCCCATTTTCAGAGCCTAAATCCTTCTTTTCAGAACTCCTTGACAAGCACAGGGTGCTGCTGAAGGAGAAAGAAATCTCCTTGTTCACCTGGGATCCATCCAAAGTCTGAGAGTCTGGCCTGGAATAATCTGGGTTGGTTTTTTTTTCCCCCCTCACTCTTAAAATTACTGGGAGAGCCTCACCTCACTTTAATTTCTGGGCACACTTCAAAGTAACCCAAAATAAAACTGCTGTGATCAAACCTTGCCTTCCTGTCCAGTTGCAGCTAAAGCTGAAGCTTTGGGCAGATAATTAATCCCAATTATGGCAGCACCTTTAATGAGCTGCTTCCCTCCTCACCAGGATGTGGGAAGTGTGGGACCACCGCAGTTAAAGAGATTTCCTGGCATTCCAGGTGTGGAGAAACCCCGGAATTATTTCTATTTCTCACAGCAAAGGGCTGAAGTTCCCCAGCTGAACCAACCAAGCTGCGAATTTGAAGTTAAAAGAAGAAGGCATGGATTTAGACATGTAAATATTCCATGGAACTGCAGCTGCTTTCCAGGAAATTTGTATAAAAATATGGGAATAGAAAAGCTGGGAAGAAGGGGGATGGGCAGTTAAGAGGACAAACTCGATGACCTTTTAAAAACTGACCCTTCCTTCCCAGTCCTGTTATCCCAATAATTTCTGGGAATAATTCTTCCTTCCATATATTATTGCCTTATCTCTGTTTTCCTTTCTCGGGCATTTGGAAATTTTCCTTCAGTTTTTGTGGTTTGGTGCTCCCCAGATCCCAAATTTCTTGCTGTTCTTCTCAGGTGAGAGCAGCGAGGCAGAAATGAAAGTGTGAAATACTCTGACAGGAAAGGAAAAGGAAGGGAAAAGGGAAAAAAAGCCGCAGAAAATGCAAAAAGTGATGGAAGTCAAATAGGGGTGAAGTTTTTCCAGTATCCAGAGGGGAAATCTTTGCAAATCAGCCAAGATGGGAACATCCCATGGCAGTCAAATTGCCTGGCACTGGAAATTAATCCAGTTTACGGTAAATAGTAGAATATTCTGGTAAAATCAGGGAATTTACTGGGAATTTTGCCATCAGTACCAGTGAGTTTCACCTACACTTTGCTTTTATATCTCAGTTCTGTTTTAAAAGATTTTTTTTTTCGGTGAAAAACCCACCAAGAAAAGAAATGCAAATCAGAAATGAAACAGTAACAGCAACTTCCGAGTACCAAATTGAGAAATTGGGTGGTTCCACATATTTATAAATGTAAGATTTCAACTCTGGTTTTTTACCAAGATTCCTCTCTCATTCCTGAATTTCCAGTCACTGGCTCCCAAATTTATTCCCACAGACAGCACCATCCACTAGAACTGCCAGGAGATACCACTGCCATCATTATCATCTCACAAAATATATAATTAAATATATATTTTAAATTAATTACTCCCAACTCTTTCTCCAAGTCTCCAGCAAAGATGAGCCCTTATTGAGGGGCTTATTAATTTAGTTATTATTACTTATTAAATATTTATTTAATTTAGAAATCGAAATTTTATTTATAAAAATCAATAAATAATAAAAATAAATAATAAAACCAATTACATTTATTTTATAAAAATTATTTACATTAAAAATTAATATTTATTTTTAAAATTAAGTCAGGCAAGGACTGAGGAAATCTTTCAGGCAATAAAAATTCTCCTCCTTATCCCAAATATTTTAAAAGAAGATATTGGTGAAACAACCCCCTCTAATATTAAAAAAAAAGTAAAATTGAAGTAAACATCACCCTCCTGAAGACACGAGGAAGATCAAGAGGAATTTTGCATTTCTCTTGTCCTTGTGTTAAAGAAACTGCCCCTGGGAAGTGGAAGGGAAGCTTGGCACATCTATTATTTCATAGGAGCTGCAGGGAATTTTAGAGCTGGGAATCCACTTTGGATTTCTGGAAAATGGTCATTTGCTCACATCCTGTTCCCAAAAATTAAATCTGGAGGAAGAAGGAATATTTTGAAATCCTATAGGTTGGGTTTTACTTGGCATAACTTTGGGGGGGACAAAGAAAAGTGAAACCTGAAGAAATTAAGGAAAAATTTGCTAATCCAAGCCCAAGTGAAGCCTTGAGGTCAGGGGTGATGTTGGGTGGGAACGGAGCATTCCTCAGGGAGAAGTTCTGCCCTGGCCAGAGCAGCAGGATTTTAGGGATTGGGTACTTTTCCCTGCAAAAGCAGCAAGGCCCATTCCATAAAGCTCGTGTGCACACATTCCATAGGAACAGGAATAATGGGAATATTGAAGGTATAAAGCTCTGACATGGGAAAAGCGTGACCCAGCAGCAGAAGCTGAAGTTGTCCCACAAGTTTTCCATCGGTGGAACAGCAGCACAATCTCGTGCTTTTCCCATCGTGCTGAACAAAGTGCGGAATTCCTCCTCCTCTCTTCCCACCCTTTATTTCTCCCCAGTGTTCCCTTCACAAAGTCATCGGTGCCACGCTGCGGTGACTCTGCTGTCTCCAAAATAACCCCAATTCCACCCCCCTGTGCAGGAGGTCACCCACTGCAGCCTCTCCCTGACAGGTAATTCCACAGGTTAACAACAATCCTGCCCCTTCCTGCCAAATCCGGGGCTCCATAAATCATCTCCAGGGAGAGCAGAAGGGTTGGAGGTTGGCACTTCTCAACCCTTCAGAAATTTGCTCAGCTGTGTTTACCAGAATTGGTTTTCCCTCCTTATGTGTTGATCCAGGGGGAGTTAAGACCCCTTCAAAGGGGGCAAATGACAGGAATTGATGGAATATTTAAAATTCCAAGCAGTTCCAAGGCTTTTGTGAAGTTAGGGAAGCAGTCACACCTTCAGGCTAGACCAGAGCAGGATCCTGATGATGTGAAACGCTCTCTCCACATTCCCAGATGGTTAAAAGTCAATTTTTACAATTCCTTTTTATCCAGTAGGGAGATGAGTGCAGGGCTGTCATTTCTGGAGTAGAGAAAAAGATTAAATAAAAAAACCCCAGGTATCTGGCAGGAAAAGACAGAGCCTTGAAACACAGCTCATGGTTTGGTTAAGCCAGGCCTGTCTCTCTGGTTTATTCCTGATTTAAAGTCAGGAAAACTCCTGCACACTTCCTTGGCAAACCATATACAAAATAATTCCTAGTCCTCCCTAGAACAGATATTTTCTGCACCCTCCAGACAACGTGGGAGGATCCCTGGATATTCTCTCACTTTCCTGATTGCAGGGAAATGATTCCCATCATTTGGAATCAGCCAGTTCTCCTGGATTATGAGGATGAGTTGCTTTTCCTTAACTTTTCCCTGCAAAAGCAGCAAGGCCCAGGCCATAAAGCTCCTGTGCACATGGGAATCTTTTTATGAGACCATTGATTTTCATCTCTTTCCACAGCAAATTCCAGGAGATTTGAGATCAGAACCAGCAGCTGTCAGACTTGCTCAGGGGCTCTGGGAATGTGTTTAGGCTGGGAGAGCATGAGGAAAACCTTTGGTAGGCTCTGTTTTGGGAACACCTCTGAGCTCCATTCCTGTCCAAGCATAAGTTTTCATATCATTTGTTGGTTTGGAAAGAATATTTAACAATCTGCCCCAGACACCAGGAGAGCAATACCCAGCTCTGCTGCGAGTACTTTTGATGAAGGAATTTTTTATTAATAACTATTGCAGCTCCTCACAAGAAAAAATGAGGAAAAATCTTCTCTGGGTTTTTATTTCACTGGATAAAAAAAAAGCACTGAAGGGCTCATTCTTATCATCAAGGGACCATTTTTACAGGAGAGATACTCTCCTTATTTTTTGACGTCCCAAATTCATCCCCTTTTTGAGGTTTTATCTGAAGGACCCATTCTGCAAAGCACCTGTGACTGAAAATATTAATTAAAGCAGCACAAACTGGGCTTAAGATACTGGATGTTGAGGGTAATGATTTGTGAGGGAAGATAATTATTTGCTAAGTGTAGCTTGACTTCTGTTTTACAAGACAATAATGAGCAGTCTATCATCAGCATGAAGTAATTAAAAGTCTGGTGTTAAGACAATCAACATTCACACCCAGGGACGTCGAGTGCTGAAAGGTTTTAATCGCTGGCTGCTGGCACTTGCCGTGGAGGTTGGGAAAGCTGCAGCACGAATTAAAAATAACGAGATTTTACAAGTATTTTCTTCCTCCCACCCTCATCTCATCTTTCCTATGAGAAAATTCATTGTTTTCCAGCATCTCCAAGCACTGAGAATAGAAGAGATTCCATAGGCACTACCAGCTCTTCCTAGAGATCCTTGTTCAGAGGCCACCAGAAGGACATGAAATTATACTTCAGCTTGGTTTGTTAATTCTGCCTGTGTTTTAACACATTTCACACACCTAACAAAACCCAGGAATTATTTCCAGAGCAGCTGACACCTTCTTTGTCCTTTGGAGAAAAATACCAGGTATGAGACAGTTCTGCACTAAGAATTGCGAAAAGGTGCTCTGGAGTTCAGTAAAATCAGGATTTCATTCCAGTTAATAGGATTTTAATATTC
>NW_008236807.1:609353-614302 GCF_000691975.1 Corvus brachyrhynchos
GGAAAGAGACAAGTGACCTTAAAATGTTTCATTGAACATCTATTCTATAGCACTAGAAAATGTCACAAGATCACAGCCAAATCCACTCAGTTTTAGGGATAATTTCTTCCCAGCCCTCTTCCAGCTGCTGGAACATTGTGGAACTCCTGTGCCAAGGACAGCTGAGGAGAAGCCCAAGGAACAAAGGACACAAGTGGGGTTTTAACCCCTAAAAAACCAAACACTTATTTGATTTTTTAAAAAATATTCCTAAAGTATCAATAGTCTTTTCCAGTAATTTCAGGCCAAAATATGGATTTATAATTTGGGATACTCTCATCTCCCAGGAATTGTTTGAGGCCTCTGGAAGGACAACTGCCTGCAGTGCTTGTGTATAAACCTCACACTCAGAGCCAGACACTCACAAGCTGCTTTTGGAAAAAAAACACCCCACTGGTAATTGGAGTCTCTGGACATTTCCTGCAAGCTTGGAGCTTCCAATTATGCTCAAATGATGCATTTTAATAACCACCTTCTTCAGGGGAGGAAAAGTTTCCATTTGGGTGAACTTTGAAGTGATAATGGCAAGGAAAAGTGAGTGTTTGTACTCTTCATTAGGCTCTCAGCAGCCCTAGAAAGTCTGCTGGAACAGAGCTTTAATCCCAGCCAAGATCAAGAGCAAACAAACATTCACTGCAGAAAAGCCGTAATTAAGGAGAAGAAAGGCAAGAGAAGTATCAGCATCAAAAGCACTTGGCCCTCACAGCAGTGTTGGGTCAGCGGCCAACAAACAACTGCCTTTAATGGGATAAATGTGGAAAGGGAATAAATCAAAGCCAATTGAGTTTATTGCAGATTGTGCAGGTGATCAGGGAAGATTTTTAAATATATTTCATTATATAATTCAGGAAGGACTCTTTCTCTTGAGATGCCTCTTTAAAGCCAATCCTGCTCCTGAATGGACAACGAATTCCTTGCTGCTGCTCCAGAAACAAAGCTCTCCCTGACAAAGCTCCTGCACGGGCTGGGAAGGGTTTTGTTTCACATTAAACCTCTCAGCGTCTGCAGGCTGCCACCAAAAAATTCCAGCTTTCTCCCTTCCTCATCCCTGCAAGCCTTATCCAGCAATCCCACAGCCACAGGGAAAGGTGGAAGAGTAAAATTTGACTTTTTTATAGGTTCAAAAGCAAGGAAACTCCCCAGTTCCCCCTGCAGCCACAGTGGGGCTGGAGGGTTTGGGGACCCCACGGCCCACTCTGGGCAGCAGTTCAAGGTTGAGAACCTGGGAGAAAAATCCATCCCCTCTTTTCTCCGGCTCCTTCGGCAGCCTCGTGGTTGATCCCACCAGGAGGAGCTGCCTGGCCTGGCTCTCTCAGCTCCCCCCATTTATAACTGAGCACCTTTTCCACCTCCCACCCTACTGTGCCTACGTAAAACCACTTTTAATCCTTCTATCCAAAGCCAGACAGTTAATTGGGATTAATCTCATCGGAGTAACTACTGAGTTGATGTTTGCAGGTGTCAGAGAGAGCAGTCAGCTCTGGAGAGAGATAAAAAACAACTTCATGAGCTCCGGGTCTGCCTGGGGTTGGAGCGTTCCTTTTCCCAGCTGGAAGGAGCTATTCTCCAGGCAAAATGCAAGTGGGGGTCAGACAAAGTGTCTGGAGAGAGGCCTCAGCTTTATTTCCACGTTTTACCCCAGAAGGGAGCCCTGGGCTCTGGCTTCACCTGGATTCACCTCCAGATTAGATAAACCGGGAAGTTGGGATCGAGATTAGAGAGCAAACAAACAAATCCCAAAACAAAGGGTCTTTTATCTGTCCCAGATAAAGTTTTTTGTCATTTTTTTGGTCATATCCTTGCAGCCAGAGATGGAGGGGGGACAAGGTTGAGAGAAAAACACTCATCCACTCATTGTGCTGCCAGATTCTGGGAAAAATTCTGGAAAAAGAGGGAATGTCTCCCTGGGAAAGCCATTCCTTATTTTCCCTTCAGCACTGCCGACTCTGCAGGTTCCTCTCCTTCACCAGAGCAATTACCTCTCACTTTTCTACCTGAAACCCGATGCAAGAGCTGCAGGTGCATTGCCGGGGGGGGGAAAGGGATAAATAGAAAATTTGAAGATGTGCAAACCATCCCCAGCTGAGGGCAAACATGCCCTGTTCAGAACTGGGTGAAGTCACCGTCTCCAGCACGCTCTCAACCATCTCCTCCCTTTTTAGACACCACAGACAAGAGGCTGCCTACAAATACCCTGCCCCAAGCACAGCCCTTCCCACCTCCCTCTCTCTTGGGGAAGCGTCAGGAATCCTCCAGCAGCATCACAGGAGTGAAACTTGATGCTTTGTGTGCAAGTCAAAGTAACACTTAAAAATACCCCACTGAAGCAGCAGATTCGAGACGCTCAGGAATGTTGTAGCCCTGAGAATGCAAGGGAACAACAGCAAGAGGACAAGGCTAATAAAGGGGATTACCTCGCCCTCCAACACTGCTGGATGGATTTGGGGAATCCAGAGGCTCCCAGGGCTCTGGTTGTGCCTCGGCTGAGATTTGACCAAACTCGGGCTGCCCAAATCTAGTGTCAGGTTACAGGGCTGGGGACAAAAGCTCCTTCATGGATGTGTGCACACACACTCACAGCGCTGAGGCAAGTGAAGAGGGGACTGAGGTCATTTGTTGTGCATATATTGAATATATTTATGGCTTAGCAGGGAGTGGAGGCCTTTGCTTAAATCCCAGTCAGACCCTTGAACATAAGGCACAGATCTTGCACATTTGGCTAAAGTTTAAAATCCAACTGCTTCCAGGTTTTGGTCTGTTTTTTTTTAATTTAAAAAACCAAACAAAAAACCAAACCCAACAAAAACCACACCCTCTGTCTCAGTTTGCCACTTCCCCAACAGCTGCAAGGATTAAACAGTTTCAGTTCTGTTATTGGTGGTTTGCAGCAGGAAGGTTGGGGAAGCAAGCAGCTCAAATGATGCCAGTTGGGATTTGTGAGATCCCATCTGGATATTGGGAGCAGCTCTGGGCTTCCCAGCACGAGGAAAAGCAACTGGAACAAAAAGATGCCCAGGATTAATAAAGGGACTGAGAGCAGAGGTCTCAGCCTGGGTGAGGTAAAAAGGGATTTAAGTAAGGTAAAACCAGATTTTAGTGCTGTCTACACGATCTAAAAAGGAGCTAAAACCAGAAACAGACCCTTCCACATGCACAAGCTGCAGCATGGAAATTTTCCAGTAAATACAAGGACAAACTTTCCCCCCCCAGTGAGGGTGGTCAAGCTGTGAGAGGTAAGAAAATCCCTGTCCTTGGAGGTTTTTAGAGCTCACCCCGCCAATGCCAAGCTGACCTATATTTGAAGTTGGGCTGGAGACCTCCCAGAGTTGCTGCCAGTTAAACTTTTTTATTATTTTAAACAAGCTTCAAGCAGCAGCATCTCAAGCCTCTGCATCACCAGACCACAGAGGTGCTGAGCTAGCATCACTTTGCTGGTGAGTGTCCAGATGAAGGGCTAAAACCTGTAATTCTTATCTGCATAAATTCCTGCCTGAGCTTCATCCCAAATTTCCTTGGCCTCTCCCACACAAACAAGCCTCACACAGCAATGCTCGACCATCCCAAACCACCAAGGCCTTCAATTAGGCTCTGCTTTTCAAGTGTGCTAATTAGGGAGCTACAGTTTGATTTTCAGGAGCACATTTCTATAAAAACATGTATTTTTCAAAGCCTGTTAAACCCTTCTGCCACCCAGAACTCACACAATGCTTGCAAGAACCCAAACGCATCAATGTTTACTTTGCTTTCATTGCCTAATTAAGAACATCCACTGCAGCCCCTGGGGAATTTCTCCGGCGTTTCAAAACAAGGGACTGCTCCACTCACCTTCCTCTCGCTCATTTCCACGGAAAAATGAGGCTGGAGGAAGAGCAGGAGCATCTCTCACCCCTCCAAGCCAAGCTGGGACGCAAAGGCTGATTCCTGACCACACCCAGGAGTAAATTTCTGTCCAAACACAGCATCTGGAGGTAGAAACTCTCTGTGCTGAGGTAACTAAAGCCACTTTTGTCTGATATAAGCAGTTTCTACATCACCTGCACGCGTGGAGAAGTCATTTCTTAACCCTAAGTGCAGCAGAAAACCCAAACTTCTGCTGATCTGGCTTTGCCACATCTGAGTCAGCAGGGGATGGGTCACTGAGGGGTCAGCTGCTGATAAATTCTAAACACACCCAGGTAACATTTTGGGGTCAACATAGATAAGCTGAACTTCAGGGTAAATTATTTCCTGAGTTTCTTTCAGGGTGTGACCTTGGGAAAAGTCTCCCAAGTTCAATACATCAGAATAACAGTAGCAGACATCTCACACAGGTGTTTAAAAATCAGAATAGAGGCAGGGCTGATGCTGAGGCGGACCTTATGCCCAGGAGAGGGAGATGATCCAGCGCCCTGGCACAGGGTGCCCAGAGAAGCTGTGGCTGCCCTGGATCCCTGGAAGTGCCCAAGGCCAGTTTGGAGCACTCCGGGATAGTGGAAGGTGTCCCTGCCCATGGCAGGGGTGACACTGGATGATCCTTAAGGTCCATTCCAACCCTTTAAAATTCCGTGATAGGAGCAGCTACAACCTCTCTTCATTAGGGAACAGGCAGGGAAAGCTGTTATAGCTTGAGGAAAGACGCGTCCATCTCATGAGGCAGAAAGGCAAAGGATTCTCCCACAGCCCCCAGGAGAGGAATTCTCCTTAGGAGATGGGATGAGGGTCCCGTCCAGCGGACAGGAGGGAATTTCCCTGGAAAATCCCCTCACAACCGGCCGGACGTCCCTTCACAAGGCAGTAAAGAAGCTGAAGGGACCCTCCTTACACAGGAGGCCGGCGGGGTCTCCTCTGAGGGCACACACGCCCCGCGGGTCACCCTCAGCCCCTCACGGGAGGACGCGGGGGGATCACGACTCCTACCGGCTGCAGGAGGC
>NW_008236807.1:614400-614794 GCF_000691975.1 Corvus brachyrhynchos
CTGTGAGGGCGGTGGGGGGCGCAGCGCCCCCTGGCGGAGCGCGCAGTGGGAGCGCCCCCGCTGTGGGGAAACTGAGGCACAGGGAGAGCAGCGCCCTCCGCATCGCGGTATTCCAGGGAATCGCAGGGTTATTGAGGCTGGAAGAGACCTCTGAGACCATCGAGTCCCAGCTGTGGCCGAGCACCACCTTGTCAACCAGACCTGAGCACTGAGTGCCATGTCCTGTCGTTCCTTAAACATCTCCGGGGATGGTGAGTCCACCACTGCCCTGGGCAGCCGCTTCCAATGTTTAATCCATGGAGGAATTTTCCCAGTATCCACCCTGCCCCTCCCCTGGCCCAGCCTGAGGCCGTTCCCTCTCTCCTGTCCCTGTTCCCTGGCAGCAGAGCCCGAC
>NW_008236807.1:614913-623182 GCF_000691975.1 Corvus brachyrhynchos
CCCTGCCCTGGACACGCTCCAGCCCCTCCATGTCCTTCCTGAGCTGAGGAGCCCAGAACCAGACACAGCACTCGAGGTGTGGCCTCAGCAGTGCCCAGCACAGGGGCAGAATCACTTCCCTAATCCTGCTGGCCACTCTATTCCTGGTAAAATCCAGGTGCCATCGGCCTCTTGCCCACTTAGGCACACCTGGATTCAGGTCCTTTCCCAGCTTTGCAGCCCCTCCGCCCCCAGCCTGGAGCATTCCATGGGGTTGTTGTGGTCAAAGTGTAGAACCCGGCACCTGGTCTTGTTGAACCTCCAATCCATCCATTCCCGCCTCCATCTGTGATCATCACCTGAGGGAACGGCTGGAGCTGTGCCAGGCGAGGTTTAGGCTGGATTTTAGGAAAAGTTTCTTCCCACAGAGGCTGCTGGGGCACTGAGCAGGCTCCCCAGGGAATGGGTGCATTCCCAAGGCTGCTCCGGGAGCGTTTGGACAGCACTCCCAGACACAGGGTGGGATTTTGGGGTGTCTGTGCAGGAATTGGACTGGATGATCCTTGTGGGCCCTTCCAGCTCAGGATATTCTGTGATCCTTCCCTGTTCCATCCTTCCCTTCAGCTTTTTCTCCTTCCTGAGCACGAGTCCAGCACCCCACAGCCTCGGGAAGAGGAGCAACAGACTCACCCTGTCAGAAAGAGGCAAAAAATCAGCAAAATTTTGGAGGAGAAACAGTTCCTTTGTAAAAAAAGGAAAAATTACACCTCAGAAATCAGCTCAAATCCCAAAAACTTACCTCAGACACCCATCTCAAAACACACCCCAAGGATTTAATGGCGTGTGGGTGTCCCCTGGATGCAGCCATGGGACTGAGGCAGTGGCTTCCCTCACGGAGCATCCTGCCTGGAATCTGTCATCCTGATCCATGTCCTGGCACAAAACCACTGCCTAAACCGTTTGTAGCGAGGTTTTTGATTCTGGTAGAGCTGGAAAGAAGCAGCTGCTTTGGCCAGACAGACCAGCAAATCCCCAAATCCTGCCTGGAAAAGCCATCAGGAGCCCCCACTGTTCCATCCCACGTCAGGGCCAAGTGGTGCTTCCAGTGGGTGAATTTTTGGATACTGTCAGGTGAGGGGATCAGCTGGAAATCTGTCCCACTTGGCTGAGATTTGGATTTTCCTCCATTTCAGCCTTTTCCCTCTGAAAAGTGGCAGGGATGAGGAGGGGATGGAGTCTCCCCCCCCATGGGTTGACACCCCCAACCATCCCTATAATGGAGGGTGGCTTTTCACTGCTTATAAATTGGGGATATCTCCTCTGGAGTGCAGATCTGCCTTTGGGCCAGATAGATTTGGCAAAAAAATCTCCTTTTAGCAACTCTCGACACCCCAGACAGCAGTGTGCTGGAACAGCCTTTTGCACTTGATCAGGTTCATTGGGTTGAGCTCAGCTTCTGGGCAGCCCTTGGATGAAATTCTTTGAAACCCATTAAATTCTGCTTGAAACCCATTAAAAACCCCCACAGATGCACAAAGCATTTCGCTTTCTTGGCTGTATTTAAGCAGAGAATCACAAATGGATTCTTCAGAGATGCTAAACCCACACGCTCGGCTCTTGAAGTGGGACCTTGATTCAGACGAGGAGGTGCCCCCCTCTTTAAGCTGCCAAAAGGTTTCACATAACCAGATGTGAGAGCAAGGATTTAAAGGTTTTTGAAGGAATTCGTGCTGCTTTTTTTTGGGAAAAGACACCATTGGGATGGCAGAGGGAGCATTCCTGGGGCACCAGGCTTTCCCTCAGCAGCGTGTGCCAGAGGACTCGGACTCAGCATGGAAATGATGCCAAAGAAAAGGGAATTAATTTTGCTTCTTTTATTCCAGTGCAGACTTAACGTGCCCAAACTGTGAAGTTTCCACTCGGGTTCAAACCTAAACACTTCAGCAAAGCTGTGTTGCCTCGCTCAGCATTTCATACTCATAAATATTCACCCATTTCATCTCCACCAGCCAAATTCCTTCCCTCCTTCCCAGTCCCTTTGCACAGCTGAGACCTGCCTTAAACTGGATTAAGCTTAAGTTGGTTTCTGCATCAACCATCCCCAAACTGCTGTGTCCTCCTGCTTTGGAAACGGGAAAATTTTCCAAACCTCCTGTTCTTTGCATTCAGCTGCACCCCCGAGCTCTGAATCCCCCCCTGTGCAGCAGGCAGCGAGCCATGGAATTCGGGAATGGCTTTTCCATCAGCTTGGAGAACTCACGGACTTCGAGAGGGGTGTGGGAGAGGCCTTCTCTGCTGAAATCATCATTTGGGAGGTCAGGAGGGCAAAGCAGATCCGAGGATGGCATCACCAGGGATTTTCCCTTGGAGAAGTCGATGCCAAAGGCTCTGTTAAACCAAGGATGAGATGGGAGAGGACAACATCCTCAGCAGGTCCAGTCATGGAATCATGGAGTGGCTGGGTTGGGAGGGACCTTTAGGATCATCCAGTGCCACCCCTGCTGTGGGCAGGGACACCTTTCACCATCCCAAATTTTCCAACCTGGCCTTGGACACTTCCAGGGATCCGGGGGCAGCCACAGCTGCTCTGGGAATTCCAGCCCAGCCCCTCCCCACCCTCCCAGCCAGGAATCCCTTCCCAATCTCCCATCCAGCCCTGCCCTCTGGCACTGGGAAGCCATTCCCTGTGTCCTGTCCCTCCAGCCTTTGTCCCCAGTCCCTCTCCATCTTTCTCAGCTCCCTTCAGGTCCTGGAAGGCCACAATGAGGTCACCCCAAAGCTTCTCCTCTCCAGGCTGAATCCCAGATCTCCCAGCCTGGCTCCCAGCAGAGTCCTGGGACCTCCTCTGGACTCTGTCCAACATCTCCAGCTCCTTCCTGTGCTGGGACCAGAGCTGGAGGCAGCTCTGCAGGTGGGGCCTCACCTGAGTCAAGCAGTGGGATGCTGGGAATCCAGGATGATTCCTTTTCCATCCTCAAGCTGTTTTCCAGAGCCACAGCTTGGACGTGAATGACCAGGAACCCTTCCATGACCCACGAGTCAACAACAGAAGGGTTTCAATCCAAACATCTCTTAGATTTCCACCACTTTTTGGTGTCTCCAGCGGTTGTGTGTTTAGATTGGATATTAGGAAAAGTTTTTTCATGGAAAGCAATGGAACAGTGGATTCCCCATCCTTGCAAGTGTCCAAAAAATGTCTGGATGTGGCACTTGAGGATGTGGATTAATGGTGGACATGGTGGAGGTGGAGGAAAAGTTGAACTTTCCCAACCTTAACGATTCTATCCCGTGATTTTTTTGTCTCTCCAAGCTTTTCCCGGTTTCCATTCCCTGTGGAGAGGAGCAGGTATCATTCCCAAGGGGATCCCCGGCTTTCCTCCATCCTTCATCCTCAAGGGCAGCAAAGGTTTTATTCCTTTTGCCCTCTGGGCTTTCTCCTCCCCTCTCTGTTGACCTCAATGTTTGCCTGGTTAGGATTATTCCCTTTGGATTTGGCAGGGATTAGTAACACGTGCACTAAGGACTTGTGGTTAGTTCATCAGGCTTAATTAGGCCAAGCTTAAAGCACGCCCCATTGACACTGATCTCTTTCAGGGCTCAAAGCATGAAGTTATTTGGTAGAATTTGGCCACGTTGCTCATTTAAGCTTGACTTCCATCATCTGGAGCATCTCGGAATTTCCAGGGCCATAAAACCTCAGGCCAGAAACTCCACATGATTCGGGGGAGGTGTCACCATGAGGATTTTAAAAACCCCGAACCACCTCCAACCCGCTTTGTGTTTTCATCTAGGAAAAAAACAAAACCCCAAACAACCCGAAAGTAATGCCCTAAACCCCGAATGGGAGTGGCAACCTGCATTCCAAGGAATCAGCAAGTGTTCGGGAAGGTCACAACGTGCCAGGAATTCTGCCAGGTGAGCAACTCAGGGAATGTTCCAGAGCTCTTCCGTGGGATTCAGAGATACCCGAGCTGCTGCTCTGAGCCTCAAGTGATGAATTTCTAAACGGCCCAGAATTGATTTTTTTTATGGATTAAAAAAATTTAAGGAAATTAATTTGGACAATCCAGGTCATTCGGTTCCTCCCTCCTCATTCCTTGAATCTTCCGTAGCTGGGAATTGCTTGAGTTCTGTCATAGCCACAGAGCTTCAAACCACTTTGGATGATCCCGAACTAGAGAAGAGGAAGGAAAATGTGTTTTGCTTTTAAATCTTCCAAATGAGGCTGAGTGACAGCTTTCATCATTGTCCAGAACTTGGGATCATTGGAAAAGCAGGACTGGGAGTGATTGGAATTGTCAGCTCTGTCCGTGGCAATGGGAAAAGCTCCTGCTCCCAAATCCAGCTCCAAATAATTGGAATTGTCAGGCAGCTCCTGGGTTTGTCCATGGAAATGGGAAAAGCTCCTGCTCCCAAATTCTCCTTGGCTAAGCAGAAACAGGTCCCTGGCTACACCATCCCGATGCCCTTTTGACCCTGCTGGGAATTTCCTCCAGCAGCTTCCAAACATCCCCTTTCCATTAGGGAGTGGGAGAACGTGCAGGAATGAGATCCCTGGACACTGAAATGCCTTTCTGCCTTTCCAGCCACGCAGCAGAACTCAGAACACCGCGCTTCTTAATTAATAAAATAATTCCAATTAAGCTGAAATTGAGTTACTGTAAAACTCTGGATGCAAACTTCCCTCAAAGCAGCTTTGGTAGCTCTGACATTAAACACAGAGCAATCGTGGAATATCCCAAGTTGGAATGGACTCACCGGGATCATCCAGTCCAACTCCTGGCCTTGCACAGACACCCCAAAATCCCACCCTGTGCACCCCTGGGAACGGTGTCCAAACGCTCCTGGAGCAGCCTTGGGAATGTGCCCATTCCCTGGGAGCCTGCTCAGTGCCCCAGCACCCTCTGGGGGATGAACCTTTCCCTAAAATCCAGCCTCAGCCTTCCCTGGCACAGCTGCATTCCCTGGAGTTCTTAAGGCTGAGTTAAACTGCTCGTAATTTGCCCAGAGATTTTCCCAATCCTGTTTTTACATGGATATTTCCACATCCGGACAGGTGGGAAGGAAAAGTCTCTCTCTGTCAAGGGTCCATAAACAGCAGGAACAGGAATTTGATGATTTGGGGTCCTGCTGGACAAATTCAACCCCAAATTCCCTGAGAGCTGATGCTGATGGCTGGGAAGTGCACTGAGGTTCATGGAATCGTGGAATTCCAGGATGGTTTGTCTTGGGAAGGACCTTAAAGCCCATCCACTATCCCGGGTTGCTCCAAGCCTTATCCAACCCAACCTGGGACATTCCAGGGATGGGATATGGAGCACGTGGAAACCACAGGCAGTTCTCCAGGTCCCTGAGCAGAATAAAAACCAGGAAAGAGATTCCAAGGAATGTTTTCTACATTTTCCCAACATTTTACACTTCTCCAAGCAGCTCTGACTGGGAGACAAATCTTTACCTGGCTCCCTAAAACTCATTAAGGAATTTTAATCCATCTTTTTCCGAATTATTTTAAAAGGAATCTTTTCCTTAAAGCGTTTCCCTGATTCCTTTGAAATTAAAGGGAGAAGAATTAGGAATAAATAAAAATACATCCTCGTGCCCTCGCTGTTGCTACAGCTGGTTCCCATTTATTTTTTTTGGGAATGCAGAGGGAAAGCACAGCTGTGGAGATGCAAACAAAGGGGTGGCTCTGAGGCAGAGCTGTTTGGGGGGAATTCTGCTGGAATTGTGTCCCGCAATTCCAGTCCAGTCGAGCGGGACAGGATGGATCCGCCAGGGGTTTTATTTGGGATGAGAAATGAGGGGGAAATTGGATTGTCCGAACCTCCCGCCCTGATGGAAATTTTCATGATTTTTTCCAGGACAATAAAGAACATCCAGATTCCAGCTGATGCCCAAATGGTTTCTTTTAAAACATGATTTAATTATTTAATAATGATTATTAGATCAATGATATGGATTTCTTTTTGTGGTGAGGTTAATGGTTTTTCTTTTGGGAGCGCAGCCAGATCACCCCACTGCTTCAGCCTGGGAGGATGTGTTTGCAGGTGAAGTTTGGCTGAAGGAAAATGTGCAAAAATTGGCAAAAAATCGGCAAAAAATGGGCAAAAGCAAAGAGCAAAAATGAGCAAAAAAGAGAAAAAAAAATTAGAAAACAGTCAGAAAAAATGAGCAAAAAATCAGGAAAAACTCAGCAGAAAATCAGCAAAAATTAGCAAAAAAAAGGAGCAATAACTGAGAAAAAACCAGCAAAAATGAGCAAAAAAATCAGCAAAAAAAGAGCAAGAAAGGGAGCAAAAATCATCAAAAAAATCAGCAAAAATGAGCAAAAATCAGAAAAAACCCCAGAAAAATGAGCAAAACATCAGCAAAATGGGCAAAAAAACAGCAAAAAATCAGCAAAACCAAGAAAAAAAGCAGCAAAAACTCAGCAGAAAATTCACCAAAATTAGCAAAAAAATCAGCAAAAATTGAGAAGAAACCAGAAAAAATGAGCAAAAAATCAGCAAAAAATGAGCAAAAAAGGAGCAAAAATCAGAAAAAAAATTCAGCAAAAATGAGCAAAAAAAAAAAAAAGAGCAAGAAAAGAGAAAAAATCAGCAAAAAATGAGAAAAAAAGGGAGCAAAAATGAGCAGAAATCGTCAAAAAAATCAGCAAAAATGAGCAAAAAACAGCAAAAAAATCAGCAAAAATGAGTAAAAAAAGAGAAAAAAAAGGAGAAAAAAATCAGCAAAAAATGAGAAAAAATCAGCAAAAACGAGCAATAAACGAGCAAAAATCAGCAAAAAACCAGCAAAAAACCAGCAAAAAACCCAGCAAAAAGGAGCAAAAAAGGGTCCAAAAACCAGCACAAAATCAGGAAAAATGAGCAAAAATCAGGAAAAAAGAAAAAAAAGAGTGAAAAACGAGAAAAAAATCAACAAAAATGAGAAAAAAACCAGCCAAAAATCAGCAAAATACATGGATTTTTCCCTTCTTGGATCCTTCATGTGGAGCTGGACGGGATGACACCACGGCCAAGCACGGAGGGGCAGAAAACCAACCTGTGCCTGGCCAGAAACAGGGAAACCCCTGGAGATCCTTGGGAATTCTTGGAGAAATCATCCCTGCTTATCAGGAAGAGACGCCTGGGCCGAGCTTGGGGCCTCACTGGGTGGGACCTAAGGGACAAACTCTCCGGAGCATTTCCCTGCGATCCGAAATTAGGGAAGCAGCCCTGAGAGCTCCCTCCAAGGAGAACTCGGGCTGCCCAAAGGATTGGTTGGATCCACAAGTGGGATCAGCCTGGAGATCCCTGGGATTGTTCCAGCAGGGAATTCACTTGAAAAGACACCAAATGCCTTTAGGGGGATGAGGGTGTGGGAAGCTGGCAGATTTCCTTCCCAGGGAAAACAAAAAGGGATCATGAGAGGCAGTGGCTGGAAGCTGATTTCAGGGAAATTTGCCTCTGAAATGGAGCAGATTTAAGCAGGTGAACAATTAAAGATGGGAACAAATCATTGCTGGAATTGCAGTTTGGAAATGCCTGAATCCCCGTTTTTTCAGCTCGGCCAACACGTGGAAAAATCCCACATTTGGCTGAGCCTGAAGCAAAGGGAATTTTTTCCCCCCAACTTTTTTTTTTCCAGACCCCCAAAAATTTTCCGTCTACCCCAAAAATGAACATTAAATCCAATATTTTCTCTTCCCAGGGCCAAAATCTTTGGATTTTGAATTCCTCAGCAGCTTGGTGAGTCCAGCATTCATCTCCAGACCCTAATCCAGAATGTTTTGGGACATCCTCTGGGATAAGGATTTATCCCAGGGAATAGAACAGAAGCCGGTGCCCGACCACACGGAGGGGACAGCAACACGAAGAGCCAGCAGGGAATATTTAGGATTTGGGAGTGGGAAGGAGGCAGCAGCTGTGAGGTCTGGCTATAAAAAGCTCCTCTGGGGGGGTGGTCTCTGGTTGATCCCGTTCTAAATCTGGCCTGGAGCTGAAATCCCAGGAAAGTTCTCTCTGCCACCACCAGCTCCAGCAATTCCCTCTTTTGCTTCCCATTTCCCAAGAAAAAAAAAAAAAAACCAACCCAAAATTTTGGACTCAGAGTTGCCCAACAGGACATAATTTAGTGAATAAAGCACTCGAATTCCTCGTTTTCTCTTTTCTCCAGATTCTTTTTGGGAAGAAAAGATCTTGTTTGGGGCACTTTTTTTTTTTTTTTTTGGTTTAGGGCAGAAAAAGGAAAAACTGCTCTCCCAATCCACCTTTATTCCCAGCAGGCATTTGGGTGCTGGCAGCGGTTG
>NW_008236807.1:623267-626028 GCF_000691975.1 Corvus brachyrhynchos
CAGGAATTTGGGTGCTGCCAGCAGTGTTTGCATGGAGCTGGAGCTGCCAACAGAACCTGCCTGAGCCGATTTTGGCTGGATTCCCTCAACTTCCCAAGCTGTGTGCCCAACCTGCTCGGCTTGAATTCCCAAAATCCCAGGGGAATGCTCTCAGGGATGCTTTGGAGAGCTCTTCCATAGCTTTGTCCATCCAGGAGAAACAGATAAATAGCCACCATGCTCCAGGCTCTGCTGAGCTGGCAATCCAAAAGGAAACAAAAATTCCCCAAGGAAATTCTCCCTTTGGAAATGTAGGAGATATTCCTGAAGTCGGGAAATCCAGGTCCTTTTTGAGAGGGTTCATCTTGCCCCTAAAATCCCTTGAGGTCTCCTTGGGTTACTGGAGGGGCTTCCACAGGTTTGGGATGCATCCAAGGATGAAAATTCCCCCAAATCTTTATGCTCCTGCTCCAAATTCTCTCCAAATTTCTGGTGAGTTGAAAGCTCTTCCTCTTCTCAAGGATCAAATCCCATCCTGCTGCATTCCCCACTCCAAATCCCAGCTCCAGAGATTTGCTCCAGTTTCCCTGTGTGTGTTTTATACTGGGAAGCCCAAACTGGATCCAGTAAGAAAAGAGGATCCCAAACAATGCTGAACAGAGGGAAAACTTCCTGCAACTGCACTTCCCAGTGCTCCTGATCCCATTTGGGACATCCTTGAATCCCCCAATCCCAGAGCTGTTGAGGTGTTGGAATTGTGGATGGACCAAAGAAAAGTTCGGGAATTTTTAATGGGAGATGAAGAGATAAATAAGGGAATTAGGAAAGAAGTTACCACAGCCACCCAGGCACTGCTGGGATCCAGAAAATCCCACAGAAATGGGGCCAAAACTGACTCCCAATCCTTGGCAGGAGGGAAAAATGAATCCTTAAGGAAAACAGAAGGGGCTGAGCCTACACCTGAATATCCCAGAGCTGCAAAACCCAGCAGATTCCCATGAAAGTCATGGATAATATGGGAAGAAAAAAGGACCAAAAATGGCAGGGTTGTGTCTAAAAATTGACAAAATAAAGAATATCCGTGGCAGCACTGGGAATAACGATAAAGGGAGATTATTCCCTCTGGATAAAACGAATTATGTGGGAACATACAAAGTTTTCCAGCATCGCCTTATTTAAAACCAACTCGAGCTAAACCCAAACTTTAAAATCAACTTTTTTTCCCCCCTCTGCTCAGTTAAAACCCTTAAAAAAAAAAAAAAAAGCAAAAAAATCACATTACACCGCCCTTAATCAGAGAAATCCCACGAGCTGGGCAGGATTTGATCCCGATTTTTTTTCGGGATGGAAGGAAAAGGAGCTCTGCTCCTTTAAGCTTGCAGAAAGCTTCTTTATATTCAGGTGGAGTCAAAGCTTCCTGGGCTATAAAGTTGCAGGGAGAGGCAGGGGCAGCAGCTGTTTTGCTTAGATCTAAGCCAGGCTCCAGCCTCACCATGGTAAGAGCATGTCTCGTCTCTCAATTCCCAATATTTCCCACTTTCCCGAGGGCTCTGAGCTCCGAATTCCCTTCTTTGCCCTCTCCTTTCTCCCGGGGGATGCTCCTTCGGAGCAGCTTTGTGGAATCGCTCGGTACCTTCTGGGTTATTGATTCAGGCTTTGCTCCTTATAAGGGAAAAATGAGGGATGTGCTTGGAGCGGCCTCTCGGTGCTTTTCCCTCGGAGTTTGCAGCTCCTGAGGTGGGGTCTGGAAAGTTGGGAAGCTCTTTTCAAAGTTGGGGTTTCTTTCTTTTTTTTTTTTTTTTTTGGGGGGGGGGGGGAATCAGCATATCTCGACTCAACTCCATTACGGATTAAAATTTAAATTTTTGATCCTGCTGCCCCTTTCCCCCCAAATTTAACATTCCCAATGTGCTGCAACAAGCACAACCTTTAGGATTTTTTTTTTTTTTTTTTGGTTTTTCCTTAGGAATGAGCTGCCATGTTGCCTTTGTCTGCTCTAAACTTTTAGAATTAGATATTAAATGGATAAAATCCACCTTTCCTTGTAGTTTTTTGCATGGAATCCCCGCTCCAAAGAGTTTGCAGCTGGGAAGCTGAAGTGGGTTGAGCTGGAGAACTAAAAAACAAAATAATCTGCAATCCTGAGCATTCCTGGCTGATCCAGCTGAAACTTTTTGGGAAAGAGGATCCCAACTGGCAGCTTTTGGTGGATGCAAAGGAGCAACTCGGTGGAAAAATCTGCTGGTTGCAAATGGGAGAAAACTTCAAAGTGGCTCCCAGGGATCCAGCTTTGAACTTTTCCTTTAATCTGTGGAATTCTGGTCTGGCCTGGCTGTAAAAGAGTTAAATATTTACATGGTGTTCCCGATGGGAAAATCAGCTGGACAACAATAGGCTGCCTATAGCCAGAGTCTGTAAAAGGCAGTTGAGCTGGATGCAAATGTTGGAAAGCTGGGAGCTCCAAAAAACCCCCACTGGAATATATGAGAAGTGAGGGAAAACTTCCAATAAACCGCTGCACTTTTTTCCCTTGCGGCAGCTCCCGCTTTTTATTTCTCATTTCTGCTTCCCTTTGTTCCCAGTCGCTGAGCTCTGGGCTGCGAATTCCAGTGCTCCCTGTGCAGCAGGTGCTGGGAATGGGGTTTTGGGAGCGGAGCAGCTGTCCCAGGGAAGAGCTGGGAAGCGGCTGCGGCGCTGAGCACAGAAAACTGGGATGGGGAACTATTGCAACCACGCTGCTGGGAGGGCTGCGCCCGGGGCAGCCAGCATTGCCCACATAGCG
>NW_008236807.1:626044-626583 GCF_000691975.1 Corvus brachyrhynchos
GAATGCGCTCCCCGACCCCGGCAGCCCGTGATCCCGGCAGCCCCTGATCCCTGCACCTCCCGATCCCGAGAGCTCCCGATCCCTGCAGCCCGTGATCCCGGCAGCCTCCACACCCCGCAGAACACGGGGGCTCAGCCCACGCTGGGATTTGGGCGGATTTAGGCAGCTCTGGATAAAGGGTTGGTGTCTCTGTGTCCCAGGAATGGTCCAGCCTTGCCTTGCCTTATCCTGGATGTGTGGTGGCCTTTGGAGTTGCTTGAGGGATGGGAAAATCTTGGCACATCCGTGCTTGGAGGACGAGATGGAGAAGTTGTGTTGAGTCATTTTCCTGCCACAAGTGGTTGGTGCCCAGGGATGTCCAGCTGGAGTCTTCTGGAGACTCCCTGGATGGTCGTGCATTCTCTGGAGATTTGGGATCAGCTGTTCCCACCATCCCAGGATGTTCCCACCACCCCCCTCTAAGCTTGGCTTACCTGTGGAGACCCCAGCTCTGGGTGAGATAAGACCTGAGCCAATGGATGCCACAAATAATGGGATCA
>NW_008236807.1:626598-627061 GCF_000691975.1 Corvus brachyrhynchos
TTCCCAGGTGGGATCAGCTCCCTTTCCCGGTGATCCCTTGGGAAGCAGCACTGCCCCATGCCGGACACGGTAATAATTGGGATTCTCGGCTTGGGAGCTGGGACGGGAGGCTCTGTCCTGGCTTTGATCTCGGGGTGCTGGAAGCAGCAGATGCCAATTACCCAGGGAAGCACATCCAGCAGAAGTGCCCAGGGAGTGTCCGGGAGACGCCGGCCCCTGCGGCGCTTCCCTGGAGTCCCAGGCTGCTGGAGATGACCTGGATAAATCAGGACTCGGAGCCGCTCCCGGGAGTCAGCCGGGCCTCGTTCTGCCCCGGGGCAATCCCTGTTTTCTCCAGCCTCTTCCCTGCTGTGACTCCAGCTTGGCTTAGGGTTTTCCAAGCTTGGCTTCTCCTTGAGTTTTTTTTCGGGGTCAAGAGCCTGGAGCTGCTGTTCCTGATATCCCATTGGGATGTGGGGGATTG
>NW_008236807.1:627258-632531 GCF_000691975.1 Corvus brachyrhynchos
GTGGGGGGGCGCCGCCTGTTTCCCTCATCATCCCCAGCCTGGCTCCAAGGAGAGCTGTGGGGGCTGGAATCCCCGATCCGCAGGATGTCTAAAACTGCCCGTTTCCCTTTTCCAGAGGGAGTGCATTTCCATCCACATCGGGCAGGCCGGAGTGCAGATGGGCAATGCCTGCTGGGAGCTCTACTGCCTGGAGCACGGCATCCAGGCCGATGGGACCATTCCTGGCTCCAAGCAGGTGAAATCCATGGATCCCAACTCCGAGCAAGTGGATTCCTCGTTCGAGACCTTCTTCTGTGAGACAGCATCTGGCAAACACGTGCCCCGGGCGGTGTTCATAGACTTGGAGCCCACTGTCATTGGTAAAACCAGGATTCTGGGTGTGGTGCCATCATTATCCATGGTTCCCGAGCCTTCTTCCATGGGGTCCTGTTGCTCCCACTCCTCTGCTCCGGTCCAGCCTTTGGAAGCTAATGGAATTTACACTTCCAAAGGGACCGGGAGGGACAAATCCGTGGTTGTCACTGAGTTGGCTTTGTTGTTCCCCCCCCTTTTGGGACCTTCAGCAGGTGGAAAGGGACCTGGATTTATCAGCCTTGGTGGTCCTGGCCTGAATTCCACCATCCCACGGCCAGATGTGGCACAGCTGGTCCTGATGCCACCCCCAAAGCACCTTGGGGCAGAGGGGCACCACACATTCCGTGGTTTTGTGGGAGCTGGCTCTCCTCTTTGGCCAACTTGATCCCGGAGATCTTTTCCAACCTGATTGATTCTAAAAGATTTCCACTTCTCCTTCCAGCTCCCTCGGGGATCTCTGGGTGTTTGACCAAATTGTGGCACCTCAGTTTGAGGTGTCTTCCCAGAAAATCAATTTTTCTTTGGAAATGACTCCCAATCCAACCACCTCCTTCTGCCTTCCAGGCTTCTCCTCCTGTCTTTCCATCTGGGATGTGACTCAGTGGCTCTAATGAAAGGACTGCAGACCTTTGTTTGGGTGCTGCTTAATTTTTAGACACCTCATTAAGGTCTTAAATGGAGAACTTAATGAGTGAGCCAGGAGATGATGAAACGTGTCTGATATTGGGATGGAGAGGATTTCAAAACCCTCTGGAGCTGGGTCAGGCAGAAATGTCAACACTGGAGGCTTTGTCTGTCTCCGATCCGTGCTGGAGAGCAGAGGATGGAGGTGGAGCTTCCAGACTCCTCCAGGTGCTTTGGAACGAGCTGCCCGTGGTAACCAATCCCACAAAAACGCTGGAATTGCGGTGTCCTCGCTCGTTAAACCAGATTAATTTAGGGTTTCAGGGTAGCTGTGCGGTGAAGATGGAGTTATGGTAGGACAAGTTAATTCCTACCCCTTCCATTATTCCCACAATGCTTCCCAAACCACGCCATGACCTCCTGGTGGGCATTCCATGGATTTTGCTCTTGTCATGCTTCACCCAGAACCTTCCTCTGTGTTCTGCTCTCCCTGATTTCTCCTCCTCCGTGCAGATGAGATCCGGACCGGGACCTACCACGGGCTCTTCCACCCGGAGCAGCTCATCAGTGGCAAGGAAGACGCTGCCAACAACTACGCCCGCGGCCACTACACCATTGGCAAGGAGATCATCGACACCGTGCTCAGCAGGATTCGCAAAATGGTGAGGGGAAAGCACCAGATTTGGGTTTAAAAGAACACATTTTGGACCATACAATTAAAGTTGGCGTTTGAGGTAGAAGTGTTAAAATAAAAAAGTCTTAAATGAAAAAAATATCTTTAGGCGAGGTCTGAGGGTTGTTGCTGCTGTTGGGATTTGTTTTGGGGCTCGGGAAAGGCCCTGGATTTGTGTGTTTGCCCTAAACCCAGATAATTATCGTTAAAACTGGGCTTAAGATGCTCAGTGAGTGCTCTGAGCAGAATTTCGTGCTGTATTACTTGGGATGGTTATCCCAGTCCTTACAGGGATAAATGTCCAATATTCTTGGGATAGTTATCCCAGTCCTTACAGGGATAAATGTCCAATATTCTTGGGATAGTTATCCCAGTCCTTACAGGGATAAATGTCCCGTATTGGGATGGTTATCCCAGTCCTTACAGGGATAAATGTCCATTTTCCTGGGCTAGTTTTCCAGTCCTTGGGATAAATATCCAATGTTCTGCTGCAGGCTGACCAGTGCAGTGGACTCCAAGGCTTCCTGGTCTTCCACAGCTTTGGAGGAGGCACCGGCTCTGGCTTCACCTCGCTCCTCATGGAGCGCCTCTCCGTGGAGTACAGCAAGAAATCCAAGCTGGAATTCTCAGTGTACCCGGCCCCGCAGGTGTCCACAGCTGTGGTGGAGCCCTACAACTCCATCCTCACCACCCACACCACGCTGGAGCACTCGGACTGCTCCTTCATGGTGGACAACGAGGCCATCTACGACATCTGCCACCGCAACCTGGACATCGAGCGCCCCACCTACACCAACCTCAACCGCCTCATCGGGCAGATCGTGTCCTCCGTCACCGCCTCGCTGAGGTTCAACGGGGCCCTCAACGTCGACCTGATCGAATTCCAGACCAACCTGGTGCCGTATCCACGCATCCACTTCCCGCTCACCACCTACGCCCCCATCATCTCGGCGGAGAAGGCCTACCACGAGCAGCTCTCCGTGCCGGAGATCACCAACGCCTGCTTCGAGTTCTCCAACCAGATGGTCAAGTGCGACCCTCGCCGGGGCAAGTACATGGCGTGCTGCCTGCTGTACCGCGGCGACGTCGTCCCCAAGGACGTCAACGCCGCCATCGCCGCCATCAAGACGCGCCGCTCCATCCAGTTCGTGGACTGGTGCCCCACCGGTTTCAAGGTGGGCATCAACTACCAGCCGCCCACCGTGGTGCCCGGGGGGGACCTGGCCAAGGTGCAGCGCGCCGTGTGCATGCTGAGCAACACCACGGCCATCGCCGAGCCCTGGGCCCGCCTGGACCACAAGTTTGACCTGATGTACGCCAAGAGGGCCTTCGTGCACTGGTACGTGGGGGAGGGCATGGAGGAGGGGGAGTTCTCCGAGGCCAGGGAGGACCTGGCGGCCCTGGAGAAGGATTATGAGGAGGTCGGAAGGGACTCGGCAGATGGAGAGGAGGATGAGGGTGATGAGGATGAGTATTGACAAACTGCGGCCTGGTCTTGACCTCAGCTGGAATCCAAACCTTCTGTGCCAAGGTCCCGAGGGCCTGGAGGTGCCGAAGGATCGGCCTGGACCTCGATGCCACTGTTTGATGTATTAAACCTTCCCTGCTTGCATAGGTTGGGCTCCCAGAGCTCCTCTGTAGCCTGGGTGCCTTGAGCTTTATCCCACTGCTGTTTATTGATGAGTGAAGCTGAATAGGGCCTGACTTAAGCCTGACATCCTGCCTAGCCAGGAGATCCCGGTTCCTAATCCAGGGAACGTTGCAAGCTGCCCGCTTTGGCTGGAATGGCAAACTCTCGCTCTGGCTTTTCCTTGTAAAAGCACTTCTGGATTAGAAACGTGCCTGTAACCTTCTGTGCACCTGGCTTTTTGTATATGAATAAAGACTTTTTTTTCCTTAGCTCTGAATTCCTTGGATTCAGCCGGTGTGGTTGTGTGGGGAGGTTCCTGCTCCCAGGTGTCCTGAGGAGAAGAGCAAATGCTGATAAGGGTGTGCTGTGAGAGCCATCAGCCCTGATTGTTGTTGTGAGGGAAGTGTCCTATATCCTGTGGGAATTCCTGCCTGGAGCTGGATGCTGCTCTGCTCCCCTCCCAGAGCAGGCAGGGAATTCCCTGGCTGGGATCAGGGAATCACTTGGAGTAGTGGGGAGCACTTTGTGGTGGGGTTTGGCCTCCTCACCATCTTTGGTGAGGCTCAGGCATTGCCTGGTGGTTGGGGATTTGGGAAATATTCCCCAAATGCTGCGTGGGGAGGGCCAGCCAGGAATGGGGAGAGGGTCCTGTGTCAGATACTTTGGAGCAGGAGGTGGAAGGATCCCAGAAGCTCTTTGGTGGCCCTACAAGGCCAGGGTTGGTGACAGCAGGACCAGGTTGGAGGTGGCCCCCCAGGAAGGTCCAGGTCCCTTGAGCCACCCCAAAGCTCCTGTTCTTGATTGTCCCCTGAGGAGTTTCCAGGTCCAGCCAGGAATGGGGAGAGGGAAAGGGAGGTTGCTGTGTCTGATATTTTGGAGCAGGAGGTGGAAGGATCCCAGTTGTTCTTTGGTGGCCCTGAAATTCCAGGGTTGGTGACAGCAGGACCAGGTTGGAGGTGGCCCCCCAGGAAGGTCCAGGTCCCTTGAGCCACCCCAAAGGTTGTCACCGCAAAGCCCCCATGCCTGATTGTCCCCTGAGGCAACTCCAGGCGTGGCTTTCACCTTTCCCTGGTGGCTCCGTTCCCACAAACAGCTGGGGCTGGAAGCCACTGCTTCGATCCCACCTGGAAAAGGGAGGGACAGCGATGGGAGAAGCAGCATTCCCACTTGGAGCCATCCCAGAGCCAGGGCAGGAGTGCAGCCAGGTGCTGCTGCAGCTTGGAAAACCATCAGCTGCGATCTGGGGCTGATGTCATCGTCCGGGACTGAAATCCATCCCTCTGGAATGTCAGCACGGAGCTGCTCCTGCCGTCCCACAGCCAGAGTCATCGTGGAAAGGGAAGGAGAGGGATTCTGGGGAAAATCCCAGGGTTTTTGGGGAGCTGGAACCTCCAATTCTCTCCACGAGAAGTGAATCCGCATGGAACGACTCCGGCTATATTTTCCCAAGCTGGGAATAGCAAAGCTGCTCCTAAAAAATTCCAGCCTGCGGGAATGTCCCCATCCCTGTTCCAGCCCATCCACTGTTCTTAATTCCATGATATTCCTAATTAAGACACTGAGTTACTGTTGTGCTGATAGTGAGTCCTACAGGACCTCTTGTGAAATTGTTTTAATTAGGCCCTTAATTAAGTGCTATTAAGGGGTTTAATTTTAATTTAATTTTTTAATTGAAAGGTTCCAGCCCTTAAACCCAAACTCTTGATGAAGGGGCTCAGTTTGATTAAGGGGGACCTCAGGATTCCATGGGAAGATCTCCCTTATTCCTTTTATCCCTTTCCCAGTCCCAACCTCCCCAGTGCTCATTTTTGTTTGGTTTTACTCTTCGATTGCTCAAATTTGGGTTTTATTTTGCCTTTTCCCTGCGCTTTATCCAGCCGGTGAAAGCTGCCGAGTGAACTTTGCCAAGGAGCTTTGTCACGCTTTTGCTTCTAGATGAAATCCACTTCTTCCATGCTTTCGCCAGCGATTCCTTAAGGAATCCTTCAGCCA
>NW_008236807.1:632541-655695 GCF_000691975.1 Corvus brachyrhynchos
CTAAAGCAATCCCTGTCCTGCTGCCAGGGCTGGCCCCGCCTGGAAGTTTAATTGGAATTGAGGTGGGAATTCAAGCACTTTGGCTCCGTCTGCCTCCCGTAAAACCGTGCCTGAGCTCCCCGTCTCCCTAAAAACATTCCTTCCCTCTCCTGCTGCTGGATGGCTGCTCCCCAGACGTGATGCAAGAATCCCTGGAAGCTGCAAAGGAGCTGGAAAAGGGGATTGAACCTGACCTCGGCCTTCCCCTGGATTGCAGTGGGGTTATCCCTCCTCCGGGGACTCCCCTCGCTGCGAGCGATCCAAGAAAAGCAGCTGGCAGGGATATCCAAGGAAAAAAATCCTTCAGGCTGTAACTGAAGGGCTGGCTCGGGAATGTCTAAGCAACCTGAGGGAAGGGTGGTGGATTTAAATCCCAATCTCCTCTTGCCGCTCCTCACCAGAGCTCCTGGAGGTGGGAGGTCACCGAGGTGGCAGCTCCCGGGAGCTGCCTCGCCTCCAGCTGCCCTTTTCCTTGGAGCTGGCCCTGGGATGAGGGCAGGAGAGGGAATGAGGTTTTTCCGTGCCTCTTTCCAGCCCCACTGGCTGCAGGATTAGGAGCTGGGAAAAGCCTCCTTAATTAAAAGTGATGCTCCAACCTCCTTCTGGCAGAGGAGGGGACAGAGCGGAGCTCCAGAAGCTTGGGAAGGGACAATTCCAACCTCCCTCTCCTGGGAGCTCGGCTGGGAGCTGGATCCTCAGGAGCTGTGGGTATCGTGGCTGTAGGATCCAGCCAGGATGATGGAATATTCTTGGGACACCCTCAAATCCGCTGCCCTTGTCCTTCGGGGAGACTTCACCCGGCTGGAAGTGGGAACACCGAACCTGAACCTGTCCAGAAGATCCCTAAAACCCCTGGATCATGGCACAGGAACGACGGGAATGATGCTCTCCTGGAGCTGTTTGAGGCTCTCGTGGGTGAGGTGGTGCCTGAGGGCACAGGGACCGCAAAAATGTGTCCTCTGCTGCTGGCAAAGGCTCCGGGAATTCTGGCTCCAGGAGGGAATGTCATGGTGGGAAATGGAGGTGCTGCAAAGGATTTGCTCCTGCAAATCCATGGAATTCCGAGGTTTTTTGGCTTTTAAACCCTCACCCAGCACTGGCTGCCCTATAACGCCCATCAGGACTTTCCATGGATTCAAGAAAATTATTTTCATTGGGGTTTTTTTTGGGGGGGGAGGGGGAATCCAGTTTTTAGTCTTTATTTGTTTAAAGGATAAAGCTCATTTCCCAAATTTCCCTTGCAACCTTCAGGGCTGGGAATGGGATTTCTGCTTTCCACCCTCATTTTCCAAAGGCTGAAACTCCTGGGATGGACAGGAATTGCAGGATGGGGCTCCTGGGGTTGGGATGGTTCTTCCAGCATTGGAGCCATGAAAATTTGGGATGTGCCAGCTCCAGGGCAGCTCCAGTTCCCTGAACCCAAATAATCCCAAAATTTGGATCCTCTTCCTCCCCGACCCCAGGCCGTGGAGAGTGAAGAGCCAAAGCCACATGGAGCTGGATCCCACTTCCAAAGGGAATGTCCATTCCCTGAAATAGGGATAAAAAATCCATCGGAGATGCAGGATTAGGGATGTCCTGGAAGACCTGGAACAGCTGTGGGAGAAGGGATAAAGCCAGGACTGAAGTCACCAGTGAGACCAATCCCATGGCAGGTGGACGATGGTTTTATTTTCCACGCAGCACAGACGAAATCAAGGAATTCCTGGACACGAGGCTGGAAAAAGGGATTTTAAAACCTTATCCAGACTTAAAATGTGGGAACAGCCCCATGGGAACAATTAAACCTCGTGGTCTGGTTCCCCTGGATATTCCTGGTCTGTCCCAAGCCTTGCTTGGCTTCAGCGGAAGGGTTGGGATCATCTGAGGAGAGCAGGAAATGAGGCTGTTCCTGGGGAAAATCCTTAAAAACAGGTCAGGAATGGAATGGAGGGAGAGCCAAAGGAAAAGCACGGGAATGACATGGAGCAGATCCCATCCAGCAGCCAATAGAGCTGGGGCTGGGATCTGGGGAATGTTCTCACCATCCTCGGGACTTTCCATCTCCAAGCCATGTGCTGAGGGGGATCCATGAGGAGCTCCTGGCTGGAGGGAATGGCTCAAATCCCGGGATAAGTGGTCCCAGCCCCACCTGGGCTGGCCCAGAGCAGGCAGGAATCCCAGGAACATCCCAGCTGTGGGACAGGACATTCCAGGAGTGGGGCAGGCATTCCAGGAAGGGGCTTTCATTCCACCAGGGATGGCTCCGAGTGCATCTCACCCCCTGCTCCAGGACTCCTGATGTAATTCCCTGCAAATCCATCCTATTCCTTGTCCTGGCCACTGCTGGGAATTGCCTTGGTTTTTCCAGCCAAAACCCCATGGATGTGAACGTGGGCACCTCTTCCCATGTATTCCCCAAATAATGGGAATGTATTTTTGGCTCAGTCCCTAAATCCTTCCCTCACCACGTGGAGCTGGATCCTCCTTGATCCCAGGATGGCATCCAGGATCCTGCAGTCCTTGGGAATGTCTGAACCCCTTCAGCACCCATGATTTGCTGTGATGGGAGTGGAAAATGTGGAAAAAAACCTTGGAATGGTGGCACGTGGAGAAGGAAAAGGAGGATGAGGGGATTCCTGGAGGCCAGGGAAGAGCTGGATGCCTGGGGAAGGATTGGGAATTGGCTGGGTGGGGTCCATGGAGGGGAAGGATTGGGAATTGGCCGGGTGGGATCCAGCAGGGGGAGCAGAAGGATGCGTTGGTCTCGGCGAGCAACAGCTCCGAGTGCAAGACCGAGAGTTTGGGTTTCATCCCTGTGGGAAAAGGCAGGAAAGGCTGAATCCTGGCCGGAATTTTCCCTTGGACCCTACAGAATTCCATAAATCCCCCCAAACATCAACGCTGCCCTTCCCAAGTGCTCCAGCCTTGGCTCTGGATGCTCCCAGCCCCACGTGGGTGTTGGTGGAGATTCCAGTGCTCCTATTCCCATCCCGTTTCCTTGGGAAATCTGCTGGTGGTTCGGCCCCTCCAAGCACCCCTGGTCCCTGGGAAGGATTAATTTGGGAAGGGTTTGTCCAGGTGTGGGTGGGACTCTCCCACTGGGATGCAGCTGGGAAGGGAGGATCCACCCCTGCCTTCCCTATCACTCCTTATCAGCTGATAAGAGCTGTCCCTGCCTCAGCTCAGCTCAGCCTGGCTCCAGCAAATCCCTCGACTCATCCCTTCCCACTTCCCTGGGAATTACCTTCCTTGAAGGGGAGAAGAGGGAAGATCCAGTGGGATTTCCCAGGATGGGCCATGTTTTGATTTCCAGGCTCTCCCACAGGGCTGGGACGTTCTCCTTGTCCCACCAGGAGCTGGGAAAGGATTCCAAGCAGGGCTGGTGGTGGGGAAAATCCTGTTCCCAACCCGGCCCAGTGCTTCTCCGGAGCTCCCAGTGGAAAATCTCTCCCAATTTTCTGCTCAAAGCAGGGATTTCTCCCTCAGCTCTGAGCAAATCCCTCTGTCCCTCCTTCCAAGGATTCTCTGCACATCCCTGAGCATCCCAATGGCTGGGCCTGGAAAACCTGGGGACACCTGGACAACCCCCAACCGGACATGGACCTTGTTCTTCCCGTGCCTCAGTTTCCCTGGATGGAAAATGGGGACGATGCCCATGTCCTGCTGGATGAGAACACCAGGAATTTGTTGGGATAAAAATCCATGTAATCCAAGATTCCAGCAGATTGCAATGGGAGAAGAATCCCACCCCCCCACCTGTGCACCCTCGGAGCTGAGGTAGGAGGTCGTTGTCCCTCTGATGACCCTCCAGGCCGTCACTGCTTCCATGGAGCTTCCATGGAGGGCAGGATTTGTCCTGGTTGTCCCTTGATGTCCCACCTGGAATATTCCCCATGGCCATGTCCCAGATGGGGCTGGTGGGACCTCATTTGCTGCTCTTGGTGAGCATCTCCTGGGGAAAAAGGGCGAAAATTCTCTCCCAAATTTCTCTCCATCTCCCACACCTGCTGCGTGCAGGGATGAGGGAAGAGGTGGAATTTCAGCTGGGCTGAGAGGTGGAGAGAAAGGTTTAGAAGATGGGATAAATATTCCAAGGTGAAGGGTGGGAACGTGGGGAGCTGGGGCTCAGGGGAGGCTGGGAAAGAGCGGGATGAGCATGGACGGTCTGTGGATGAGGAGCTGAAGCTGGACTGGCTGGAAAACTGGAGCAGTGGAAAAGTGGGGACAGCTTTGGGATTTGTGGGCAGACCCAGGGTGGCACCTGCGGCTCCTGGGGTCCAAAGCCACCTGGGGCCATGGGGTGGTCCTGGCCAGGGCCAGTCTGAGGACACCGGGGCTGTGTGGGTGGGGAGGTGCTGGTGACAAACTCCGGGAAAACGCAGGAGGAGGAGCTGGGAAATCCCTGCTGAGGTTGTCCCTGTCCTTTTCCCTTCCCAATGGATTGGTGGCTGCGTGCAGGGACAGCTCGTGGTGGGATTTGGGAGGGCTGTGGTGGGGACAGCGCCATGAGGATGAGCTGGGGGAGGTTTTGGAATCCCTACGGACCCAACGGAGAACCCAGAGCAGGAGATGGGACAACAAAACATTGGAAACTCCAGAGATCTCAGCTTTAATCAGAAACCTTCCCGGGTGACGCGTCCCCTCTGCCCTGCTGGGGACAGGAACCTCTTCCCTGCGCATGGAAATGTCCAGAAGGAAAGACAGGGGAGAGGAGGAGGGAAGGGGGAGAAGGGAGATGAACATGAGGTCGCTCGATGGGTCAAAAATAGACAACACTGATGTCACACGTGGCCATCAGTCCCCGCCGGCGGTGGCCCGGGGTGGCCCAGTCACTTCCTCCGCCCGATCTGGGCCATGAGGTGGGCGTTGGCCGCCGCCTTGGCCCGCAAGTTCTTGGCCTTGGCGATGTTGAAGAGGATGTTCATGATGTTGGTGGGGACGTCGAGGGACAGGGTGACCTTGGTGCGCCGGTCGCTCTTGGCCCGGTTCTGGTAGGTCTTGCCCTTCACCTGTGCCTGGGACACGTATTTGTAGTGGCCTTCCCCCGGGAACGTCCTTTTCCCCAGATCTTCCTCCGCCGCCTCCTCCCCGTCCTCCTCGGACGCCTCCTCCAGGGACGGCGACTCGGAGCCGCGCTTCTCCAGGACGGCGTTTTCCTCGGGATGGATCTTCTGCGCTTCCGAGAGGGCGGCGTTGAGGCAGCTGAAGATGGAGGCGGCGTTGGAGAGGCTCAGGGCCCGGCCGGTCCCGGCAGCTCCGAGCAGGATGAGGAGGAGCAGCAGCCTGGGGTGGGACATTGCGGTGGCCTGGCCGTGGAGACACCGAGGGGAGGGCAGAGAGGGCTGTGAGCTTCCCGTGGGACCTGGGGAGATCCAGCCTCTCCTCATCCCTTCCCAATCCCTAAAATCCCCGCCCTACGCTCTTGGATTCACCTCACGGGTTCTAGTCCAGGTGGGAATGAGTTGCCTTGGGGTGCAACCCCCAGCCCTTGGTTTTGGGGTGCTGGTGGGAGGTGGGATGTCCACGGAGCTTCGCTTCCATGGAGCTTCCATGGAGAAGAAGATTTGGCCTTTGCTTCCATGGAGCTTCCATGGAGCTTCCATGGAGGGGAGGATTTGGCCTTTCCTTCACGGAACACCCGTGGCTGCTGCAGGAGAGCCGGTTTGGACCATGGGGATCCCCATGGATCCCTCTCCACCTCCTCGGAGCGCCCATGGCTGCCACCAGCTGCTGCAAAGGTGGCGTCTCCAGTCACCTGCTCACCCTGAAGCCACCAGAGATGTTCCTCAAGCCCATCCCAACCCACTCGGTCCCAAAAAGATGTGGGAACGATGACCCCGTGGGATGGACCCCGTGGGATGGACCCCGTGGGATGGACCTGTGGGATGGACCTGTGGGATGGACCTGCGGGATGGACCCCGTGGGATGGACCTGTGGGATGGACCTGTGGGATGGACCCCGTGGGATGGACCCCGTGGGATGGACCTGTGGGATGGACCTGTGGGATGGACCCCGTGGGATGGACCTGTGGGATGGACCTGTGGGATGGACCCCGTGGGATGGACCTGTGGGATGGACCTGTGGGATGGACCCCGTGGGATGGACCTGTGGGATGGACCTGTGGGATGGACCCCGTGGGATGGACCTGTGGGATGGACCTGTGGGATGGACCCCGTGGGATGGACCTGTGGGATGGACCTGTGGGATGGACCCCGTGGGATGGACCTGTGGGATGGACCTGTGGGATGGACCCCGTGGGATGGACCTGTGGGATGGACCTGTGGGCGGGATGGGCCCGTGTCCCCTCTCCAGCCCCGGCCTTGGCTGCTCCGGGATTGCTCCAGCCCCAGGATCCTCCTCCCCCTTGGATCCAGGACAGGCCCCATCTGTGACCCTCTTCCTTTGGACCTGGGGGCACCTCCAAGGTCACACCACAGCAGCTTCACTTCCTACCTGAAACAGGGTCATTTTGGGGGTTTTTTGGGGTCTTTTGGCCCATTTTTGGGGCTGTAAATCCCTGGATCCCGTCCTGCTCCACCAACCCTCCCCATCTCCCTTTATCTCCACCTGACCTCTCAAAGGATCTCCCGTGGGACTTTTTGCCCATTCCCAGGATGGAAAAGGGTCCCCAAGAAGCCCCGAGGCCACGCGGGCTCTCCAAGCGCCTGGAATCCTGCCCGTATTCCCAATCTTCGGGCCCCATCTTGTGGCCAGCGGCTCGCACGGCAATTCCTGGCTGGGGCCAGTCCCCAGGGATGCGAGGACCTCACCTGGGGCTGGAATTCCATCCTTGATTTTGGGGTTGGGAGCTGCTAATTTCATTCCCATGGGATGTTGTGGGGCGGGATGGCTCCAGGGTGTCTTCGGGATGCCCCTGGGAATGGGGGATGTGACCCCAACTCAATCCATGCCCCGGGATCTGTCACCCTGGAGCTGCTGGGATCCCTGAAAATGCCCTTCCCTACCCATGGAGGGGGAGATTTGGGAAGTTTTATCCCCTGAATTCTGCCTTTTCCATCCCTTGGAGTGGGAATTGGGGCAGGGTTATTCCCCTAACTCTGCTATCCATGGAAAAGGGGAGAGATTTGGGAAGTTTTATCCTCTTAATTCCACCTTTTCCATCCCTTGGAGGGTGGAATCAGGGCAGGGTTGTTCCCTTAATTCTGCTCTTTGCTACCCATGGAAAAGGGGAGAGATTTGGGAGGTTTATCCCTTTAACTCTTTCCTTTGCCTTCCCTTGGAGGATAAATTCTGGGAAGGTTTATCCCTTTAACTCTGCCCTTTATTGTCCATGGAAAAAGGGAGAGATTTGGGAAGTTTTATCCTCTAAATTCCGCCTTTTCCATCCCTTGGAGGGTGGAATTGGGACAGGGTTATTCCCTTTATTCTGTTTATTGCTGTTCCTTGGAGTGGGGATTTTGGGCAGGGTTATTCCCTTATCTCTGCTTTTTGCTATCCATGGAAAAGGGGAGAGATTTGGGAGGTTTATTCCCTTAATTCTGCCCTTTTCCCTCTTCCCGAGGGAAAATTTGGCCATGTCAATCCTCCCTCAGGATTTGAGGGAGCCGCTCCTCTTCTTTTCCTCCTGTTTCACCCCTTCCCAAAATCCCACAGCGCTCCCCAGGCAAAATCCTCAACCCTTCCCTGGATCCAGATTGGAGAGGAAGGTGAGGAGCAGCAGCCGTGGAATGATCCAGGGAAAGCTGTAGGATCAAGGAAGGAAAACCTTTCCCAGGCACTCAACTCCACATGGGGATAATTCCAGACCCCAAACTCTCTTTTCCTCCTGCCCCAAATCGCACATTCGGGGATTTGAACAGCAAGGACATCCCGGGATTTAATTTTTCTTGGAAAAGCTTAATAGGATGAAGATTCCTCCCACCCCAAAATTCCCCTTTCCCCCCTTTTTCACCTCCTTCCACCCTCAGCAAATTCCCAGTGCTCCTGCAGGATGGGATGCTCGGGGTGTGGATTCAGGAATCGGGGCTTTTCCCACCCCCGGGGGACACTCTGTGATTCCCAACTGCCGCATGCAGAATGGGAATGTTGCCAAAAGCCCTTCCAGAGCTGGAAAAGCTCCGGGAAGAGCCCTGGGATGTTCCTGCCCTCTCTGGAATCTCGGAGCAGCATCTCCCCCTTCTCCTCTCCCCCACAGCTCCTTCACTGGCTGAATCGAGCGCCTTTTCCTGGGATTGTTCCAGCTTTTCCCACTTAAAACTCTGGGAATCTCAGCTGAGCAAAGGGAAGACGCGGTTGAAGCCATCCACACCCATTCCTGGTCCTCGCCGGGATGGATATCCCGGCAGAAGGAACAGAAAGCAAGGGAAGAAAAAGCCAGGAAAAGCTGATTTTTGGGATCGGGTTTATTTTTGCCCGGGGGGATTGTGCCTCAACATTCCAGGAAGTTTTTATTGGAGCAGGAAAAAAGCTGGAATTGGGGTTTGCTCCGTGCTAAAAAAAGCAGGGAAAGGAGGAAAAACCACCCGCGGTGGATCTGAGGAAATGGGAATTAAATCCGCCGCTGCCGGAGGGCGACCAGCGGGAGCCGGGAATTGCTGGGATGCCCGGGAGCGTTTTGCAGGAATTTTATCGGGATGCTGCCGAGCCGCCGGGAGCGTTTGTGTCTCCTGCAAAATCTCCCGCTTGGCTTGCAAGGAGAAAAATGACCCATTCCAGCTCTGGAAAACCGGGATCAAAAGCTTTGCCGGCTCTCCTCGGCGGCGGAGCACCGGGATGGAGCTGATTTTTCCCTGTTCCAAAGTAAGTCTGGGATCAAACTGTGGATGAGACCCGGAGACTTTTAAAACTCCGGCGCTGCCTCCGCTTCCCTGATGAGTTTTTCCCGGTGCTGATTCCCAGGGCTCCAAAATCCAGGTGGGCTCGAGGCAGGGGGGTGGATTTGCCTCGCTCTCCTTCCCATCCCTTCAGTGCCAGCAGGGATTTGTATCCCTAAATTCCCAAGATTTCCCGACCCTTCCCATGCTGCCTGTTCCGATCTGCTTCCCAAAATTGGTGGAATAATCCCAAAAATTTGTTTTTATTAGGATGGGGGGGGGGGGGGATTAAGGGGAATTTTTAATCCCTCGGTATCAAAAAATCTTGGAGTGCTTTTCCTACCCTGCTTTTTTTCTCCCTTAAAAGAAAAACATGGAATCTGATTTCCCAAGAAAACACTGGAATATTTAAAGTTTGTGCAGGTGAAGCTGGGGAATAAAAGAAATCCAGGCACTCACCTGCTTTTCCTGGATGGGATGGGAAGGAATCTGTGGAATCACTCCCAGGAAAGAGGCATCGGAGCCTTTCCCGAACTTCTCCCTGGCTGTTCCCTGATTTTTGGAAGAGGGGCTGGGATATTTTTCCCTCTCTCTGGAAACCTTTTCCCCCTCCCTCGTGTATTTATAAAAATCAGGGATCACGGGGTTGGAGTCGTAATTCCAGACGTGGAGCCTTCGTTTGGCAATGATTTCATTAAAATGAGCTCAGAGCGAGCTGGCGACGTCACGGAGCCTCTCCCCATCCGCAGGGAAAAAACCAGGAAAGTGGGGGGGGCGGAAAGACGTCGGATCCCACAATCTGGGAAGAGTCACCCCAAATTGGGGCTGGCGTCAGTGCCGGGATTTTGTGGGATCATGCGGAGCTTCTCCCCCAGGGAGCAGGGCCGGGGGTTTTGGGGGCAGGGATGTTTGAAAGCCGAAGGTTTCTCTGGCTCTGAGGGTGCCTGGTGGGGTTCCAGCATGGATTGATGTTATCCCAATGGATGTGGTTTTATTCCAAGAGTGGGGATTTGGAAGGGTTTTCCCTGTTTTCCCATCTCTAGGGAATTTTCTCTTCCCATTCAGGCAGGGGAAACAGATGGAAGGTGGAAATTTTGGGGAACTTCTTCCAGGATTTATTGGCACAATCCCAGGTGTGGCAATGGAAAGGGATGGGAAGGACGAGGTGTGGGATGAGGGGAAAAAAGCTCCAGTTCCCTAAAAATCCAGCAGGATTAACTGGGATCATCCCAAAACAGCAGCCAGGTGGGAAAAATACCCAGTCCGGGCTCCCAGGACTGGTCTGGTCCCAGTTTGGTTGGAGAGGAACTTCCTGAAATCCCCATGGTTTGGAGATTTGGGAATAGGGATGGAGAATTGGGAATGGGGATCAGGATTTGGGAGCAGGGATGGGGATGGAGGTTTGGGAACAGGGAACAGGGATGGAGATTTGGGAACGGGGATGGAGAACTGGGAACAGGGATGGAGAACTGGGAACAGGGATGGGGATTTGGGAGCAGGGATGGGGATTTGGGAGCAGGGATGGGGACGGAGAATTGGGAACGGGGATGGAGAATTGGGAACGGGGATGGAGAATTGGGAACGGGGATGGGGATGGAGAATTGGGAAGAGGGAATGGGGATTTGGGACCAGGGATGGGGATGGAGATTTGGGAATGGGGATGGAGGTTTGGGAACAGGGATTTTTTCCATGTCATCCCAGGAAGAACTCGGGTCTCTGGGGTCCCTCCAAAGGGTCCCAGCCCGGATTTGTGGCTGGGCCGGATTCTCCTGGAGGCTCCAAGACCAAATTATCCAAAGCTCCTCTGAAACTTCCTTGGAAAAGCCGTTGCCACACTGGAGGGGAGCAGTTATCCCTGGGAATGGGGAAAATCCTGCTAAAAGTGGGGAAAATCCATGGAGAAACCCCTTGAGGTGGGATGGGCTCTGACTTAGGGTGGGACGTGTTCCCACTCCTGGCCTGGAGAAAAGGAGCCAAAATTGTGGGAATTCCTGGATGAGGATCCAGCCCCTGAGGATCCAGTCTGAGCTGGGAATGGTGGGAGCTTCCCTTTGCTCCAAACCTTGGGAATTCTGCCTTTATCCAGATGAGCCCCATCAGGATCCACCTCTCCAGGAATTCCCTCTTTTCCCACCTCCATCTGGAGCTTCCATCTCCTGGAATGAGGTTTTGGTTTCCCTCCTTCCCCAAGGCCTGGAAGGGAATTTGGTTCTCCAAATCCTTGGAATTTTGGAGGAATTTTTGGGAAAAAAACCCCCCCAGGGCAACTTCAATGCAAGGAGCTGGGTGGGAAAAATCTGTGTGAGGGATTTTTTCCAGGGAAAAGGATCAGGGCACGGACTGGGAGACTTTTCCAGCTCCAGATCAGATCCTGGGCTGTTTTCCAGAGTTTTATTTCCCAACAAATCTCTTTCCCCACAATTGGATTTATTGGGAAGGGGAAATGTCCTTGGAGGATGCAAATCCATGCTCCTGACATGGAATTTTCATGGTGTTTTTTTTAAGGAAAAATAGGAAAGAGAAGGCAGAAAAAAGAAGGAATTCCCTGGTTCATCCCTTTAAAAGCAAATCCCACTTTTTTTAGCTGCCTCGGGATAAGCAGAGAGGAGATTTTCCTGCATGGAAATTTTATTTCCAAGGGAAATTTCCATAAAAATATCCCTGGGGAAGGAGGGAGCTGAGCCAGGAACATCCCGGGGCATCCACAGGACCTGGAGGCCTCGAACTCCCAAAAGTTTCCCTGGAAACTCCCAAATTTATAAAAAATGCAGCTTGTGAGGAGGCTCCATCATCCCTGGGATTCCGGAGGATCGGGACCTCTTCCCACCTTTCCCCTCCTTTCCCGGGAGCTGAATTTCCGGGAGTGAATCATTGTTTGGAGCTCATTAAAGTTTCATCTCCAGCAGCTGGGGAAAATCTGGGATTTGGGGCCGTTTCATCCCAGGAACCTTGAAAACAAAAAAAATCCTGAATCCCAGAAGTTTTCCCGGCCCAGGAGATTCCGTTCGCTGCTTCCAGCCCCAGAATTCCATGGAGGAGTCGGACACGGATGCGCTGAGGGGCAAAAGGGGCTTTTCCACTTGGCTTCGTCCCTTTCCCCCCCAATTTTTAGGGCTTGATTTGCGTTTTCCAGGCTGTGGAAGGAGGAGAATCTCCCAGGGAAATTCCCAATCTCCCTAAAATCTGACAGTAGATCCTTCCTCTGCCACGAGGCTGATTTGGGTGGATTTTATGGGAATTCTCTTCCCATAACCCCATTCGGGGGGGATTTTCACTCCTTCCAGCAGCTCAAATGCAGGAATTCTTTCCAACGTGGCCAAATATTGGAAAACTCCATCCAACGGGAAGAGAAGAGCCGAGAACATGGAATTTGGAATGATTACTTTGCCTTTTTTGCCCTTTTCCCACCTTTTCTGAGGGGATTTGCATCCCTGGATTTACACAAAGCTCTCCGTGTTGCATCTTCCTGGGAATGAACGAGATCCGCCCGGCGCTTTGGATGCCAATGGAATGTCAGGAAAACTCCTCGGGATGAACCGGATTGGGGCTACTTTGGAAATTCCCAAAAATCCCATGGGCCAAACCCAAAGATCCAATTCCACTGGAAGTCTCCAGGCATGGAATTAAACCTGGATTTCGCTGCTTTCCCTCCAAAGGAAAAGGGGGGAAAAAAGTGGTGGAAGAGGAAAAATAATCCCAAATCCTCCAAATTTTCCTGGAATGTTTTTATTTCTTTCCCTCTGTTGCATCTCCTGCCTCTTTTCCAAAGGGATTTTTGCACCTACCTGGACACGTGGGCAGCACATTCCTGGTTGGACGGACACACCTAAAATCTGGGAAAAATGGGAAGGGAGCCTGGATCCACACACAAGCTCCGGGAATTTTCCCTGATGTTGTGTCCCAACATGAAATCGCTGTTATTCCCAAGGATCTGAGTAGAAAAGGAGCTACTCCCGCTTTTTCCTGCATCCAGAGCCCGGATCCGATCCCACTGCAGCAGCTGGAAAAGACTGGAAAAGGCTCCAGGAAAGGTTCATTCCCTCCAGGTGGGTTTTGTTGCTTTTCCAGGATTCCACGGCTCTGGAGTGGCTCCTTGGCTTCCTGATTCCTGGGGAGGTTTCTGGGATGGTTTTGGAGAGGCTGGGGAGGTCTGGGAATTGCAGGGGGGGTGGGCTAAGGGATGCCCAGGAGCTCTCCAGAGGAATTCTGTGGGATCAGCTGGGATTTTCCAGGTGGTTTCAGGTGCAAAACGGAGCCGGACAAACAGCCCAAGGTGGCACCTTTTCCTTGGTTTTCCAGAGGCAAACTCATCCCGATTTTCACCCCCTTGCAGAGCTGGAAGGCACTGAAGGTTTTCCAGGCTTTTCCAACATTTTTTCTCCTTCCCAGAGATGTTGGGATGCAATTCCACCCTTGCAGCGGGCAGGGGATGGGGATTCCCTGTGGATACCGGGATTCACTGCTTGTTCCTGCTCCAAAAACGGATGGATTTCATCCCAAAGGGCTGTGGATGGAGGGAAACGTGGAGGTTTTTCCAGGATTTAGACTGGCTTGGATGAGGCTTGGAGCAACCTGGGATAGCGGAAGGTGTCCCTGCCCATGGGATGAGCTTTAAAATCCTTTCCAACCAAACCATTCCCTGATTCCAGGATTCCATCCATTGATGGCATCTCCAATTCCTCCTGCTGTAAAAATCCATAATTAATGAACCTGAGCCTAATTCCAGCTGGGAACACCACGGAGGGATTTTCCGTGCTGCTTTTCCAGAGGATTTTGTCGGCTCCTTCCCGACTTGTCCGATCCAAGCTCCCGGCACATCCAGAGGGCGCTGGATGAGGCTCAGCCGTGGCCATTTCAGGGCTGGATCATTATCCAATCACCAAATTATCCCGATCCAGCTTTTTCTCTCTCTCCATCCCTTTTCCTTTGTCGGGGTTGCTTAGGAACGGCCGTGGACATCGGAGGCTGCGGCCGGGAGAGTTTCAAGATTCCCTGCCTGGATGCACCTGGAATTCCCTCCTGGAAAAGGGCTGGGGGTGCTCTCTAGGTGCTCCTAAATCCTTGGATTCGCATCCCTGAGCCACAAATCCCCAGGGAACACAATCCAACATCCCTCTTCATGTCCACGTTCCATGAGGATTTGTGAACTGGCTTTATGTGCTTTAAATCCCAGATTTTTTCCTGGTCAGCTTTGCTTTCCAAGGCCTTTTTCCAGAGGATGTTCAGGAATTTTCTGGTTCGGAGCCTGGAATGTCGCCAGCAAAATCCTTCAGCCCTAAAACCTCTCCCCCCACTCCTGCACTGGAATAATTTCAAGGAATTCAATTAAGCTGACCTGACATTTCCAAGGAAACGCCGGGGCTCCGTTCCCGGAATGTTTTGGCCCTGGCAAAGCCTCCGGGATGGAAAATCAATAGCGAACATTTGATTAATCCAGGGGGGATTGAAAAAAATTCCAGTTCCCAATTTTCCTGAGCCCTGATGGGAATTTGAGCTGCTTTTAATCCACTGAGCTCGATCTTAGGCTGGCTTAAATATTGGATTTCACTTCCCAGCTCTTCCAAACCTGGATTGAGGCACTTGGATCCCCCAGGAGCTGCTGCCTTGGGTCGGGAATGTGGATTCTGGTGGAGGGTTTGGAGCCAAATCATTCCTTTGGGAGACTCTTCCCAAATCCTTTGGATGCACCTGGAGCAGGAGCCAGGAGGCCAAATCCTTACCCAGCCTTGGCTTTGGGATTTGGAGGAAAAGCTGCCGAGAAATTCCAAAGCCAGGGAAGTGAGGTCTGATTTTAAGGGATGGCACTGGGCTGGAAAGGGAAAATGAAGGGGTTGTCCCAAATTTCTGGGAACAATGACACAGGAAGGGAATTTCCTCCTGCTGCCTCCAGCCCCTGTGGATTCCCAGGTCTAGAAAGGATTTTCATGGAATTTCTGCTGCTTGGCGTCTCCTCACACGCGGTGACAACTTCCCGCGCCGGCCAAAGGATCCGCAGGGGGGATGAAGGATTTCTTCCTCTTGGCTTTGGGAAAAAATTCCACTTGGAGTTCTTAATGAGCACTTTATTACAGAATAGGTTGTTATCCTTCAGGGAATGAAAGGAAGAGGATTTTTAATAAGGATATGTAGGAATAGGACACAAGGAATGGCTTCCCACTGCCAGAGGGCAGGGATGGATGGGATAAACAGGATTTTGGGAAGGAATTCCTGGCTGGGAGGGTGGGGAGGGGCTGGAATGGAATTCCCAGAGCAGCTGGGGCTGCCCCTGGGTCCCTGGAAGTGTCCAAGGCCGGGCTGGAGCACCTTGGGATAATGGGAGGTGTCCCTGCCCATGGCAGGGGGGGAATTTGATGATCCTTAAGGTCTTTTCCAACCCAAACCATTCCATGCTTTTATTTTCCAACCAGGGAACCTGTGGCTCCTCCAAGTCTGTTTCCTTGATTATTTTTTCCAGTTTAATTTGGGAATGATGGCTTTTCCTGATTATTGCAAATCCTTTACTCCCCTCGATGGTCTCAATGCCGCGGGGCCGGAATTCCACTCATTCCAAATATTTCCTGGGATGTTGAAAGCCGGAGGCTGCAGCATCCCAAGATCCGCATCCTCCCGCCTTCCTGGGAAAATGCTCGCTGGGAAATCAGGATAGTGCGAAAATTTTGGGATAGTTCTCAGAAATCCGCTTGTTCCAAGCCCTGTGGAAAAGCCCAATCCCTCCTTTCCGGGTGACGCTGCTTTTCCCACCGGGAACATGTTGTTGCTTCTCCCAGGGAATTATTTTCCTGCCAGGAGCCAATACCAGAATGTTTTTCCTGCCCAGGGACATCTCGGGACCAACCAGGATTTTGGGAGGAGAGGCTGGAAATGTCCCTCTGGAAATGGCACTTGGCCCCTTGCCAACATTTACAAAATTCCATGGTTTTCAGGGTTTTTTGGGGATTAAAAGGAGGAAAAGTCCCCAAATTTCTGCTCCTCCCTCCTCAGTGCCTGGGGTTTGTGGGTGAGGAAAATCCTGGGATATGCTGGGTGAGGAGAATCCTTTTCCTACCTGTGCTTCCAGGAGCAAAGAGCCAACCCCAAATCCAGGGAAATCTGAAATCTGGGAAATCTGAGCTCCATTTTATCAAAATACCTGGAAAACTTGGAATAAATCCCTGTTTTTCCATTGGAAGTGCTGTAACCTTTCCCAGGGGTTATCCCATGGAACAGATTCTATTGGATAGGACCCCTCTCAGCTGTGTCCGTGTCTCCATGGGACCAAAATCCAGGGATTTAGAATCCCTCTTACTGGATTTCCACAAGTTGCAGCTCCAAACTCCTCAAGGAATTGGAAGTGACAGCTTTTTAGGGAGAAGCCTGGCTTGGATCCCTGTTTTCTTCGTGGACATTTTAACTCCTCTTAACCTGCCTAGGGAATTCCCAAGTGGAGGAGAAGGCAGGAATTCCTAAAGACCACAAGGAATTTAGGGCCAGGCTGGAAGAGATGGGGCTCATCGTGCCCCCCTGATCCAGCTGGGAAAATAGATATTCCCACCTTTCTCTGCCATTCCCAAGGTTTTCTTCTTCCAGGCGAATGATCCGGAATTCCATAGAACTGAGACAATTTTATTTTACAAAAATAAACTCGGGAATTTTTGCCACCTGGTTTGGCTCAGGAATTCTGCCCTTGCCATCCTCCTTTTCCTGAGCATCCGGAGGTTTCCCTCTCCTCATCCCATAATGTCCATAATTCCAGTTTTCCAACGTCTTTTATTCCCAACATCTCCCGCCTCTCTCCATGTTTGTCTTGTTCAATCTCGGAGGCATCGGAGTCGCTCCTCGAAATCCACTTGGATTTAAAGGAAGCACTTGGAGCGGATCATCTTCCTCTGCCTGGTTTTGGGGAAAAGAGGGAAGAGGAAACAATGGGAATGTCAGAAGTTGGCTGCAATTCCCAAGCTCAGGAGGTCCCTGGCACCACGGGATTGTCACATCCAACATCCATAAAAAGCAAAATTCCCAATCCAGGCTGAATCCTGGCTCTGTTTAGGATGGACCAGGAAAAATGGGCACATGGAGGATGCAGGAATCTGGCTTGGATTGGGATGAATCCCATTCCTGGTGGTTCCTTCTCCCCACAAACAGTGCTGGAGGTACCTGCAGCTGCTTCGGGAAGCTCCCAGTGGCTCCTAAAGCAAATTCCCTGGAAAAAAAGTTGGGCAGGAGGAGGCTCACTCAATTCCCGGTGCTGCTGGGCCTGGATTGAAAGCCCTGGGAATGATCCCAAAATGGTGGGATCTCTGCCTTTAATTCCTTTCTTTTTTAAGGTGCCCTCCAACCCAGAGCAGATGAACCTCACCAGAGATTTTTTAATGGATTGTGGAGAATTTATGGATTTTTTCTCCTCGGTGCCCAGAGGTCTTCAGGCAGAGGGAATTCTGAGAGAGGAATATTGTCCCTGGAAGGTTGGGATCAGCTCATGTCCTGCTTGGAGCAGGATGTTTGCATCCCTGCCAGGGCCCATGTTTCCTGGGATGAGCTGGAGATGAGGAAAATCTGCATGGACCGATCCCAAAATGCCTGGATCTGGCAGTGGAAGCCAAGCTGTGCTTCCAGAAGTGAGTTTTTCCCATTGAACCCCTGGATGAGGTGGGACCTTGATCCCAGGGTTTTAATCTAGACCTAAACTGGTCTAGATGGAGTTTAGGCTCTGCCTGGGGGCTGGAGATTCCAGAGGGTGCTTGGATGGAGCAATGCGGGGTTTAGAGGGCACAAATTCCCAAATTCCTGCAAATTTCACCCTCAGAAAGCACAAGAGACGTGCAAAAGATCAGGATGGGGTGTCCAAGCAAATCCATCCACACATCCGTGCCCAATCCCACCCATGGAATTGTCCCAGGGGAGATGTCCCGGAGCTCCTTTGGGCTGGATCAGGATGATCTGGGAATGGGAAGGGAACAAAACCCTACAAATTCCTGGCACTTCCCAGTGGGGCACCTTAAGGAAAAGGGAGCGGGCAAATCATGGATGGGTTTTCCGGCTCTGGGCTCATTCCTGGCTGGAGGAGGAGGGAATGTGAAGGGCTCAGCCTCACCTGCAGAGCTCCTGCAGTGCCGCTCGCATTCCCGCTTGGATGGGAAGCGGTTGCTGTTTCCTCGGCAGCCCCCGAACAGGAAGGGCCGGCAGGAGTTTGTGGGGCCGTGGAAGTACCAGAGCAGGGAATGGCGCTGGCAGGAGCCCTCATCCATGGGCTGCAGGCACAGGGCTGCGGGAAAACACCCCACATTCCCCACGGATCGGATCCAGGTGGGAAAGCACCCCCACATCCCCCAGGGATTGGATCCACTCTGGAAAACATCCCACACTCACCCATGAGTCGGACCCGCTCTGGAAAACACACCCCACATTCCCCATGGGTAGGATCCAGGTGAGAAAACACCCCACACCCACCCATGGGTAGGATCCAGGTGAGAAAACACCCCACACCCACCCATGGGTTGGATCCATTCTGGAAAACACCCCCAACCTCTCCCCATGGTTGGATCCAGGTGGGAAAAGGCCCCGCTCTGCCAGCCCTGTCCCTCCCTCCCCACATGTGGGGCTGGCTTAGGGACCCACAGCAGCAGCTGACCCCAAAGCCGCAGGGCTGGCAGGGCAAGGGGAGCGAGGATAAAGGGAGACATCCAGGAGTGGATTCCCAGCGTGGACAAAGGAGGGAATTCCCATAGGATTGGATTTCCCATATGGATTCCCAGAGTGGACAAAGGGGAACATCCAGCAGGGAATTCCCACGGTAGGATGAGCTCCTTGCTGCTCCATCATCCACCCCTGTGGTTCCCACCGTGGTGGTGCCTGACCTTTCCAAAGGGATGGTTAAAGCCTGGATTCTGGGTGGGATATTTGCATTCAGGGAATTCCCGGAGGATCCTCCCTGTGTGTTTTTCTGGATCAAAACCCCCTCCAGTTCCTTCACCATCAGCTCAACACGCGTGGGGCAAACCCAGCTGCTTTAAGCCAAGCCCAGACTGAGTTTTAACCTTGTGTTACTCCTTCAGTGCCACATCCCTTGATCCCAGGGCCAGACAGCCCTTCCCACCTTGGAAGTGACTTCCCTAAATGTCACTTAATTCCCAGCTTTTCACCTGGTAATTGGCTGTTGGCTTCTCCGTGAGAGGGCCCCGTCGTCTGCTGTGCCCGGGCTGGGGGGGGAAAAAAACCAAGCAAATCACACGGACTAAGGGCGTGCAAACAAATTATCCCTCATTTCAATAAAGATCCTTGGAGCCTTCCATGGATAACAAGTTCTCCTCATAAATGTCACGGAGCAACCGGCCACGGGGAGCGAGGGACCGGCGGCAATAAAACCCTTAATGGTGTTAAACAACTCCGTGGGAAAGGTTGGGTGTTCGTCACAGAAAGTGGAAGTGGTTGTGGTTGTTTGCTGGAGATAAATGTCGGGCTGGAGTTCGGGAGCCTCGAGAAAGCCGGGAGCGATTGGAATCTGGCGGCAATAACGCTCCGACTGCAGAATCCTGTTAACATTTGGAGCCGCTCGGCGCTCGTCACTTAGCAGAGGGATTTATGAGCCCTCCTGCCTCAGCCCCGGCTTTTAATGGGATTGTTGGCTGCTGCCGTGATTCAATAACACCTGGAATGTCCCATCCATCTGATCCCGAGTGCTGCCGTGATATAAATTGGGTTTAGATCCCAATGGGAGACTTTGACGTCCGGCACAGACGTCGGGAGAGCGCCTGGAGCGGGCCGGGAGGGGAGGGAGGATTGTCGGGGTTTGGTTCTAGGCTCAGCTGGGTTTTTTGGGATGTGTTCATTCCTTACATGGGGCCATCATCACTTAAAACCCTTCCCAAAGCTCTCCATCCTGGGGAATCATGGAATCATAGAACATGAGCTTGGAATTGGATGATCCTTAAGGCCCCTTCCAACCCAAACAATTCCGTATCTCAAATCGGAAAGAGCCTGTAAAACCCCTCGAATCCAAACCTCTTTTGGAATCCCTGGCTTGGAATGGGATGATCCTTAAGGCCCCTTCCATCCCAAACCATTCCATGTCCCAAACTGGAATAGACCAATAATGACCATCAAGTCCAGCTCTCTGTTGGACTCCCTGGCTTGGAATTGGATGATCTTTAGGGTCCCTTCCATCCCAAACCATTCCATCTCTCAAGCTGGAAGGTGTTGGAAGGATCACGGAGTCTGACTCGCTCTCAGACTGGAATTTGGAGCATTGAGACCTCCCCTACAGGATATTTTTTGGGGTGACAACGAGGATTTAATGACAGCTCTTCATCAAGCTTAATCGAGCCCCCAGAAATTCCACTGCCCCCAGAAATTCCGCTGCTCCATCCCCCTGGTTTGGAAGGAACTCTCAAAGAACATCAAACTTGCATCCCATAATAGAACCCCACACCTGTAAAGTGAGGGACAACACCACAACCACGATTTTGGGGTGTAAAAGTGACAACATTGGGGTGTCTTGCTCAGTGCAATGGGATTTTAAATTGGTTTTTAATTACTTTTGCTGGCTGTGTCATCCATGGTACCCAAGCCTCCCCTCCTGGTGCCAACATCTGAGCATCCTCACTTGCTAAATTCTGGGAAATGATCCCGAACTCTCCCTTCTTTTTAATCCTGCCCTGTCCTGAAGTTTGGACTTTGAGCTCCAAGTGCAGAAATCCTTCAGTAAATTAGTCCATAATGATTTCCCCCATCCTCTTTTCCCTCTCTCCCACAAATCTGGATGGAAATCCAAGCCCCGATGAGGAGATCAGGAGCTCCATGGGTGGTTCATTCCCTGCTGTAGGAGCAGGTCTGTGTCTCCCAGGGCCCTTCCCTCTTGGAAAACACGAACGGGAACGGATCCATGAGTTTTTCCATGAGTTTTCATCTGTGGCTTTACCCTTTATTAAAATGTTCACGAGGCCCTGGACGGAAATAGTCTGGGATGAGTGTTTGGTCTCAGAGATGCCATTTCTGCCTGGTTGGAAGTTTTGCTGGAAGTTGCCAAGGATGTGGTGGGAAAAATGGGACAAAATCAGCCTGGAAATGGCTGCCTCCTTCCAGCCTTTTCAAAGGAACCCTTTGGAAGGTTGGGATCACCCCTGATCCCACAAATATTTAGGTTTTCCTCACCTTCCAGGGGCATCAGCTCGTGTCGTCTCCAAGAGCGTGGGAGCCCTCACTGGGAATCCCAACCCTGCCTCATTCCTGCCCAATTCCAGGGAAGAGGATTTAGCACTGGGTTCATGGGATGCTCCGGAGGATTCCATGGTTGGAAAGATGGGAAGGAGGCAGCTGAACTCACCTGCAATGAGTGGAGGTGGCTCCATGAAGGGCTTCACTGGAGTCTCCAACGTGGTCCTGCCCTGCGTTGTGCCAAGCTTTTCTTCCCAATTTCCACCATTCCCGGTGTATTCCCAAAGCTGGGAATACCCTTGGAGCTGCCTGTGGACTTCAGCTGCCTCCAGACCTGTGGATTGAGGGTCAGTGAGGATGAATCCAATGCTTTGGGGTTGGCAGATGAGCTCTCCAGGCTCCATGAACCATCGGATTTGAGGATTCCATGAGGCCCGGAGCTCATCCTGGGGATGGTCTGGGGTGGGGGAGCAATCCCAGAAATTTGTGGGCAAGGATTGGGATTTCTGTGGGTTCAGTGTTAAAAACTGGGAGTCAGGAAGGGATTTGATCGTGTCTTGGAGGAGGGGGTGAAAACAGGAAACTTCCAGGTGTCCCTCTGATCCCTCAGATTCCTCTCAGGAAAAACCACCCCCCTCAAACCAGGATTCAACAGCTGTTGGTGATCCAACATTTTCTGCACTGAATCCCAGAAAAAAACCCCATTTGTTCCTAAAAAGCAACTTTTCATTTGCAGTTTTGGGGCCAGGAGAGGATCCTTTCCTGCATGAATTTCCAGCCTTACCCTTTTCCATGGACATCTTTCCCAACTCACCTCCACAACCTGCAGACGGAAGAGAGAGGGCAGAGTTTGTTTGCTACTTTTTCCCCCCGATATAAACAAGATTTTTCAACAAAATAATGATTTTTTTATGGATTATTTTTCATCCCTTGCCCCATCTTTTCAAGGATTCCAGTGCCTCCTAACAACTCCAGTGGTGGTGAACCAAAAAATCCTCCATATCCATAGGGAAAGCCCAGGGAATGGGCCAGGAGCATTCTGATGGATCACAAATAAATGGATTTCTGCAGGGCAAGGAAAACAAGACCCCAAAAACTTGAAATATTTGGATTCTGGGATAAAAGCATCCCCAAATTCGGGGGTTTTTTTGTGGTGCTGGTGGCAGTTATTCCCTGTGGCAGAGGAGAATTCTGTGCGCCAAGGAATGCCACCAAAGAACGGGAAGGAAAAGGTTCCAACTTCCCTCCGTGACCCAGCACATTCCCAATCCACATGGAAACGGGGGAAAAGATTTGCTGCCAAAACCAAACGGGAAGAGAGAGGGGGGTTAAGGGATAAAAATGACGAGTTCCAGGAGGTCAGGAATCTTCAGGACCTGGAATTCCACACTCCTGGAGAGGGGCCCCAGCTCCACTCGCTGCTAATGGGTGACATTTGGACGTGTGCTGGCATGGAAACGGCTCCAATTTAGCTGCTGGCAGGGTCGCAGCGGGGCCAACTCACCACAAATCCCTCTCATTTCGCTCCGGAGCACTTCCTTCACCTCTTCCTCCTGTGCCAGAGTGGGAAAATGGAGGTTAGGGATGAATTCCAAGCCTGGCATCACCTCCCTGCTCCTCTGGTGGAGCCGCCTTGTTTTGGGTGTGATGAGATCAGAGGTTTGGGGAGTTGGATTCGAGGGTTGTGGCTCATTCCCTTTGGAAATTCCTGGTTTTCCTCTGGCCATGAGGAATGGGATCCCAGCCCATGTCACACCTCAAACCTGGGCTGGCTTTCCAAGGAGTGTCCCCACCCTCCTGGCATTGTCCCCGAAGCCACGATGCCCAAGCATCCCTGAGCTCTGAAAAGCCATGGAGCCACCTGCATCCATGAAAAAAGTCCACTCAAATTATCCTCCAGGATTGCCCCTTGGAATGAGCTGTGGGACCACATTCAATGACTTGGAGCTGCACCTCCTTCTGCTTTCTGTCTCTTTCCCAGCCAACCCCATTCCCCATGGAATGAGACATCCAATCCCATGGATTTGGAGCCCATCCTTCATCCCTGGGGCAGCCAACAGCCACTGGTTCCATTGGGAATCTTCCCTGTGGGATGCTCGATGTCCTGCTGCACTTCATGGGGTCACCACCTCTTCTCCTTCTTGGGATTCCAAATTTTGGGGCATTTTCCAGGTAGGGACCTGGAATTTTCAGCAGCCCAAATACAGGCGGTTCCCACAACCCCCCTCCA
>NW_008236807.1:656002-659186 GCF_000691975.1 Corvus brachyrhynchos
CAGGAATTTTCTCCTGATCCAAGTGGGTCAACCCCTCCTTCTCCTCCAGGATTTAGAAGCCCAGCGCAGCAGCTTTTCCCTGAAAACGGGGCCCATTTCCCTCTCCTGCTCTTTCTTTGGGTTGGATCACTGGGTTGGGTTGGAGCACTGATCCTGCTGGACAAGCAGGAATTGGGAGTCATGGGAAGGGTGGGAGAAGGAAAATCTGCCTGAGGCTTTAGGCTTGGCTTTGTAGAGCCCAGCTCTGCTCGCAGCCCGCCCTGCCCTCCCTGGGTAACAGCCACCAGCCTCATTTCCCAGATATTCTCGGAACGAATCCGTTTCTCAGCATTTCCCTCCCCCCTTTGGCCTCTTAGGGCCGGATTGTCCAATTTTCTCCATTTTCCCCCGTAATGGGAGGTGATCTTGGGAAAAAGCACTCACGGAAAGGCCCGGATCTCCCTTGGCTCCTTTCTGTCCGGCGGGACCATTTTCCCCCTGTTAAAAACACTTCAATCATTCCCAAATCTCAGGAGATTGCCCATTAAATTCTCCGGGAATAAGTGCTCCTTAGGGATGACACCTCGGAAGGGAGATGGGTAAAAAAAGCCCCACGTGTTTTCCTATAAATTTTAGGAATATCTTTGTGGGCAGACAGGAACAGCCTCATCCACATGTCCATCAGATCCCAGGTTTTTTGGGAGCTCTCCTCCATCCCAACAATATGGATTTTAACAGCTTAAGTCAGGTTTATTTTCCAGTTGGAAAAGGGAATGGAGGCACGGAGAGGGTCTGGCCTGCACAGAATCTTTGGGAATCAGCTCAGGCAGAAGATTTGAAACTGGAGCTGCAATTCCAGTGCTGGAAAGATGGAAAAACCAGGAGATGCTGAGCTTTGTCAACAGAGATAAAACACCCCGACAAATTTTCCACTCAGAACTGCTGGAAACTGGATTTGTGGATTAAGGGATACTTAAAAATATTAAAGGACAAGGAGCACAAGAAGGATGATCCCAATTAAAGCCGGGAGGCTCATTTTTCTCAATCCATGCTCACTTCCAGGAGCTGGAGCGCCAGGAAAAATCACATTATCCACCAGCAGCACATGGAGCTAAAGCAGTGGCGCTCCTGATCCTAAAATCCCTTGGGACAGGGACCGACCCCAAACATGTTGGGATTGGGATCTTTGGAATCCTCTGCTGAGCATTAATTGTGCATTAATTGCCCTGCCCTGATGATTGGTTCATTCCCGCTCTGCCTTGAGGATGTGCTGATCCCAAGTTTGATGTTTTCCCAAAGGAATTTTCCCCAGCTGGAGACACCTCCGGGCAGAAGTTTGGGCAGCGCTGCCCGTGTCCAATGCCTGGAATTTGGGATTCAAATGTCTCTGCTCTTAAGAAATGAAACCTGGATGATCCAAGTTTCTCCAGGCCCAGTGCAGAATTTTGGGAATGCTGAGAAACCCCACTGGATCATTCCCATACTGACCACTTCTCCTTTTGGCCCATCCATGCCCGGGGGCCCCTGGAGGCAGAGCTGGGATCTCCCTCTTTTCCCTGGTGGACCCTGGAGAGGAAAAGGACAGTTCAGTCAGCACTTTCCCAAGATATCCCACTTTTCTTCAGGATTTTGCCCCTAAAACCCAACCTGGGCATCAGTAGAAGCCATCAGAGCCCCCCAGGTGCTCTCTGGATGGGATGGAATCCATGCCCTGGGAATTTTTCCGTCTGTCCCAACCCCACATGGTCCCAGGCCATCCCGTTTGTCCCTTGAAGCCTCCCATGCCATTCCCTGAGTTTCTCCTTTAATTCCAGGAGAAGCCAAGGAGCAGCGTGGGTGGGAAAAGCGGCACCTCACGGCCTCTCTTTAATCAGTGTCCAAAAAAAAATCCATTTATTATCCCAGCCAGGCTTTTCCAGGCTCGCTAATAACATAAAAAATTCCAGCCTTTTTAAATATCCATGAGGGAATCTTGTACTTTCGGCTCCCTCCTCCCTCCTGCGATTCCTTTGATTTATTTTTCATGGCAAGGCACAGCCTGGGGAGCAAGGGGAAGAATAATCCTGTTTCCATGGGCTGGAGCTGGATTGAATCCCTATTTTATGGCTCTGGAAGGACCTTTTTCCACCTCCTTCCTATAACCACCCTTCAAAATTCCTTTTGGAGATTCCTGTCACGCTTCCAGCATCTTTATTCCGTGATTTCAAGCTCTTATCTGTAAGGAAAATGCCGATTTCCTGAGGGATTTTCCAGGTGAAATCCAGCTTCCATGAGGCCGATTAGCAGGGAGAAAATCCAAGTCTCTTTGGGGGGGAAAAAAGAAATATTTGGGAATTGTTTAAAAGTCGATTTTGTGATAAATGAGTGGATTAAGGAGATCAGGTGCCACAAAAAAAAAATCTGGGAATTGCTGGATTTGAGTTGTTCAGAGCAGCTGAGTTCATCCTTTTTCCTCTGCCTCCATCTGTTCTTGCCTTAAATCCCATGTTTTTGGTGAATTCCATGGAATCACACTTTTTTTTCGGCGTTCTGAACAGCAGCCTCACGTTCTGATCAACGTCTCCCCTCCCTGATATTGATCCTGCAGGTTTTAATTAATTGATTCGTTTAATTAAGCATTATTTCTCATGGAATATTTGCCAAAATCCCGTCGATATTTGATCCTGATGGAGCTGATGTGGTGTAAAAGTTGCCAAAGGATATTGGCTGGGAAAAAAAAGCAGGAAAATTCCACTGGAATGAGGTGGAATAGAGATTTTTTTTTTTTAGTGACCCATCCACGTCAGAATTCCTGCAAGGATCTGTAGGACAAGGAGACCTCGGAGATCCAGGAGAGTGGATTTGATGAGATCCAGCCTCCTTCAGATTTTCCCACAAAATTTGGGGTTGGAATTATCCCAAATTCCATCCTCCAAAATCCAAATTACCGCAATCATCGGCAGGATGAAATAGTGTGGATAAAATCTGGTTTTTCAGCTTCTTTTATTCCAACTTTCCTTTTACTCTTGGACTTTCCAGCTAATTTCTATATTCTTTAATCCAAGCCTGAAACTCTCCCAGCAAAACCACGGAGGAAATTTTCATTTCCAGCCCTTTTTCCCTCAGAAAGTTCTTCATTTCTCCAAGCTGTCTCAAGAAAACTTCCAGGGCAGGGTGATCCTGCTCATCGATGGAATTAACATCTCATTTCCAAGCTTCTTTCCCT
>NW_008236807.1:659218-664834 GCF_000691975.1 Corvus brachyrhynchos
GGCTGGAATGCAAAAATATTCATTAAAAACGGGAGCTGAGAGCCAGCGGCTCCTTCCCGAGCCTTGGCATCCTGATCCCGGGATAATTAACAACTGGATGTCCTGAGCACTTGGAATTATCTCTTCACGGAGAGGTCACGTCTTCCCCTGAAGAGATGGGAAAGGAGGGGAGGAAAGGGGATGGAAAATCTCCGGGGGGAAACGAAGCGGGAGATGGAATACGTGGATCAAGATCCCACAGAAAGCGGGAATGTGGGAGAGCTCGGGAGGCAGCGAGGAAGGGGTGGGAGAGATGGAGCCATGGGGACACTTCGGGGGTGTTTGGTCACACGAGGGTGACCAGGTGTGGGATTTCTGTGGGATTCAGGATCTGTGGGATTCGGGACCTGCTGGGATTTGGGACCTGCTGGGATTCAGAATGTGTGGGATTTCTGTGGGATTCAGGGTCTGCTGGGATTCAGGACCTGTGGGATTCAGGACCGGTAGGATTTGGGATCCATGGGATTCAGGGCCTGTGAGATTCGGGATCTGTGGGATTCAGGACCGGTAGGATTCAGGATCTGTGGGATTTGGGATCTGTGGGATTCCGGACCTGTGGGATTCAGGATCTGTGGGAATCGGGATCTGTGGGATTCGGGATCTGTGGGATTCAAGACCTGCTGGGATTCCTGTGGGATTCAGGGCCTGTGGGAATCAGGACCTGCTGGGATTCGGGACCTGTGGGATTCAGGATCTGTGGAATTCAAGACCTGTGGGATTTGGGATCTCTGTGGGATTCAGGACCTGCTGGGATTCGGGATCTGTGGGATTCTTGTGGGATTCAGAACCTGTGGGATTCAGGACCTGCTGGGATTTGGGATCTGTGGGATTCAGGACCTGCTGGGATTCAGGACCTGCTGGGATCCCTGTTGGATTCAGGGCCTGTGGGATTCAGGGCCTGTGGGATTCAGGACCTGTGGGATTCGGGATCTGTGGGATTCGGGACCTGTGGGATTCGGGACCTGTGGGATTCGGGACCTGCTGCTCACCTGTGGTCCTGGCTCACCCTGTGGCCCTCGAGGTCCAGGTGCTCCGGCCCCTCCAGGCTTCCCAGGCCATCCCGTTTGTCCCTTGAAGCCTCCCAATCCAGGAACTCCCTTGGCTCCCTGGGAATCACAGGGATGGGGCAGTCAAACACCATCCAAACACTTCCATGGCTTTGGGAATATGGGAACATCTTCCACATTCCTTTGGTGTGGGAGCCTTGCTCTCCACCCTTCCTTGTCCAGAAGGTGCTTGGTGACATGGACTCTCCATCCAACGATTCCCAAGAATTCCTAAATTCCCAACTCTCCCAGTTCACCTAAACAGAATCCTTTAGTCCGCAACCATGGGAAAAACAACGAGGAAGGAGGAAGATCCCAAACCTATAAATTTCCCACTCATCTGCACCACTGATTTTCTCCTGGAGCTGCTGGAACAGAGAATATTCCCATTAAAATATTCCCACTAAATAAGGGAAGATCCACGTGCAGCAGTGCTGGAAAACAAATCTGTGGGAGAAGAGAAGAACAGGAGAGGAAGGGAATGAGAATTCCCTGGGAATGATCTCCCTGCTTCCAACCAGAGACTTCAGGAGGTGTTTGACCTCATCTGGGAATGAGGAATGGATTTGTTATCAAAAAAATCCTTTAAGATCCCAAATCAGCTGGAGACTGGAATGCGGGAAGGGCCTGAGAGACTGGAAAATGCCAAGAGATTTGATGGAGGCTGCTGGGATTGTGGGATTTCATTTTTTTTCCTTAAGAATTTACCATTTTAACAGAAATCCTGGACTTTTTCTCCCTATGGAGAAGTACAAATTTCGGTGTGGGGTTTTTTTTAAGGAATAAAGCAGGAAATTAAGGAACGCAGAGAAGGAAGATTGGTGGGGGGTGATCCAGGTGGGAATTCCTCAAGGAGATGAGACCACAACTCGGGATCAGCTCAGAGACCTTTCCCATTTCCCATGCCAAGGAGGCCACAGCCTGATCCACTTCTCCTGCCCCAGAGCATCCCAGGGATTTACCCTGGGAGTGGTGGTGGAAAAAACTCTGACAGTGAATCCCAGTCCCTCCGGATGGCTTTTCCTCACGCTAAGCCGGCTCCTCCTGGGATTTTATCCATGGACAGAGGTGAATTTAAGGAGACCTCTCTCCCTGCCCTTTTCCAACTGCATTCCCAAGCCTAACGTTCCAACCCGTTGACATTTCCCCGCTGGAAAGGGCACCTATGATGTGGAAAATGTTGAATTTTGTTAACTCCACCTGATGGATGTGGGATTTATTCCTCAGAAATGGCAGCGGGGTCGGTACCAACCTTTTCTCCTTTCTCCCCAGGAATTCCTGAGGCGCCGTCGTTCCCTGAGGCTCCCGGTTCGCCCTGGAAGGAGCCAAGATAAAATCATGGCTAATGCGGGCTTGGCAAGGCTGGGATTTTGGGAATGATCTGGTTTTTCCTTGGATTAGAGTTATTGACTGAGTGTCACCTCTGGTGGTATTCCAGGAGAGGGAAAAATCCCGGTAAAATGGAAAGGAGCTGGTGGAATGTCAGGATTGGGATGGATGAACTCGGCTGAGGAGATGAGTAAAGGTCCCAATCCCAGTGTCCAAGAATCTTCACCCAATCCATGCTGGGTGATGGGAACAGATCCAGGATAACCCAGTTTATGCCCTTTGGAAGAACTCAATCCATGCTGGTTTATGGGAATAGATCCAGGATAACCCAATTCTTTCCCTTTGGAAGAAATGAGCCCTTTCCAGAGGTGGATTTGGGAAACTTTTGGGAAAACTCTTGTTTTCCCAAATGTCCCTTCCCAAACCATTCCATGATTCTGTGACAATTCGGATGCTCACCTTTGCTCCGGGTCGTCCATTTGGTCCCGGAATTCCCGGTTTTCCAGGACTGCCAATTTCTCCCTGTGGATGGAAAAGCAGCGGAGGGGCTGTGAGGACAAAGAACCCCAAAAACATTGGGAAAATTGGCTCTGGAAAGGCAAGGAAAGGGATAATCCAGGGATGACACTCAGAGATAAAGTCTCACTTCAGCCTGGAAATTTTGGATCACTAAAACTTAACTAATAATGAATTAAACAAATTAACTAATTAACACTAATTTAACTCAGAACCAAGATAATTGGAGATCCTTAAAATTGGAGATTGTCCGAGCTCCAAGCTCACCTACAGGAAAGTAGGTGGGAAATTCCCGGGATAAAAATTCCATTACGAAATGGAGCGGGGCCGATGAAAACAACAGAATATTAACAGCAATAATGATAATAAATAATAATTAAAATTTAATAATAATAATAATAATAATAACCACAATAATAACAACAACATTGGCTCTGTCACCAACTGCTCCCCATTCTCTTATCAAGCTTTCCAAACCCTCCATAAAAAGCCCATTAAGGCTCATTATCGTTGTTTACTGATAAGGGACTAATGGTGCTGATAAGAGCTGGGCACGAACTTAGAACTGAGCCCAGGCCGTTGCTAAGCCACGGATCAGGAGGGATTTGGGCAGGGCTTGGTTTAGTTTTTAACCCCAACTTATCACAAAGTTCCCTGCAAGCCTTTAAGCTTCCCAATTTGTGATTCCCTGCTCTTCATGGGCCTTCCAAGGGGGACTTTCCCACAGAAATGGGGTGGATTCCTCATGATTCCGTGCATGATGTTGTCCTGGGGATGAGTGGGAAACAATTCTGGGAATGGGGCAGCTGGAGCAGGGTGGAAAGCTGGGCTTGGCTCACCTTGGTGCCTTTGGCTCCGGGAGCGCCGATCCGGCCTGGAAGCCCTCGCAAGCCCTGGGAATAAAGGAGAACACAGGGAATGAGGGCAAAGTAGGAATTCTGAGGGGCCTGCAAGCTCTTCCCTTGGATCCTTCCCTATCTCTGCTTGTCCCAAGCTTTATTTCCCAGGATCACCGAGTGGTTGAGGTTGGAAGAAGCTCCGGAGAACATTTCTCTGAGTCCCAATCCAAGCGGTGCCATCCAAAGCTGGTTCACCGCGTTCCCATGGATTTTGGGCATTTCCAAGGATGGAGATTCCACAGGATCTCATCCACGTCTTACCTTGGTCCCTTTCTGCCCGGCGTCACCAGCGGTCCCAGGGTCACCTTTCCCTCCCTAAAAAAGAAGAAAAAAGGACAAAGGAGATGAATTTTCAGGAATCACGCACCCAAATCCCATCCATGTGCAGGAAGTTTTTTGGGAGCCTCCCTGAGGGAGAACCTGCTGATCCCAGGAAAGTGAGATTTGGTGAAGGATTCTTTGGTTCCCTGCTCTCCCTCAGGCAGAGCTGGACTTGGAACTTGAAATTTGGGCCTTGGTAAGAAGCAAAGGAAAACTCAGGCTGGGAAACATGGGATAGCTAAGAAATTTTGGGATATGGACATGCTGGGAACTGGAGGAGGACAACTCCTAAAAACCAGCTCAGGATGTGCATTGGAGACTTTTCCAGGTTTTAGGGAAGAGCCTGAGAAAGGCCCTGAGGCCTTTAGGGAGTGGGAAGAGACAGGAGTGTGGGATCCAGGAAGGCATGGAAGGGAATGTGGGATCCAGGAAGGCCCAGAGAGGAATGAGGGATCCAGGAAAGCACAGAAAGGAATGTGGGATCCAGGAAGGCAGAGAGAGGGGAATGTGGGATCCAGGAAGGCTCAGAAGGGAATGTGGGATCCAGGAAGGCCCAGAAGGGAATGTGGGATCCAGGAAGGCCTGGGAAGGAAGGTGGGATCCAGGAAGGCCCAGAGAGGAATGTGGGATCCAGGAGGGCACAGACAGGAATGTGGGATCCAGGAAGGCCTGGGAAGGAATGTGGGATCCAGGAAGGCCCAGAGAGGGATGTGGGATCCAGGAGGGCACAGACAGGAATGTGGGATCCAGGAAGGCCTGGGAAGGAATGTGGGATCCAGGAAGCAGCAGAGCCTTTTCCAAACAATCCATGTCCTTTTCCGCCACTCACCGGCTTCCCCTTCTGCCCCTGCAGTCCTCTGTCACCTTTGGCTCCCTTGATCCCGTTCTTCCCATCCAGCCCTGCTGCACCCTGCCAGAAAATCAGGAAAATTTCATCCCAGAGCTCACTTTTTCCAGGGAAGAGGGATGAGGACAGTCCAGGATGGAAAGCCAACCGGAGGACCCCTCAATCCGAGGTCAGAAGCTCCCCCAGCAACAGCCCCAAGACCCAAGGCTGGGAAGCAGCTCCCATTCCTCACCCCAATTCCATGGGATTGTAAATCCTTGGCAAATGAAACCTGGGAGGGGATTAATTTGTAATTCCAGCCTGGGAAATTGTGGCAGCAAAAGGGTCATTGCAGGCCCAGAGCATTTGGGTGGGATTGGGAATGGGAACAGGGGTTTAAGGAATGTGTGACCCAGGGAGCTGCAGCTCTTTTGTCCCGTTTTGGAATTTTTTGGCTTCTGGAGCCACATCTGGCACTGGGACCTCTTTTCATGGAGTCTCCCACTGTTCTGAGAGCAGATAAAGCTGCTCAAAAATCCTAATTTACTTCTAATTTTTAATTCTTAATTTTTTTCCCTAAGCCTGTGTCATAGGTTAGCAAGCATAGTCCCGGAAGGGACGTCCTTCATAAGGGGTGCTT
>NW_008236807.1:665079-671593 GCF_000691975.1 Corvus brachyrhynchos
TTTGCATTTCTCCTAATTCTTATCTCACAGCAGATAAACAGTAATGAGTATTTTGGACCAAACCACTACACTAAATTGGTGTTTCTGCCCGGTTACAAACCGAACCCGCGACAGCCTGTCACAGCCTCCTCATCCAGCCTGACCAATTGGGATGGCATTTTCCAGCACCTGGATGTGAAGGAGAAATTGGATTGATCCCACTTGAGCCTCTCAGCTCTCTCAGGGGAGAATGAATTGAGCAAATCAGGAGCTGAACAAGCGGAATTCTCTGCCTGGAATTTGTTTGCTGTGGTCATGGGAAGGAAATAAATTCATTAACAATGGAATTTAGATTAAAAAATCAGCAGATTTGTGTGTCTGGATCAGGGAAAATCCATGTTCCTTCATACTCCTGGCACTATCAGGCACAAATAATCTCTTTATGGGTAACTATTTATTGACACAATCGATATAAAATTCCGTCTGGGGACATAAATAAACCATAAAACCCATGGAAAATGGGAATATCTCTGTTTGCTGAGACAGATTGGAGGGTAATAAACCATTCATGTGATGGTTAAATCCCACAAATCCGGGATACCTTCAAGTGCCTGGAGTTTGGAAGGAGCTGGGAGCTGGGATCAGAGCAAGAATGAGCTAAAAAGCTTCTTTTTGAGCACTAAAAAACCTGACATTAATTAGAGTTCTCCTAATTAACTTTAATATTTCCCTGAATTGTCCCAAATGTCTCCTGTGCCAGGTTTTCCTTTTTTTCCTGTCTGTGTCCAACTCATTTTCCTGCTTTCCATGAGATCCTTCTCATCCTGAGAGAATCCCAAATGCTTTTAGGAAAGTTAAACTCACTTAAGGACGTGCTGGAAAGCTGCGTCTAAGCCTGGCCTACTTAGTCCAGGCAACATCAATAAGATTTAGACCTGGGTTTTATCTCTCCATAGGTGGTTTCCTGCTTATCATGGGCTGGAGAGCCTTTGGAATATGGATAAGAAGGTTCAAAATTGGGATTGGACATGGCCTGAAGGGGAAGGAGGTCATGGAGGTGATGTCTTCCAAGGCCATGGGAAAGATGGGATAGGAGAAATTAAGAAACAAAAAAAATGGGGGGAAAAAAAAGAGAAAAGGCCAAGAAGCCAAATGGAAATTTGTCCCCTCGGATTTCCATCGCGGTGTTGTGCCAGGGAAACGGAGGCTGGACAATAAACGGGAGCAAATGGCAATTGAATGGCAATTACTGCGGGAATTAACTGGAAATGGCTCCGGCTCTTTGGATTTGGGATTAAAGCATGGCTGGAATTTCACTGCGAACACCCCGGGAAGGGAACGCAGAGAGGCTGAGTCACCAACCCTGTGACGCACAGAAACCTCGGATCCTCTGCTTCCAGGCGCAAATTCCCGCGGAGCTCCGGGCTGGAGCCAGGGAGCAGCCAGGGAGAAGCTGGGAATGAGCTGGGACACCTCGGGAAAGGCTGGAATCCATCAGGATGCCCCCAGGGTGCTCCCTCCCCCCACCAAAAGGACGGAGCCGTTTGAAGCCACACATCAAAAGGAGGATGAATTTCCAAACTTCTCCTAAAAGGTTTTCCACCTCCTGGGCTTCTGCTCCTCAATATTTGATGGGATGATGCAAATGGAGTCTCCACCTCGGAGTTTCAGCCGTGTTTTTATCCCTTCCCTGCTGGGTTTTGTCGGAATGGGTCTGGCCACGATTATTTGCTGCAGTTTTGAGGATCTTTCCCAAAAAAAACCTATTGGTGTTTGGGATTGGAATTGCCTGAGCAGCCTGGTTTAGTGGAAAATCCCCCATGGCAGGGGTTTGGAATGAGAGGATCTGGAAGGGAATGATCCAAGCCTCAGCATTTCGGGATTCTGTGTGATCCCAGCTTCCCTGGGAAACTTAATATCCATAATAAAGTCAAATTCCTGCTTGAAAACCAAATCTCCGAGTCTGGTGCACTCCAGACTCTGGGCATTCACAATTCCTGGAAAACCAAAATAGGGAGCAAGAAATGGAGGAAAAGAGTATTAAAAATCAGAGTTTGGGGGAGAATAATGGGTTAATCCATTGTCATTTTAAGGCAGAATCACAGGGAATAAGGAAGAGGAGCTGGAAGCTTTAATCCACGATCCAAAGGAGCAGTTAATGGGAATAACAGGCAGCAATTGGAACATAAAAGAGGGAGGCGAGGCAGGAATAGCAAAATAAAAAGGGAGCAGGGCTTTTAGAAAAGGGGCACGAGGAGAAGGAGGAGGAGGAGACGTGTGGAATACCAAAACCGAACCCCTTTGTGAAGTCAAGCGGATCCATTGAAATTTCCCGAGGAACAATTGCAGGGAGAAGACACAAATGCTGTCAGCTCGGCTGGGGACTGCCATGGATCAGAAAATCGGGAGAGTAAAGGGATGAGGGTGCTGAAATCACTGCCAGGGAATTCAGCGGGAGTGGCAGTTGTTGAAAATTGTGGGAATAAAAGATGGGATTGGAGGGAAATGAAGGAAAATGAGGAGCACGAAGCTTTACCTTAAAGATTTGGCATTGGATACATTCTGTCCTCAGGAAAAGGGGAAAAGAGGATTTGGGGAATGATGGACAGCTCTGGAATAACTCAGGGAAGGAATAACCAAAGTGGGAGCACTTAGGAGACAAAATTCCCATCAGGATCCTCCCTCAGGTGCCTGAATGGATGGGAATAATGGGAATTCCCTAAATCTTCCAATAAAACCAGTGGGAAGTGAACCTGCCTGGGGTAACCCGTGGTGGGATGAATTCCAGCCAGGATGTCGTTTATCCTGGATCTTCCAGCAGCGTCCCAGCTCGGATCTGGCTTTTGAAATTTTGGGAATGGGATGGGAAACCAAACCCCAGCTCTGTTATCTCAGTCTGGCACAGGCAGCATTGCCCTGCACCAGCAGAATCCCGGGATATTTCCAGAAGGAAATTCCTTTGTTTTGCTCAGATATGGATGGCAGGACACCACTTTGTGGGAGTTATTATCCCTAAAAACCAGGGGAAAACAGGATGCTGGAATCCAGCTGGGCTCCCTTTCCACTCGGCAAACTTTGCTCTATTCCTGGATGGATTCACCTCATGGATTCAGGTGTTCCCTACAAAACAATTCCATAAATATCCTCAATCCAACGCCTACGAGTGCTGATCCCAGCTCTCGCAGCACGTTCCGGCCTCGAGGCGTTGGCAAAGTACTCAGAAGGTTTTTTTTTATTATTATTATTATTAATAATAATAATAAATATAAACAACCTTCTGAGTCAATTCCCGGGCTGGATTCCAGGCCTGTCAGTAATTCCACAGCCGTGACCGGGAATCAACGGGGACTTATTTCACTTTGGACAGCCTTGGAAATTTGGAGTTTGCGCCCTTTATTTAAGAGCTGGACTCGATGATCCTGGTGGGTCTTTTCCAACTCCAAATATTCCACGATTCCATGATTCTGGGAGTCTTTGGAGCTTGGAGACTTTTCCACTTGGGGCGAATACACCAAAGGCATCCAAAACATCAACTAAAGGTATTTTGCTTGTGTTCCTTAATGGAAAATCCTGGAATCCTGGAATGGTTTGGGTGGGAAGGGACCTTAAATCCCATCCAGTTCCCATGGGCAGGGACACCTCCCACTGTCCCAGGTTGCTCCACACCCCATTCAACCTGGCCTTGGACACTTCCAAGGATGGGGCATCCATGATTTTTCTGGGAATTCTATGCCAGGGCCTCCCCACCCTCACAGAACTTCCTCCACAAGCCATAAACCCGAACTTCTGGTTGTGATCCCAGATATCCACACTGGTTTTCCAGCAAAACCTCTTGGAACACGGACTTTGTGGAGCAGCTCCGAGTTCCCATGGACTCTTCCCACCCCTTCCCACATTCCTGGCTGTGGGAGGACCTCCTCCACACGCAGGATTTGGAAGAAAGGGAAACATTTTCCGACTCACGGCAGATCCCGGCGAGCTCGGTTCTCCTGGCTCCCCCTGCAAGGAAAATGGGGATGAGTTACCATGGGAAAGACCCCTCTGGAAACAGGGAATGCTGTAGGAGCTCTGGAAAAGGGACAAGGAAGGCTTTGAGGGGCTCCCTACAGCAGCAGCTGGAAGGGCAGTGGGATATCCCAACTATCCCAGCTGGAAAATGATGGATTCCACCGGCTCTAAATAGAGCCTGGAGAACATCTGTCACTTCCCTCCTGGAATACTGACATTCCAGGAGCTCCTTACTGGCCATTCCAGTCTGGAAAAGCTCCCAGAGCACTCTGCTCCTTTAAAATCTTTAGGACTCTCCTGGAAAAGCACAGCTTCTCCTGCTTTTCCAGAGCCTCAATCATTCCAATCAGCAGTTTTGGGGAGGGAATGAGGAATTATATTCCATGGGAAAACCGTGATGGGATTTTCCACCTCAGTTCTGGGAGGAGATGCCTCAAGTTGGGAGCTCACCTTCTGTCCCACGGGTCCTCTGCTCCCGAAAAGTCCCATCATTCCCTTGGAACCAGCTTCTCCTTTGATTCCCTAAAATGTTAAAAATCCTGTTAAATACATTTTGAGCACCTCCTCTCGGGAAGTTATCCATGGAAAAACCCATGGAGATGACAGAGAAGGTGACCAAAAGCACCTTTTCCATATCAAAATTCCATCCCAGGGCTCGGGAAGAAAGCCACCAGTGGCAGAAGGACTTGGGAGGAACCTTTGGGAATTGTTATGGAAAAGATTCCTCGCCCAGTGGTGGGGACTGAAGGAAAAAAGGCAGGAAAGGAAGGGGGTTTGGACCCTTGGGATGAGCTGTATCCATGCCAAAAATCAAGGAGAACACCCTGCTGGGCCCACTGGGGGTGGAGATTCCACTCTGTCCGAAGTCATCCAGATATTTGTCCGAGAGGAGATGCTTGTGTGTTATTTTAGGGAATAGTTTTAACGGATTCTTTTTAATGGAATATTTTTTATGGATTCTTTTTTATGGATTCTTTTTTATCAGAATCCAACCGGACAGATGAAATCTATGGAATTTTATCCGACTTAAAACCACAGGAGCCCCCCCCATCCCCATAGGAGCATCTCCAAGAGTTTCCTTCACTTTGGGCACCTGAGCAGCGGGATCAGAAAAGGGCAGGCTCTGCCTCTTCCCAAGGGAGATGCCCACCTTGGATCAAGCAATTCCCACCTGGACTACACCGGGATCCAGCTTCCCATGGGAAATAACAGGAGCTGGATGTGTCACTGCTGTTGCAGGAGCTTCAATTTATTCAGCCCTGGGTCAGGCTTGTGAAGCCAAAGCCATTTCCATAATACGGAAATAGGGATGAGTAGGACACGGAGACGGGAGCTGTGACTCAGCTGGGAGTGGGAGAATTCCGTGATTCCTCCCAGGAAAGCGGGGCCAGCTTGGGACCTGGGATGAGCCCTTGGGGAGCAGAGGGAGAAGGAGGAGCTCTGCCACCACCCAGGGAACACAGCAGGGACACAGGAGCCATCCAAGCCTTACCAAGAGCATTCCAAAGGCTCCAGGAGCAGGGATGGCTCCCGGAGGGAGAGGGGGATGTGGGAATTCAGTGGTGACTTTTCCCACTGGGACACCTGATATATGGGATGTGTTTGGTGTTCCCAAGCCCAGCTCAGCCCCCTCCTCTCCCTGTTGGTGCCAGAGTTGGGTGTGTCCATGTTTTCCAGCAGGGAAGGGAGGATGCAGAGACCGGAGAATCCTGGAATGGTTTGGGTTGGAAGGGACCTTAAAGACCATCCAGTTCCAATCCCATCCATGGGCACGGACACCTTCCACTATCCCAAGCTACTCCAAGCCCCAATGTCCAGCCTGGCCTTGGACACTTCCAGGGATGGAATCCATAATTGGATGGCAAAAAATTATGGCATCCATAATTTTTCTGGGAATTCCGTTCACCATCCTCAGTCCCTTCCCCACAGGCTTTGGGAAATTCCCACCTTTTCTCCTACGGGTCCGTCCTCTCCCTTCTCGCCTTTGTCTCCATCGAAACCTGGCAGTCCCTGCTCGCCCTGAAAGGAAAACCAGGAATTAGCAGATTCCAATTCTTCCATCTCTCCTGGGAGGATCCAGCTGGATCCAAGTGCTGCTTCCCAGTGCTGATCCCAAGCAGGGAAGGGACAGCTTGGAAAGTCAAACTTACGGGATCTCCTTTGGTGCCTTTGTAGCCCTGGGGTCCGAAAACGGTCACGGACTCACCCTGGAGAAGGGAGAGACAGGGAATGGGATCCACCGGGAGCTCACGGATCCCACTGGGAATGCAGTGATTAAGAACAACGTTAATTGGTAGGGTTAATCACCCTTAATTAGCTGGATCATGAATGCGCCCAGAAACCTCCAAATCCTGAGGTTTCCCAGCGACCTCCTGTCCCCAAAAACATTGGAGCCCACTGGAATTATCCCAGTGATCTTCTCCTGACTGGAAATGGACAACAGGACAAATCCCTGATCCCAGGCTGCCCGTGCTGGGACAGATTCCATGAGTGCCACGTGGCTTTGTCACTCAGGGCGTCGGGATTT